>NC_082710.1:155777937-156102103 GCF_030144855.1 Hypanus sabinus
TGTTATGTTCTATGGTTCTATTCTCATAAGGCATGCTCCCCAATCCAGGCAACATCCTTGTAAATCTCCTCTGCACCCTTTCATTGGCTTCCACATTCTTCCTATAGTGAGGCAACCAGAACTGAGCACAGTACTTCAAGTGGGGTCTTCCCAGGGTCCTATATAGCTGCAAATCATCTATCGGCTCCTAAATTCAATTTTACGATTAATGAAGGCCAATACACCACACGCCTTCTTAACCACAGAGTTAACCTGTGCAGCTGCTATGGACTCGGAGCCCAAGATCCTTCTGATCCCCCACACTGCCAAGAGTCTTACCAATAATACTATATTCTGCCATCATATTTGACTTACCAAAATGAACCACTTCACACTTATCTGGGTTGAACGCCATCTGCCACTTCTCAGCCCAGTTTTGCATCCTATCAATGTCCCGCTGTAACCTCTGACAGCCCTCCACACTATCCACAACACTCCCAACATTTGTGTCATCAGCAAACTTACTAACCCATCCCTCCACTTCCTCATCAAGGTCATTTACAAAAATCACGAAGAGTAAGGGTCCCAGAACAGATCCCTAAGGTACTTAACTGGTGACGACCGACCTCCATGTAGAATATGACTGTCTACAACCATTCTTTGCCTTCTGTGGGTAAGCTAGTTCTGGATCGACAAAGCAATGTCTCCTTGGGACCCATGCCTCCTTACTTTCTGAATAAGCCTTGCATTTGATAAACCTTATCAAATGCCTTGCTGAAATCCATATACACTACATCTACTGCTCTTCCTTCATCAATGTGTTTAGTCACATCCTCAAAAAATTCAATCAGGCTTGTAAGGCACGACCTGCTCTTGACAAAGTCATGCTGACTATTCCTAATCATATTATACCTCTCCAAATATTCATAAATCCTGCCTCTCAGGATCTTCTCCATCAACTTACTTTTAGACCACTGAGGTAAGATTCAATGGTCTAAAATTTCCTGGGCTATCTCTACTCCCTTTCTTGAGAAAAGGAACAACATCCGCAACCCTCCAATCCTCGGGAACCTCTCCCGTCCCCATTGATGATGCAAAGATCATCGCAAGAAGGTCAGCAATCTCCTCCCTTGCCTCCCAAAGTAGCCTAGGGTACATTTCGTCCGATCCCGGCAACTTACCTAACTTGATGGCTTCCAAAAGCTCCAGCACATCCTCTTTCTTAATATCTACATGCTCAAGCTTTTCAGTCTGCTGCAAGTTATCACTACAATCACCAAGATCCTTTTCCATAGTGAATACTGAAGTAATGTATTCATTAAGTACCTTTGCTATTTCCTCCAGTTCCATACACACGTTCCCACTGTCGTATTTAATAGGTCCTATTCTTTGACAGACAGACATACTTTATTGATCCAGTGGGAAATTGGGTTTTGTTACAGCTGCACCAACCAAGAGTAGTGAAGAAATATAGCAATATAAAACCCATAAATAATTAAATAATAAATTAATTTGCCAAGTGGAAAAATAAGTCCAGGACCAGCCTATTGGCTCAGGGTGTCTGACACTCCGAGGGAGGAGTTGTAAAGTTTGATGGCCACAGGTAGGAATGACTTCCTATGACGCTCAGTGTTACATCTCGGTGGAATGAATCTCTGGCTGAAAGTACTCCTATGCCTAACCGGTACATTATGGAGTGGATGGGGGACATTGTCCAAGATGGCATGCAACTTGGACAGCATCCTCTTTCCAGACACCACCTTCAGAGAGTCCAGTTCCACCCCACAACATCACTGACCTTATGGATGAGTTTGTTGATTCTGTTGGTGTCTGCTACCCTCAGCCTGCTACCCCAGCACACAACAGCAAACATGATAGCACTGGCCACCACAGACTCATAGAACATCCTCAGCATCATCCGGCAGATGTTAAACGACCTCAGTCTCCTCAGGAAATACAGATGGCTCTGACCCTTCTTGCAGACAGCCTCAGTGTTCTTTGACCAGTCCAGTTAATTGTCCATTCATATCCCCAGGTATTTGTAATCCTCCACCATGTCCAGACAGACATCTTGGATGGAAACAGGGGTCACCGGTGCCTTAGCCCTCCTCAGGTCCACCACCAGCTCCTTAGACTTTTTCACATTAAGCTGCAGATGATTCTGCTCACACCATGTGACAAAGTTTCCCACTGTAGCCCTGTACTCAGCCTCATCTCCCTTGCTGATGCATCCAACTATGGCAGAGTCATCAGACAACTTCTGAAGATGGCAAGACTCTGTGTTGTAGTTGAAGTCCAAGGTGTAGATGGTGAAGAGAAAGGGAGACAGGACAGTCCCCTGTGGAGCCCCAGTGCTGCTGACCACTCTGTCTGAAACAGTGTTGCAAGCGCAGGTACTGTGGGCTGCCAGTCAGGTAATCAATAATCCATGACACCAGGGAAGCATCCACCTGCATCACTGTCAGCTTCACATGCAGCACAGCAGGGCGGATGGTGTTGAACGCACTGGTGAAGTCAAAAAACATGACCCTCACAGTGCTCGTCGGCTAAAAACATGACCCTCATAGTGCTTGCTGGCTAAACGTCTTATCCACTCACAATGGATCAGGAGAAGGTGATTTCAATCTGATACGTTCAAAGCAATGTTTAAATTCAAACCATGAAGAAGAATTCTCCTCTCCTCGATAAATGATGTCAGTAGTTGTTTTCGATGTCATCTTTAAAATCACAAGAGGCCTCATTTTCTCTTTTGCAGAAAATGTTTACCTCTTTCATTTAACTCTTTATGGTATCAGCAGCATCCCTTGCAAATGGATTAAGTACTGGGTTAACTACATGAGGATGCACTGAAGTATTACCCAATGAAAACTTGCCCTCAGCAACTCCCCATCTATTGACAATTTGCTCGCAGTCCCTAATATAGGCTCTCAGCAGGTGAGGCACTGACAGTTCTATTTGATAGTTCCCTGAGAATCAATGTAATGTCTTTCTGTTATTGCCCACAGCGACCCTTTCCCTTGGTGTCAGCTCTGCCTCATGTGGTAGTGTTCTCACCTCAATTCCAGATTGTGGGTTCAGATCTCATTCTAATATCTTAATCAGAATCAGATCCAGCTTTAATATCACTGACATAAGTCATGAAATTTGTGCTGCACGAGAACATTACAATAGATAGTGAAAAAAAATACAGTCAGAATTTATCTAATTAAATAAGAGGTGCAAAAAGACAGAAACAAAAGTGAGTTAGCGTACCTGGGTTGTTTGTCCATTCAGAAACTCTTATGCTTGTGGATAAAAGCTGTTCCTAAAATATTGAGTATGTGTCTTCAGGCTCCTGTACCACAACCTTGATGGTAGCAATGAGAAGAAAACATGTTTTGGGTGATGGGGGTTCTTAATGCTGGATACCGTATTTTAAGGCGTTGCCATTTGAAGATGTCTACGATGCTGGGGAGGCTAGTTCCAATGATGAAGCTGGCTTTGTAACTTTCTGCAGTTATCTCTGATCCTATGCAGTGGCCCCTCCTGTTGATGCAAACAGTTAGAATGCTTTCCACAATACTTCTGTCGAAATGTACTAGTGTCTTTGGTGACATAGTGAGTCTCCTCAAACTCCTAATGAAATACAGCCACCATTGTACCTTTGAAATTGCACCAATATATTGGGCCCAGTACAGATCTAGAGATATTCTGACACCCAGGAACTTGAAACTGCTTACCCTTTCCACTGTTGATCGTTTGATGTGGACTGGTGTGTGTGCACCCTCAACTTCCCCTCCATGAAGTCCACAATCAATTCTTTGGACTTAATGATGTTGACTGATAGATTGCTGTTGCAAGCGTTCAACTATTGGTCTATCTTGCTCCTGTACACCTCTTCGTCACCATCTGAAATTCTGCCAACAATAGTTATGTCATCGGCAAGTTTATGGATGGCATTTGCTCTGTGTCTAGCCACATTGTCATGAGTAGAGACAGTAGAGTGGTGGGTTTGTTATGACTGTGATCTCCCGATGAGGAAGTCAAGGATCCAGTTGCAAAGGGAGGTTCATACACCCAGGTTTGAGCTTGTTGATTAGTACTGAGAGTCTGGTGGTGGAGAGCGCTGAGCTGTAATCAATAAACAGCAACTTAACGAAGGTATTACTGTTGTCCAGGTGATCCATGGCTGAGTGGAGTGCCACTAAGATTGTTTCTACTGTAGATGTATTTTGGTGATAGGCAAACTGCAGTGGTACAGCTCCTTGCTTAGACAGGAGTTGATTCTCACCGTGACCAACCTCTCAAAGCACCTCATCACAGTAGATATGAGTGCCTCTGGGTAATGGTTGTAGAGACAGCTCACCCAGCTACTTTTGGGCACCAGTGTAATGGTCACCCTTCTGAAGCAGGTGGGAATCTCCAACAGCAGCAGTGAGAGATTTAAGATGTCTTTCAACATTCTCACCAGTTAGGTGGCACAGGTTTTCAGTGGCCTACCAAGTGTATCAGAATCTGATGTCTTGCAAGGCTTTGCCCTCATGAAAAATGTTCAGATGTTCTGACATTGGCCTCTGAGGCAGATTACAGGGTCACCAGATTTGGTAGGGTTTCACACAGGTCAAGTTTTATTCTCTGTCAAAGTGTTCATAAAAGGTGTTTAGCTCATCTGCAGTTAAGCCTCAGAGACATTCATGATGTTAGATTGTGCCCTGTGGGAAGTAATGGCCTGCAAACCCTGCAATCTTAGAAGTGCTCTTGCAGAAGGATGTACGCTCTAGGCCATGACCCTGTTTTGGATGTGGCACCCCTTTCAGAAGAGGATGAGAGAAGTGAAGTATCTTGCAGAGAGTTGTAATGTTATCCAGTTTCACCATGTACACTAGCCTCTGTAGTATCCAGGACATCTTCAAGGAACAATGCCTCAAAAAGACAGCGTCCATCGTTAAGGACCCCCATCACTCAGGTCATGCCTTGTTTTCATACCTTTCATCAGGAAGGTGGTTCCGAAGCCTGTAGGCACACGGTCAATGATTCAGGACCAGCTTTTTCCCCTCTGCCATCTGTTTTCGCAATGGACATTGAATCTATGAACACTACCTCACAAATTTATTCTTTCTACTTTTGTACTTCTCTTTTAACTATTTAATATATACAGTGTATACTTGCTGTAGTTCACAAGGTTTTGCTACTATTGTATACTGCATTGAGTTGCTGTTGCAAAGTCAACAAACTTCATGACAAATTAAATGTGATTGTAATTCAAAGTTCTCTCTTGTATTCTACACTATTTATCTCTCAAGCAGTATGAACAAATCAATTTTCTCTTTCATCACATCACTGACTAATCCTTCCTCTTACAAACTGCAAGTTCCATATTGCAACACTGACTGCATACAAGGCATCACCTTTTCTAAGAATACACTGGAATGATCAAAGTTTGTTTTCGAACAATACATGAACTCACTGAGGCCTTCTGTAACGAGTTGAATGGATTATTAAATTAATGCAGACATCACTGAATAGACCACATTCACTGTGCATTCTGGTAGGCATGACAACTCAGTTGCAGTAATGCAGTAGACAAGAGCGTTCAATCAGTATGGATTTGAAGCAACATCAACCAGGCCCTAATTCAAAGTTACAAACTGAATTTCCTGAGACTGAAGGGTAAACCAAATGGCCGATATTACAAATATATTCATTTTCTCTGATGCCTTTTTATACAGTGAGATTAGATGGACTGGGACTCTTTTCCCTGGCAAAAAGGCAGCTGATGGGTGGGTGATCTTGTAGAGCTTAAAGGCACTCAGGAGGAACATAGAAAAGTTGGATTGTCGCAGTCTTCTTCCCAAGGTAGGGGAGTCTAAAACTAGGTTGAAGGTGAGAAGGGGAAGATTTAAGGGGGAACTGAGAGAAAGGTGTTTCACAATGAGGGTGGTGGGTATTTGGATCAAGCTGTCAGAGAAAGCAGTAGAGGCAATTGCAACATTTAAAATACATTCAGAGAGGTGTGTGTTTAGGAAAGGTTTTGAACAGGGGTTTCAAATATTTGGATAAATACAATTTGGCAAGGGGTCCATTGACCCCAGGTTCAGAACCCCTGGAAATGGCCTAAATGCAGGTAAATGGGACTATCTCAGAAAGATACTATAGTTAGCATGAATAAGTTGGGTCAAAGCACCTGTGTAACTCTCTGAATTTGTTCTATTATGTGAATATTTCAATAACAGGTGCTTCTGGTGAAGACTCTATCATTATTATTGCATCAATCACAGGACTGCTATCATCTTTGGTATCTCACAGTGGATTCTTGCTTCTGTCATGGTTGGAGAAGAAATCAAACCAAGGTAATGTATGTGTCAAATGTTGAATAGGTTGGGAGGCTTCAATATCCATCACCGAGTTTTTCTGGGTATCACCTCAATTAATCAACCAGCTAGCCAGAAAGATATTGCTGTTAGTATAGGTCTGAGGCATGGGGGGGATAAACTGACATGCCTTTGTCCTTCCTAATCTACCTGTAGTGGATGCTTCTGCCGACAATAGCGTTAGTGGAAGTGAGTGCCTCACAGGCCTTGTGAAGGTAAGTCTTTGCACCTTCCATCATGTTGTGTTTCTCTGCAAGCATGCTGAACAGGATTGACTTACAGTCGAACAGATTTGCACCTCTAAAACCAGGCATCTGTTAAACATGGTGGATCATTTTTGTTGGCAGAAATGCATTGTGTAACCTCTATATGGTCTACTATCTCTACCACCATAACTACCAAGCCGGGGAATCAACCCTGGTTTAATGGAGAGTACAGTGTTAGTGACTTTTCTGGAGGGCAGGTTTTCAATGTCATGTGTTTAGAGAAGTTTTCATACTAGGCACTGGAACCTGCTTGGTGAGATAGATTCAACAGGAAGAAGGAAAGGAAGGAAGGTGCAGTGAAACTGATGACTTAATTCATGAATCAAAAAATATTTCAGGTGCATCTAGTATGTAACTGAAAGTTGAATTTAATAGAGTAAAACTGAGTGTTTGCTCAAAGATTGTTAAGAAATACAAAACTATCAGTATCACTGACAGTCTTATCCACCCAGGTCCCTTCAATATTACCCTAGATGATGGTTGTGCACATTTTATTCATGTTTATAAATAGCTGTCAGGTAGGTTGAAGCGGAATTAAGCCATTCTAACGTTATTGTTCATTTCTCTGCAGTGTTTCAGAGCCTCATTATTTGCAACATTTTGTCTGTTGTTGCTACCTTCGTTGCCCTCATCTCCTGGGTTGCGATTAAAGGTGAGCACAAAGATGTGTTTGATCTGTATCCCTCTCAAGCTCAATGTCCCTCTCCAAGTGTCCTTTGTGAATTGTTATTGTACCAATCTCTACCACTTTCTCTAGCAGCTTATTCCATATGTCCAGTACCCTCTAAGTGGAAAAACAGGCACCTCACATGCTCTTTGAATCGCAGAAACCATCAAACAGGATTGTCTTACCCAGGAGAAGAATGTGATCTCATGATTTGATAACCTGTATAAGGTCGCCCCTCAGTGGAATCAATTCCAGTTACTGCAAGAATAACACAATCTTCAGTACATTAAATTCATGATTGATGCAATGGAAACTGTGTATTTAAATGAAATAACCAAAATTTAAAGCTGATTCTGCATTTTTCATTCACGGAGAAGGAACTTATTAGTAAGGAATAGAATGATGAGTAGGAAAGTGGAAAAATATGATAGAATAATTACTGGGTCTAACTCCAAATCCTTGTGGAGAATGTACACATTTCATCTGCTCATGTAAGAAGGCTTAGGTTCAGACAAAAATAAGGGTTTCTAAATCGGGCTAAAAAAAATTCTTTGTCAATACTATCAAAGCAATGTACAGGTGCAGATGTCATTCTGAATGCTTTAACCTACCATTAAAACCTGTTTTGGTTGTCCCACACTGAATCCACTTGCCGAAGGGTTTCAGCCCGAAACATTGACTGGAATTTTTTCCATAGAATGTGCCTAGCCTGCCTAGTTCCTCCAGCATTTTATGAGCGTTGCTTATGTGGGACCTATAGTAATGTGGAGCATATTAATGGACACAGGATACCCCCGTAATTTTCTTATGTGTTGGTCATATTATTTTTATTGCTTTGGTTTGTTATTTTGTTTATTCACAATTTGATTAATGTTCAGTTGCACGAGCAACAATAATATTTTAGTAGGTTAATTGATGGTTACGAGGAGCAATGCTTATACAGGCACTTGGGGGCAGCTGAGGGGTCCTGGGGGATGGCAGTGCACATGTGATCGAGTATTCGGGGACGGCCCCACAGCATGCATGGTAAGCTGATGCGCTTGTGTTCCGGTATTTCCAGAAAGGAAAATAAAGACATTATGTTTAAACTTCTGCACGCATGGAAGTCTCTTTTGAGTCCAAGTGTGCAACATTTGGATTTTCAGCATCTGCAGATTTTCTCTTGTTTATATATATTAGATTGATATATTTTCTTTCCAAATCCACACCTCAAATTGCCAAGGAAAGGACAGCAGGTGCATGGTGTCACAATCATCGGTGTGTTCCTTTCCAAGTCATAACTATCCTGACTTCCAAATGTTTCACTAATTTTTATTGCTCCCGAGTCTAATGTCACCAGCACTTTCTGAGGCTTTGCTGTCTGTGGGTAGGTTAGGGAAAGTCAGCGGCCTTGAGGCCAAAAAGCTTTGAGGTGAGACCACGATAACTCAATTTATCACTGATTTTGTCGATTAAAAGATTGAAGAAAATTGAAGCATTGAGGCGAGTGTGGAAGACAAGTGAGAGTTCAGCACCAGATACAAGCCCCTCGCTCGCTGCTGCCAGAGGAAGTTGTCTGCCTGTGACAGTCTTTCCCTCTCGCTCACTGCTCCCAAGGGAAGGTCCCTGTGTTCCAATGGTCATTGTCTCCTACGATGCTGTCGGAGAATGGTGCTGGAGTTTTGGGTCTGTGGTTTCTGGATTGGACTGTAGGTCCTGGTCTCTCCTTTATCTACTACTGTTCTGGGCAACTATGAATCGGGGCGGCCTGTAGATAATGAACACTGAGCTGAACTGAATATGGACTCTTTCAATTTTGTTTTGTATTCAGGGTTTTCACACATTCTTTCTTGTTGCCTTTGCGCATGGGCAGAGGTGCGGTGGTTGATATTCTTGGTGCCATTTATCCAATTTGTGTTTTGTGCCTGTGGTGGGGGGGTGGGGTTGATGTTTTTCTTTGAACGGGTTTGATGGTTTTCTTTGTTTTGTGGTTGTCCGTGGAGAAGACAAATCTCAGAGTTGTATACTGAATACATACTTTGATAATAAATGTTCTTTAAATCTTGAAAAAAAGCTGGTGAAAATTCAAAGGATTCAAAAAAGTTCACCACCTGCTCCTAAGGCCTAGAAAAATGAATATGGAACAAAATTAAGTACATTACGAAGTACCAACCAGTATTGTTGAATCTTTCCTCCAGGTGCTGCCTTTATATCTGTTGTTGCGTTATGCATTGTCTCTGCCCTGTTTTTGGCCATAATTACAACAATTGCTATTCCGAAATTCAGCTGCTTCTTTAGTGGGAGATTCCAAGGAAAGAAAGGTAAAGAACAGTTCATCATTGTACAAAATTTCTAGGTTTAACAATAAAACTGAATCTTGCAACTAATTATATCATTTACTTTTGACAGGATCTCAACCTTCCATTGATTTCAGTGGTTTCATTATATTCCCCATCTTGATCACTATCCTGAAGGAAGAGATTCAGCAAAATTGTGAGTCTAACTTTGCGGTCTGTACACTCAGCATGTTTTTGAAGTCACAAGTACTGTGTGAACTGGCCACTCCCATCACTGCAGTTAAACCCAGATTAATCTGCAATCTATACATTTTATTTTCTATGGATAGACATGCCTTGCTTCAAGGTTGGCTAAACAATAGAGCTGGTTGTGGATTTCAGGGAGTATACACACTCCTGTTTACATCAAAAGTGCTGATCTCCAGAGGGTTGAGAGCTTCAGGTTCTTTAGGAGTGAACTGTGCTAATACCTGTCTCAGTCTAACCATGTAGATTACATGTCCAAGAAGGTGCACCATGCCTCTGCTTCCTTAGGAGGCTAAAGAAATATGGCATTCCTCCAATTTTTATAGATGCACCATAGAAAGCATCCTATCAAGATGCATCACAGCCTGGTGTGGAAACTGCTTTGTATATGAGCATAACAAACTGCGTATATCATAAAAATTAGCCTTCTCTTTGTAGACTCTCTAAATTCTTGTTCCCTTGATAAAGCAGCCTGATGTCATACTATTGGACATTGAAGACCCCTACCAGAGTAGATTCTGTCTCCTATTGCAGAATTTGAAATTGAAATGTTGGTTAAAATTGACACCTGCACCCACCTGGAAGCCCGAGAAGAGTTTATGTGCTTGTTTGCTAATGCTCATTAAAAATTCTTTTGGTTGTTTACCATGGTGAAGGTGCTAAATAAGTGTTGTATTAGGAGACATTCAATTTACTCAGTGTTTCATTGTCACACATTTTCAGATCAAAGTTGTCACACCAGCATCTTAACATGGAGCATACCGATTGCATTATCGGTCAGCTGTGTTATCATAATGTCTGTGTTCCTTGCAACATATCGCTGTAAATACTGTAAGTATCAAATCCTTTGCTCACTTTCACTTACTGAAGAATTCAGAATGGAAATGAAAATGTTTGCATAACTATTTTGTCATTAACTTTTAAAGTAGAACAGTTGTGAAGAAACTGTCTCAGTATATTATCTTAATTTCATTTATAACCACAATGTCATCACAGAAATGTCAATTCCCTAGCACAGGTTTTTACACTAAATAGCTGTTCTTGGAGTTAGCAAATGGACAAGGCTACAATTCTTTATTACGAATCACATGCGTATCCTACGTTCCCTGAAGCCAACGGCTACTACATGTTCCCCTGAATTCCCATTTTGCTAAAAGACCCTCACTGTCCACAGACCCTAATCCTGAAGGTGATACTGCCAGGTCAGCCTGCCCCAAGGCTACACAATCACTATGACACCAGGCTTCTGTCTTGACATATCTTATTGAACTCAGTTTTGGGAATGAAGAGACCCTGACCTGTGACCTGCTATTGAGAGTAGAGAGAGGCAAAGCGCTTTTCAGTCCCAGCCCCAGCCCCAGCTTGCTATGTTCTTTCAGCCTTGTCACACATAAGTACCAACCTGCAACCCCTTGCCAACATGGAGCAAAGGAGCCGCTGCTTGGATCACCTGCTCCACAGTCCTGGCACAATAGGAGACTACTATACATCCATATTCTCTGCTCTGTTGAGCTCAGGAATTTATGTCCAAATAAGGTCACAGACCACATGAGTATAATTTCACAGTACACCCAATGAAATCAGCCCCAGAAAACGAGGAAAATGGTTTTATGTTGATTTAGCCCTCTTCTAATGTCTGTTGTCCCTGAGGTCCCTACAGTATGTTCAATTACAGCAGAGTGAAGCCACATTGACCTCGACCAAAATATAAGTCAAATCTGACTTTTCCAGAGAAAAATGGTGATGAGAAACAATGTTCTTTGTTAAGGGTCTGGAATTTATAAAGGTTTATTTTATTTGTTATAGACAAAAAAGAAAATGAAAACATTGAAGTGAGACAGGAGGTATGTTATCATCTACATGTCTGCAATTGTCTAGAACTCAGTTATAAGGCTAGCTTAATATGCATTTATAAAAACAAGATGCAAATCTGGCTTCGGGCTGAGAGTGAGTTTTGGGGTTCAATATCAGTGAGCATGTACCAAAAGTTTGATAATTTAAATTTCTAAGATCTTCTGTTTCATACAGAATACAAAATCCTTTTACAATACAAAAGGAGGCCATTTGGCCCATTAGATTTATGCCAGGTTTATTACAGAAATCTGATGAATTTAATTCTACTGCTTTTTGCAAATTATTTTTTCCCATTTGTATGAGTAATTCACTTCTCAAAGCCTTGATTGATACAGTTTTAACCACAGCTACAAGCAGTGAGTTCCAATTATAATCATGACCATCAGGAAGGGTAAGGGGAGTAAGCAGTCAGTGCAGGGTTCCACTCTGACTGTTCCCCTCATTAACAAGTGTGCCACTGATTGCTGCTGGGTGGAGGGGAGATGACCCGTCAGGGTGCAGCAGGGCATCCAGGCCAGTGGCACTGTGTCTGGATCTGTGGCTCAGCTGGGAAGGGTAAAGTCAGGCAGAGCGATAGTCATCAGAGACTCAATAGTTATGAGGACAGTCATGAGATTGTATGGCTGCAGAAAGTTCTCAAGAGAGAGGGTGAGCAGCCAGACATTGTGGTGCACATTGACACATCAGTAGAAAGGGGGGAGAGGTCCTGCACAGCTGGTGTAGCGGGTTAGGGAAGAGACTGAAGATCAGGATCACCAAGATAGTAATCTCTGGAGTACCCCTGGCATGTGCTTGTCAGGACAGGAATAGGATGATAGTACAGATGAAAGAATGGCTGGTGAAGTGGTGCAGGGGGTAGGCTTTCAGATTTCTGGATCATTAGGAGCTCTTCTGGGGAAGGTAGGACCCGTACAAAAAGGGCAGGTTACACATGAACTGGAGATGGATCAAAATCATTTGGGCAGATTTGCTAAAGCTTTTGGGGAATGTTTAAACTGATTTGGCAGCGGATGGGAACTGGAGTGATCGGGCTGAGGATGGGCAGTTGGTTTACAAGTTGAAACATTGTGAAGTGAGTCTGTGAGGAAGGGCAGGCAGATAATAGGGCAAAGTTGCAATCAATGGGATGAGGTGAAGTGTAAAATCAAACAGTGTGATGTATACAGGACTGAAGGTGTTATATTTGAATGCACACAGTATACGGAATAAGGTAGATGATCTTGTAGCGCAGTTAGAGATTGGCAGGCATGATATTATAGGCATCGGTGAGTTGTGGCTGAAAGATCCTAGTTAGGAACTTAACATCCAAGAAAACTTTGTATTAGAACATAGAACAGTACAGCACATTACAGGCCCTTCAGCCCACAATGTTGTGCCGACCCTCAAACCCTGCCTCCCATATAACCCCCCACCTTAAATTCCTCCATATACCTGTCTAACAGTCTCTTAAACTTCATTAGTGTATCTGCCTCCACCACTGACTCAGGCAATGCATTCCACGCACCAACCACTCTCCGAGTGAAAAACTTCCTCTAATATCCCCCTTGAACTTCCCTCCCCTTACCTTAAAGCCATGTCCTCTTGTACTGAGCAGTGGTGCCCTGGGGAAGAGGTGCTGGCTGTCCACTCTGTCTATTCCTCTTAATATCTTGTACACCTCTATCATGTCTCCTCTCATCCTCCTTCTCTCCAAAGAGTAAAGCCCTAGCTCCCTTAATCTCTGATCATAATCCATACTCTCTAAACCAGGCAGCATTCTGGTAAATCTCCTCTGTACCCTTTCAAATGCTTCCACATCCTCATTGAAAGGTCAGTAAGTAGGCAGAGGGATGGGGTGGCTCTGTTGGTAAGAAGAGCGCCCATGGTATTAAAGGAAAGAAACTAGCATGGATAAAAGACTGGCTGTCCCACAAGAGACAAAGCATGGTAATAAAGGTGGCCTTTTCTAGTTTGTGCCAGTGACTAAAGGTGTTCCACAGTGGTTGTTGTTGGGACTGTTTCTTTTCAATAACTTGGATGAAGAAATTGATGACTTTGTAGCCATGTTTGCTGACAATACAATGATAAGTGGACAGGCAGATAGTGTTGAGGAAGCAGGGAGACTGCAGAAACACTTAGTCAGATTGGGATAATGGGCAAAGAAATGGCAGATGGAATATTGTGTAGGGAAATGCACTTTGGTAGAAGGAATAAAGGTGTAGCGTATTTTCTAAACAGAGAAAATTAAAATGTCAGAGGTGCAAAGAGACTTGGGAGTCCTTGTGCAGGATTATCTAAAGATTTACTTGGAGATTGAGTCAGTTGCAAGAAAGTCAAATGCAATGTATGCATTCATTTAGAAGGACCAGTATATGAGATTGAGGCAATTTAAGGCATTGGTCAGACCACACTTGGAGTATTGTGAGCAGTTTTGTGTGCTTTATCTAAGAAATTGTGCTGACACTGGAGAGGGTCCAGGGGAAGTTGACGAGAATGATTTTGGTAATGAAACAGTTAATGCATGAGGCCCATTTGATGGCTTTAGACCTATTCCTGCTGGAGTTTAGAGGAATGATGGGTAATTTCATTGAAGTCTATTGAATATTGAAAGACCTAGATAGAGTGGATGTGAAGAGAAAATTTCCTATAGATGGTGAATCCAGGACCACTGGTCACAGCCTCAGAATAGAGGGTCATCCACTTACAACAGAGATGAGAAGGAATTTCTTTAGCCAGAGATGATGAATCTGTGGAATTCATTGCCATGGGCAGTTGTGGAAGCCAAGGCATTGAGTATATTTAAAGAGGAGGTTGACAGGTTCTTGATTTGTCAGGCCATCAAAGGTGATGGAGAGATGGCAGGAGAATGCTGTTGAGAGAGATAATAAATCAACCAGGATGGAGCAGTGGATCAGAATTGATGGGCCGAGTTGCCTAATTCTACTCCTACTTCTGATGGTCTTATGGTCTCTTATGATCTGATCTGCATCTAAACCCATTTTTAGAAATTGTACTTTCTGTCCGTTGAAACGTCTGCCTGGGTAACATCTGTGCTCCATTGAACCTAACTAGGTCACTCATGATATTATACAGCCGTCTGAAATACCTTCTCATCTTTCTCTGCTCCAAAGCAAATGGCAGTTCACCATCTAACCTTGCACTTGAAATACATCATTCATGAAACAATTCCAGCAAATACTTCTTTACATCTTCTCTATGGTGTCACAGTCCCTGAAATGGATATAATAGTTCAGTTGGAGTCTATCAGTTAGCCAGAGTCAATATAAGATCCCTGCCTTTGTACTCTCTGCTTTTCGTTATGAAAACTTGGATTTTGTACCCTTTGCTAATTATACCGAACATGCTCTGACATTTTCGCATACAGTACTGTGCAAATTTCTTGGCACATTTTCTGTATATAGCTAGGCTGCTGAAGGCCTTTGGACAGAACTACACTAATTTTATATATTGCACTGTACTGCTGCTGTAAAAAAAAATCATGATATATGAGTGATGATAAACCTGATTTTAATATGGGTCTCTATTGTGGACTGAGAGTGGGAATGGGGCAAGGAGAGGGTGATCATGGTCCAAATCATGAGACAGGGGCTGTGAGACTGGAGGGAGTGGGAAGTCCCGGAAAGACATTCTGTAATGATCAACAAACCAATTATTTGGAATCAAATTACCTTACCTGGTGTGTCAGGCTGGCAGTGTCTGCCCCCAGGCCACACCCCCCCTTATGTTGCTTGTTTTTAGTCTATTTCTACCCCAGTCAGCTACGAACCTTTAATTTCATGTGCCTTAATTTTGCTGATCAATGGTTTGTTTCTTTCTGAAAACCCATGCAGATGACATCTGCTTTCCCTTCTTAAAAGGCTTGCCTGTATTAGAATATTCCCCACAATGCATCTGGCTGCTAGGCTGAAACAAGAGAAAATAAGTCAATGCTGGAAATCCAAGTGACACAGGCAAAATGCTGGAGGAACTCAGCAGGCCAGGGAGCATCTATGGAAAAGAGTGCAATCGATGTTTCAGGCCAAGATGTTGACTGTTCTCTATTCCATTGATCTTGCCTTGTCTGCTGAGTTCCTCCAGCACTTGGTTGTGTTGCCTGGTCACCAGGATAGTTGTAAACCTTCCACCATCAGTTTTGTCCATTTCTCTGTCCAGTATGGTTATTTAGTGCTGGCAAATGGGTGAAAATATTGATCCCTACCTACAACAAATATGCTTTGTGTTTTTTTTTAGGATAATGAAGAATCAACAGAGTTCAGTATTTCATAGAGCTGTGTGCTGCACCTGATTTGCTTCAGACTCTAAAATGGATATGACGGGTGTCAGTCCTGGACTTGAGTACCAGCAGAAAAACTTTGTCTATCAATAGAACAAATATTTACCTTCACTCCTATGGAATGGCACTGTTATTTGAAGCACATTATTACAACATTACTAATGATTTCTGTATTTTTCTTTCAAAGCACTGTTAGAATGTATTACTGGGTAGGTGTCTGATACAAAATACACCCTCGCCAAACTAAGAGTTTCTAACCAAAGAATCGACCTTGAAATGCTGTTTATACAGTATGAAAATCAATAAAACAATATGTAAAACCAATTTTAAGAAAAACAATACAAACAACATTAGAATCCTACCAACCTACCTACTCCAAGTGATTTACATGAACAAATTGACAAGGATACTCAGATATACTAGATGTTCTCAAAGTGGGTGAAGCCTGTTCCAGCAAGGAAAGCCACTGCTACACATAAGAGTAAAACAGCACTAGGTGTGGATTGCCGTGTTGTATCGACTCTGACTAACGGCAACACTATATTCCCTGATGAACATTGAATGATTCTCCCTCAGTCCACATCATCCAGAGTTGTCAGGACAGGTGGAGCAAATGAAAGGGACTATCAAACAAATACTGATCAAATATTATGAGGAGGGTGTACTATGGCCCTCTGGCCTCCCCAGACTGTTGCTCTAAGTACAATAGTCATTGAACATTCTGTAAATTCAACCAAAGCTCTTCAGTCTGCTTCTCAATGGTTCTCCAGTGGAAGGAGGACACACAATTCCCATGAGGGAGTCCTGATCAAGAACCCATTGGGTGCTTTGTGGGAACAACCTTATCACATGCTATCAATTACTGATTCAGCCGTAAAGGTTGAAGAAAAAATAAATGGATGCACACGAGACACTGCAAGTGAGCAAAGACGACACCAGGCAATGAAGATGCAGATAGCAAACATTGAGGTTAACGTACAAGGAACCTATTCCTCAGTGCCTAGCCCATTAACCTGCAGTTATTAAATCACTAACCAGCCAGAAGATGTTGAAAAAATTCCTGAACCATTGAACACAAAGCTCAGTCCAATGTTGTTATTTTTGCATTGTTACCCATCTTGACGACTCGGCACATGCCAGATGAAATAAATTACAAAGTATTCTTACAGGTATCACATCAATTTCCAGATGCTGTTAATTCCTCTGGATGTTGGATATCCCAGTACATACCAGACACATTCCAAAAGTAGCAGCGCAATCACTTGAGTTGAGTATGTTCTTCTCTTAAGAAGTCATCTACTGGAGGGTCTTCGGTGACTGTAGGTGCCAATCCAGGATCCACAACCAGTATTCTGATCTCACAATCCTATCCCCATCTCTACTTGCTTATCATCACACAACAGGACTTAAACCAGGATCTTAAGGGGATTCCCTTAATTGACAACACCTATGCATGAGCTTGTTTATTGCGGGGAGGCTGATACATGGGCAGCCTCCACACAGTCCTTGACAGATCAGGGTCAATGTTCAGTAACTGGGAATGGAAGATTCAGATTCAGATTCAGTTTATTGTCATTTAGAAACCACAAATGCTATGCAGTTAAAAAATGAGACAACGTTCCCCCAGAATGATATCACAAAAGCATATGACAAAACAGACTACTCCAGAAAATCCAGGTAACGTTTGGCAATCCCCAACCCAGAGTCTGGAGATGCTGCTGCGTATTAATATCGCGCTACCATCTGGCCTCTTCCCCGGAAAGGAGCTCCAAATCCACCAGACAACAAGACCAAAAACTAAAGCTACAAGACCTGCACAAAACCACATAATTACAACATATAGTTACAACAGTGCAAACAATACCATAATTGATTAAAAAAAACAGACTATGGGCACAGTAAAAACTAGTCCAAGATGTTAAAGGACTGTAAGTTCAAAAGAAATCACCACAGTTTCCACAAGTCCCCAGGGTCCCGACAGACTCGCCATCCCACGCCGGCGGTAGAAGGGAGTATCCCCTCTATGGACTTCCAAGGCGCAGCGAGACTCAGCCTCACAGACGTAGCACACACCGAAAGCAACCTGAGTCCGTCGAAAGGACTCTGAGATCGTCGAACCTCCGAGCCGACGACCATCCCCTCCGGCACAGCTTCTCCGAGCACCATCCTCTGCCGAGCGTATTAAGATGGCCCCGCCAACGGCCATCGGCAACACAATCCCGAGGATTGGGGGCCTGTTCTTCCCAGCAGAGTCCCGGAGTTCTCAGCAGCTGCAGCAACGAAGAAGGTCTTCCTAGAGATTTCCCGATGTTCGTCCGTGCTCCCACATCCGTTTTCAATCGATTATGATTGTGCACGGCACCCCGCTTCACAAATGATGACAGGATGCTTCAATACTACAGCCTTCCTCCACTGCACTGCCATTGTGATGCATCATCATCTGCTACCTGCACAATTGAGGTCATGGGTGGATCCCTGTTCGGAACATCCCCCTTGACCTTACTGGCTTGGGTGGCACTACCACGGGCTAAGAGCCAGATGGTTAACCTCCACATGGCATTGCTCTTGGGATCTCAGGGACTCCCAAACCTCTCCACCACCACAAAGTGAAAATCCTCGGAGAAGAGATATTACAAAACTCACCAATGTTAGGTATTACTGTAGACACTTAACCATCACATGATCTTTTCCTTGTCCGGCATTGTGCTCTAACAACTTGGGGTCCTTCCTTCACACTTCTCAGACATATTATGGAAACACAGTCACCACGTGCGTCACACACCATCTTAATCTGGATCTTTTGTGCCAACACTATCTGTCTCATCTGTTGAGTTATGTCTAGTCCAGTCCTATTTGTGCATTCATTGGGGCATGGTATGCCAATGTTTAAACCTGAGATCGATGATAAGGTTACATCCTTTCAGGTGTTCACTGTAAAGGCTGCCTTTTGCATCAGTGCTAAAGATAACCTCAAAGTAGGGTATAGTTCTTGCAAATACAGATATCACTGATCTGAGTATAATAATGACTCTGCAATTTTCATTGACAATGATCACTATAATATCACAATCCAAAGTTCCTGCCAATAACTCAGAAACAGGTTGAATTCATGGAACGACACATACTTTATGTGTAGAGATGGAGAAAACATGCATAATTGTAAGTAATTGATGAGGATCCTGGTACTTGAATCTTGTCTTCCCTGTTATGAGACTTGCACGAACTTTGTCTTGTCCAGATATAAATATAGGGGGCTCTAGACAGAGGTAGTACCTTTGACGTCTGGCATGCTGCTCCCTACCAGACAGGGTGGACAGGCATCACCGGTCCTCATCCATCTCCCAAATCTCTGACATGTTGGTTCCAAGCGCCATACCCCAGTAAACCTCATCAGCTGGCGGGTTAAACCATGTGAGGGGGTGGTGTTAACACAGCACCACTGGGTGAAAGACTTCCATGATGAGATCACCGGCTGGGACAGAAAGGTTCTCAGATGAACTATAATGGCCACGTGTTCACAACCAAGGTGAGCCACCTAATTGGAGGAAATCGGCTGTGGTCAAACCTGGAGAGCGATGGGCTCTGCCAGGTTTCAGATGCACAAGACCGCATGATGTGTGCACCAAAAAGCTGGTGCAAAGCTTGTCATGACGGCACCCCAATGACTCCACCAGGAGTTAAGGGCACGAGAAGAAGAAGAAGGAAGTCACTCTGCAGCAAACATAGGACCAAAAGACATAGCAGCAGAAATATCCATTCAGCCCATTCAGTGTGCTCGGCCATTCCATCATGGCTGTTCCTGGATTCCACTCAACTCTTTTGGAAGAGGACAGCAAGGCTTTGAGAGGAAGTGTGGCAGCGGCCATTTTCAAATTGTCCAATTGTGTCTCAGATCGGAGTTCTGAGAGGCGGGACTGCGCAGGCGCGTGAGGAGGCCTGGGAAGGAGGGAAGATATAAAAAAGAGAGACTGAGTGAGGTAGTTCTCTTTTGGAAGAGGACAGCGAGGCTTTGAGAGGAAGTGTGGCGGCAGCCATTTTCAAATTGTCCAATTGCGTCTCAGATTGGAGTTCTGAGAGGCGGGACTGCGCAGGCACGTGAGGAGGCCTGGGAAGGAGGGAAGATATAAAAAGAATGCAGCCTTAAGAAGCAGGCAGCTTCATTTGCGGGCAGCAGAGTGTGCCGGGAGCAGTGTGTAGGGCTTGGGCTCAGGGGGCTTAGGCAGAAGAGGGCACAGTAGGCTTATCTTTTAGTTCTTGTTATTTTTCAGTTTTTCGAGAAGTATGAATGTGAGGGCAGCTTGTTGTTCTCGGTGTTGGATGTGGGACGTCCTGGAGTCTCCGAGCCTCCCGGACGTCCACATCTGCGCCAGGTGCACCGAACTGCAGCTCCTGAGGGACCGAGTTAGGGAACTGGAGCTGCAGCTCGATGACCTTCATCTGGTCAGGGAGAGTGAGGAGGTGATAGAAAGGAGTTACAGGCAGGTGGTCACTCCGGGGCCACGGGAGGCAGATAAGTGGGTCACGTTCAGGAAGGGGAAGAGGCAGGTACTAGAGAGTACCCCGGTGGCTGTACCCCTTGACAATAAGTACTCATGTTTGAGTACTGTTGGGGGGGGGGACAGCCTTCCTGGTGGAAGTGACAGTGGCCGGGCCTCCGGCACAGAGGACGGCCCTGTAGCTCAGAAGGGTAGGGATAGAAGAAAGAGGACCATAGTAATAGGGGACTCGATAGTCAGGGGTTCAGACAGGCGGTTCTGTGGAGGTGATCAGGAGTCCCGGATGGTAATTTGCCTCCCTGGTGCCAGGGTTCGGGACATTTCTGATCGCGTCCAAGATATCCTGAAGTAGGAGGGTGAGGAGACAGAGGTCGTGGTACATGTAGGTACCAATGACATAGGTAGGAAAGGGGAAGAGGTCGTGAAACGAGAGTATAGGGAGTTAGGAAGGCAGTTAAGAAGAAGGACCGCAAAGGTAGTAATCTCGGGATTACTGCCTGTGCCACGCAACAGTGAGAGTAGGAATAGAATTAGGTGGAGGATGAATGCGTGGCTGTGGGATTGGAGCAGGGGGCAGGGATTCAAGTTTCTGGATCATTGGGACCTCTTCTGGGGCAGGCGTGACCTGTTCAAGAAGGACGGGTTACACTTGAATCCTGGGGGGACCAATATCCTAGCGGGGAGATTTGCTAGGGCTACAGGGCAGACTTTAAACTAGTAAGATGGGGGGGTGGGAATCAATTTGAGGAAACCATGGGAGAGGAGGTTAGTTCACCAGTAGAGCAAGTAAATTGACAGTGTGTGAGGGAGGAAAGGCAGGTGATGGAGAAGGGATGCACTCAGCCCGAAGATGTAGGGGAGAAGAAAGAAAAGGATAATAAATTTGAATGCATTGTTAGGGATGAAAAGAGAGGAGGGGGTGGAGAGTATCTTAAATGTATCTATTTTAATGCTAGGAGCATTGTAAGAAAGGTGGATGAGCTTAAAGCGTGGATTGATACCTGGAATTATGATGCTGTAGCTATTAGTGAAACATGGTTGCAGGAAGGGTGTGATTGGCAACTAAATATTCCTGGATTTAGTTGCTTCAGGTGTGATAGAGTAGGAGGGGCCAGAGGAGGAGGTGTTGCATTGCTTGTCCGAGAAAATCTTATGGCGGTGCTTTGGAAGGATAGATTAGAGAGGTCCTCTAGGGAGGCTATTTGGGTGGAATTGACGAATGGGAAGGGTGCAGTAACACTGATAGGAGTGTATTATAGGCCACCTAATGGGGAGCGTGAGTTGGAAGAGCAAATGTGTAAGGAGATAGCAGATATTTGTAGTAAACACAAGGTGGTGATTGTGGGAGATTTTAATTTTCCACACGTAGACTGGGAAGCTCATTCTGTAAAAGGGCTAGATGGTTTAGAGTTTGTGAAATGTGTGCAGGATAGTTTTTTGCAACAATACATAGAAGTACCAACTAGAGAAGGGGCAGTGTTGGATCTCCTGTTAGGGAATGCGACAGGTCAGCTGACAGATGTATGTGTTGGGGAGCACTTCGGGTCCAGTGATCACAATAGCATTAGCTTCAATATAATTATGGAGAAGGACAGGACAGGACCTAGAGTTGAGATTTTTGATTGGAGAAAGGCTAACTTTGAGGAGATGCGAAGGGATTTAGAGAGAGTGGATTGGGTCAAGTTGTTTTATGGGAAGGATGTAATAGAGAAATGGAGGTCATTTAAGGGTGAAATTATGAGGGTACAGAACCTTTATGTTCCTGTTAGGTTGAAAGGAAAGGTTAAACGATTGAAAGCACCATGGTTTTCAAGGGATATTAGAAATTTGGTTCGGAAAAAGAGGGCTGTCTACAATAGATATAGGCAACATGGAGTAAAGGAATTGCTCGAGGAATATAAATAATGTAAAAGGAATCTTAAGAAAGAGATTAGAAAAGCTAAAAGAAGATACGAGGTTCATTTGGCAAATAAGGTGAAAGTAAATCCAAAAGGTTTCTACAGTTATATTAAAAGCAAGAGGATAGTGAGGGATAAAATTGGCCCCTTAGAGAATCAGAGTGGTCAGCTATGTGTGGAGCCGAGGGAGATGGGAGAGATTTTGAACGATTTCTTCTCTTCGGTATTCACTAAGGAGAAGGATATTGAATTGTGTAAGGTGTGAGAAACAAGTAAGGAAGTTATGGAACTTATGACAATTAAAGAGGTGGAAGTACTGGCGCTTTTAAGAAATTTAAAAGTGGATAAATCTCCGGGTCCTGACAGGATATTCCCGAGGACCTTGAGGGAAGTTTGTGTAGAAATAGCAGGAGCTCTGACGGAGATCTTTAAGATGTCATTAGAAACTGGGATTGTGCCGGAGGATTGGCGTATTGCTCATGTGGTTCCATTGTTTAAAAAGGGTTCTAGAAGTAAGCCTAGCAATTATAGACATGTCAGTTTGACATCAGTGGTGGGTAAATTAATGGAAAGTATTCTTAGAGATAGTATTAATAATTATCTGGATAGACGGGATCTGATTAGGAGTAGCCAGCATGGATTTGTGCGTGGAAGGTCATGTTTGACAAACCTTATTGAATTTTTTGAAGAAGTTACGAGGAATGTTGACGAGGGTAAGGCAGTGGATGTAGTCTATATGGACTTCAGCAAAGCCTTTGACAAAGTTCCACATGGAAGGTTAGTTAAGAAGGTTCAGCTGTTAGGTATTAATGCTGGAGTATAAAATGGATTCAACAGTGGCTAGATGGGACATGCCAGAGTGTAGTGGTGGATAATTGTTTATCGGGATGGAGGCCAGTGACTAGCGGGGTGCCTCAGGGATCTTTTTTGGGCCCAATGTTGTTTGTAATATACATAAATGATCTGGACGATGGGGTGGTAAATTGGATTAGTAAGTATGCCGATGATACTAAGGTAGGAGGTGTTGTGGATAATAAGGTGGGTTTTCAAAGCTTGCAGGGAGATTTATGCCGGTTAGAAGAATGGGCTGAACGTTGGCAGATGGAATTTAATGCTGAGATGTGTGAGGTTCTACATTTTGGCAGGAATAATCCAAATAGAACATACAGGGTAAATGGTAGGGCATTGAGGAATGCAGAGGAACAGAGAGATCTAGGAATAACAGTGCATAGTTCCCTGAAGGTGGAGTCTCATGTAGATAGGGTGGTGAAGAAGGCTTTTGGAACGCTGGCCTTTATAAATCAAAGCATTGGATACAGAAGTTGGAATGTAATGTTAAAATTGTACAAGGCATTGGTAAGGCCAAATTTAGAATATTGTGTGCAGTTCTGGTCACCGAATTATAGGAAAGATATCAATAAATTAGAGAGAGTGCAGAGACGATTTACTAGGATGTTACCTGGGTTTCCGCACTTAAGTTACAGAGAAAGGTTGTACAAGTTAGGTCTCTATTCATTGGAGCATAGAAGGTTGAGGGGGGATTTGATTGAGGTATTTAAAATTTTGAGAGGGATAGATAGAGTTGATGTGAATAGGCTGTTTCCATTGAGAGTAGGGGAGATTCAAACGAGAGGACATGATTTGAGAGTTAGGGGGCAGAAGTTTAAGGGAAACACGAGGGGGTATTTCTTTACTCAGACAGTGATAGCTGTGTGGAATGAGCTTCCTGTAGAATTAGTAGAGGCCAGTTCAGTTGTGTCATTTAAGGTAAAATTGGATAGGTATATGGACAGGAAAGGAGTGGAGGGTTATGGGCTGACTGCGGGTAGGTGGGACTAGGTGAGATTAAGAGTTCCGCACGGACTAGGAGGGCCTAGATGGCCTGTTTCCGTGCTGTGATTGTTATATGGTTATATGGTTATACACCTGCCTTCTCACCATATCCTTTGATACCCTGACCAATCAGGAAACTATTGTGGGTTGGTTGATTACTCCCTCTTGCCCCCTCCTTCTCTCCCCTCTAACTAACCCATCCCGCTCTCTACCCACTCCCTCTCACTACTCCCTCCTTCTCACCCCACCTTCCCTCTTCGTCTACCCCTTCTCTCTCCCCTTCCCTCTCCACCCCCCCCTCCCTCTCCCTCCTCCGTCAGCCCCTTCCGTCTTCTCCTCCCCTCCCCGTCCCGATCGTTCTTCTCTCCCCCACCCCTTTTCCTCCCTCTCCCCTTTTGTCCTACCGACACCAGCTCATGGTCTGTTATCTTGCTTCCGCCAGTTTCCCTCAGTTTCTATTTTGCCTTCCGATGCAGATTTCCGAAATGTTTCCTTCACCACCACCATCAGTCACTCTTTTTACTGGCAACATTGGAAGCCTTTCTCACGTGTAAAATTATTTTAATGTCACCTGGACCACGAACGATGAAGGACGGGCGCTATGACTGGGCAGTTTAGCGGGGCATCCTGCGCCAACCGGCACCGTGAGTAATCGCCGGAGAACACGTGCCGCTTCTACTGCGCTGTTCCGCTGGTCGTTCCTTCAAAATCCACCGGCGCCCCACACAACAGGAAGCGATGCAATAAGATGCATCTTTCGGGGTTCAGGGCAGGCAGTCAAAATCCATTCGTCATCGCTTCCAAATTGCAGCAACAACTGATTTTGGCTGTAGCCTTTTATTGATGCATTTACAAAAGTGCAAAGTACATTTATTACCAAAGTGCATATATGTCACCAGAGACAACCCTGAAATTCATTTTCTTGCGGACAATCACAGTAAATACAAGAAGCAGAGCACAATCACTGAAAGACTGCGCTCAACAGGACGGACAAAAACCAATATGCAAAAAAGCAACAAACTGCAAACACAAAAAGAGAAAAGATTATTAAAGAACAATAAAGGAATAATACACAATAATATCTTTTGCCTCTATCCTGATTACACAGGCAATGGGTAGAGGCGGTCAAATTTAAGATTGTACTGAAAGCCTCCTTGAAGTGCACTATAACACTCAAACTTGCTCCTGGGAATCTCCATACTTGGAGATTATGAGTTGTTCAAAGTGGGAGCACATCCAGGCATCTTGAGTCCATACTTTTGAAGCACATGGAAGCCCTGGGTAAATAGTTGGGTGGGTGGCACCACCTCAGACACTGAACATCTGCCCACTCCACAGGTACCTCTTCACACACTAAACATCTGTCCTCTCCACAGGTACCTCTTCACACACTAAACATCTGTCCTCTCCACAGGTACCTCTTCATACACTAAACATCTGCCCTCTCCACAGGTACGTCCTCACACACTAAACGTCTGGCCTCTCCACAAGTACCTCTTCACACACTAAACATCTGCCCCCTCCACAGGTACCTCCTCACACACTAAACATCTGTCCTCTCCACAGGTACCTCCTCACACACTAAACATCTGCCCTCTCCACAGGTACCTCTTCACACACTAAACATCTGCCCTCTCCACAGGTAACTCTTCATACAGTAAACATCTGCCCTCTCCACAGTTACGTCCTCAAACTAAACATCTGCCCTCTCCGCAGGTACCTCCTCACACACTAAATATCATCAGTCCCCTTAGAACTCACAGACTGCAGTTGGTGCCAGTCTCCCTCAATGCCATGTGGCTAACAACACTGAAGCTAGCCCAACTGATTCTCACATTATGCTTGTAAAATAAAGCCAATTGTTTGAATATTATTTTACTACTTTAGCTGTTAAAATTAAACATTGCAGATCCTGCAAATGTGTATCATCACACAAACCCAAAATAAATCAAATTTGAGCACGTGTACTTCAAATGAGGGGTGGTTCTGTTGGTGAAAATGCCTGTCAATGACAGAGGTCAGAGGGGAATGGCCAGACCAGTTCAAGCTGACAGCACATTGAACATGGAACATGAAACATCTACGGAACATTACAGGCCCTTCGGACCACAATGTTGTGCCGAACATGTAACCTACTCGGTAGAATTACTCTACAGCATAGCCCTCTATTTTTCTAAGCTACATGTACCTCTGTAAGCGTCTCTTAAAAGACCCTACTGAATCCACCTCCATCACCGCTGCCGGCAGCCCATTCCATGCACCCACCACTCTCTGTGTGAAACACTTAACTCTGACATCCCCTCTGCAACTACTTCCAAGCACCTTAAAACTATTTTAGTCATTTCAGCCCTGGGAAAAAGTTCTGGTTATCTGTCCAATCAATGCGTCTCATATCTTATACACCTCTATCAGGTCAACTTTCATCCTCCAAGGAGAAAAGGCCAAGTTCATTCAAACTGTTCTCCAAAGGCACACTCTCCAATTCAGGCAACATCCTTGTAAGTCTCTTTTGCACTCTTTCTTTAGTATCCACATCCTTCCTGTCGTGAGGTGACCAGAAATGGTGACCAGTACTCCAAGTGGGATCTGACCAAGGTCTTATATAGCAGTAATGTTACCTCACGGCTCTTGAACTCAATCCAATGACTGATGAATGCTGACACACTATACACCTTCTTAACAACACCTTTAGCATGCACAGCAGTTTTGTGTGTCCTGTGGACACAGATCCCAATATCTGTCTGATCATCCACACTGCCAAGAGTCTTGCCATTAATACTATATTCTGTCTTCAAATTTGACCTATCAAAATGAACCTCTTCACACTTATCTGGGATGATCTCCATCCGCAACTTCTCTGCCCAGTTCTGCATCCTACAGATGTCGTGCTGTAACATTTGACAACCCTCCAGACTATCCTTGTCTCATCAGCAAACTTACTAACACACCCTTCTACTTCTTCATCCAGATAATTTATAAAAATCACAAAGAGGCGGGGTCCCAGAACAGATCTCTGTGGAACACAATAGGTCCCCATCCTCCATGCCGAATACAAACCATCTATATCCCCATTTTGTCTTCTGTGGTCAAGCCAATTCTAGATCCACAAAACAAGGTATCCACGAATCCCAATTCTCCTTACTTTCTGAATGAGCCTTGCACGGGCAGCCTTATCAAATGCCTTGCTGAAATCCATATAAACTCCATCCAGTGCTCTACATTCATCAATGTATTTTTACACAAGGCGACAGTAACTCAGATAATCACACATTAAAACAGAGATGTGCAGAAGAGCATCGCTGGATGTACAACATGTCGAACCTTGAAGTGACACACATGAAATGCTGGAAGAGCTCAACAGGCCAGGTAATATCTCTATGGAAAAGAGTGCACAGTCGATTTTTCAGGACATTTCAGTTGAACAGACTATTTAGGGACAGTATTTTGCACAAAGTATTCATTAATTAATCATCTTGCAATTTAGAGGCCTGTCTACAAAACTGATCAAAATGTGATATAATTCTGTACTGGGATAGCAAGCCAGTATCTTAAAAAAGAAAAAGGGATGTAGGTATGGGACAAACTACATAGGCAGAAA
Source organism: Hypanus sabinus (assembly GCF_030144855.1). NCBI lineage: Eukaryota > Metazoa > Chordata > Chondrichthyes > Myliobatiformes > Dasyatidae > Hypanus > Hypanus sabinus. The sequence goes on from NC_082710.1 coordinate 155,805,674, forward strand.
AAGAACATACATTAAAAGCAGTAACAGTAGACAAACAATAGATGATGTTTATAGATTTAATGCATGATTCATGGCATAAGAATGGCAAACTCCAATGGAAATTTTAGCCCTTTATGGTCCAGAAGAAATTGAAGATAACATTAGATATTCGAATAGGAATAAACCAGACCAAACCAGATGAAGTGGATGAAGCATGAGAATCGCAGTGTGATGTGGGTAGATCTGTGGCAATCAAAGACCAGTTGTCACAGCCACGGATTCGGCAGTGCAGCAGATTTGGCAATTGCGCTTGTAAATATGCTCACGTCAGCTAATTATTGTTTAACTGTGATAGTATTTAACTCCAATCATTCCATCGTAGCATTTGTCGAGACTTGGACACAGCAATGCTTTGCTGCCTGCTTGCATTCAGTGTTGCCTGAGAAATTGGACAGTTGAGTCAACTGACTCTGAAGAGTAGTGGTATTTATTTTATTCTTAGTTGTTCTTTTCAGCTGCAGTATAGGCTTTGTTTTCCATTTGTGAGTTTTAGATATCAGCCCTGTTCAGCCTGCGTTTATTGTTTTCTTTGCCCTTTAACATGGTTTGCATGAAAGTCTATGAACTATGGAACTGCTTCAGTGTCTCTCACTCCACATGGGCCATGTCCGAACCTGGTGGCACCAGTGATGCAGGTGCGACTTATGGAAGGCTATCATAAGAGTGAAGAAAAGAATTCCCTGTGAAGTTAGTATTGGAATCATATGCACATCAGCTAAGGCAGGGTTTGCAGGACATTATTTCCTACAAGGCGAAACCTCACATCTTACATGGTTGTGATGCTTCACTCCAGAATAAGATGAACACATTTTATGCAAACTTTGCAAGGGGGAATAAAACTGTTCTTGGGTGAATCTCTGCAGCATCTGGTGACCCAGTGATATGTGTCTCAGAGGTCAATGTCAGAGTACCTTTCAAGAGGATGAACTTGCAAGACATCTAGACTTATAGTGTATCAGATAGGGTATGGAAATCCTGTGCAAACCAACTTGCTGGAGTGTTGAAAGATATCTTCAATCTCTTACTGGCTGTCCACAAAAACAGCAGCAAGATAGAGGATTGGGAAGCTTTTGCAAACCTACAGAAAGCAACTAAATGAATTATTATGAGGGAAAAGACAAAATCTGAAAGCAGCTAACAAACAATATCAAACTGGATAGAAAAAAAAATTCAAGTACTGTATATAAAAAATAAAATAGAGATGAGAGTGGATATAGGACCGTTAAAATATGAGACCAGAGAAATAACAACGTGGGTCATGAAGATGTCAAATGAGCTAAATGAGTATTTTGCATCAATTTTCTCTGTGGAAGACGTTAGCAGTGTGCCAGGTGTTGAGGAGTGTGAGGGATGGGAAGTGAGTGCAGTTACTATTACAAGGGAGAAGGTACTCAAAAAGCTGAAAGTCCAAAAAGTATTTAAGTCACCTGGACCAGATGAATTGCACCATAGGGTTCGGAAAGATGACATCAAGGCTGTGGAAAGGATGTTAGGTAGGGTAGTCTAGGACAAGAGGGCATAACCTCAGGATAGATGCGCATCCATTTATAACAGAGATGTGGAGAAATTTCTTTAGCCAGAGGGTGGGAAGATTTTGGAACTGGAGGGGTGGAAGGATCAGCCATGATTGAATGGCAGAGCAGACTCGATGAGACAAATCACTTTATTTTGTTCCAATGTCTTACAATCTTACGTGGCTTCCTCTAACATGAGACCAAGTATAGATCAGGCATAAACACAAGAAGCCTGCAAATGAAGAAAAGCCAAAGCAACACACACAAAATGATGGAGGAACTCAGCAGGGCAGGCAGCATCTCTGGAAAAGAGTAAACAGTCGACACTTTGAGCTGGGACACACCAACAGGACCGAAAAGGAAGGGGTAAGATTCCAGAATAAAAAGATGGGTGAGAGGGGAAAGAGGCTAGCTGGAAGGTGATAGCTGAAGCCAGTTGGATGCGAAAGGTCATGAGCTGGAGAAGAAGAAAGCTGATAGAAAGGAGAGTGGACTATAGGAGAAAGGGAATGAGGAGTGGACTCAGGAAGAATAGGCAGGTGAGAAGAGGTAAAAGTTCAGAGTGTGGAATAGAAGGGGTGTTGGGTGGGGGGAGGAGTTTGTTAAACAGAAGGAGAAATCAATTCTCATGCCATCAGGTTGGAGGCTACCCAGGTGGAACTTTCTCCTCCACCCCGAGGGTGGCCTCATCTTGGAAGAAGAAGAGGCCATAGAAGACATGTCTATGAGATGGAGACAATTTGAGAAAAGGAAGGAGGAGTCAGAAATGGACCAAGTGAATTTAAGGGCATGGTGGAAGTTAGAGGCTAAGTTGATAAAATTGAGGAGATCAGCATGGGTGTGTGAAGCAGCAACAATGCAGTCATCAATGTAGTGGAGGAAGAATTGGGAGTATAACTGGGGAAGGCTTTGAACGTGGACTGTTGTAGGTTGCCAACAAGAGGCAGGCATAGCTGGGGCCCATATGAGTGCCCGTGGATAGCCTTGAGTTTGGAGACAGTGGGAGCAACAGATCAACAACAGGTTGTTTCCTGCCTCCCTCCCTCCCACTAATGGACACTCCTCCAAAACCAGGAGGCTTCCGGGCCATCAGTCTCCAGTCGTTGTCTATCGGGCTTCTACTTCCAAACTTCCTAACAACCTTCCAGCTTTGACCTTCAGTAATGATTCCCCACCTACCACTAACTAATGACAGGTCCCCAAAATCCAGGCCTCAAATTCTGGGCACATGAACTCACCAGCCCTTCTTCCCCCCGTTCTGAGAGTTATCCAGATTTTTTTTATTTATTTACTTTCCCATTTGTTTCTTCCCCACAGCACGCATGATCGATTTCTTATCCCTGCACTGGTGCTTCAACCCTCTGCCCATCATATCATCTCACTACATGGTTCTGTTTTGCCTTCACCTCTTCCTAATGTTTCACTTCTCTAGAACTTACTTCAGATGCACCTTCCTTTTACCCTTCTGTCCATCCACACACATAGAAACTTTAACACTGACTGTTGTTTAAAAGATTTACCATATAACTTTAGATCAATTGTGTGTATAATGATCCTTTCAGAAAAAGAATCATCTTGAGGCTTTGCCACAGGGAACTGAAACCTGCACCGACTTTCCAGTTCTACAACTTCACCAATAGCTATCTGCATTTTCCTAACAATGGAATTTATTATTCCACTTCTATACCAGACTGCATCATCAGAGCTGTGTATTTGATATTTCAATAATATTTGAGTCATCGTGTGTTTATATATATATTCTTGTTTGGTTAAATAAATCATTACAGGTTATATGTAAGATTACCTTAATTGCCTACCCCATCATGCTACCATGTGATACGTGATAGCCTCGCTTAAAGTAACCTCGAACTAATAATGCCGGGCGATGGGAACCAGTGCGACAGAGTGAGGATGAGCCAGCAGTTTTACAAGTGGATAATGGATGTAATATGAATGTCAGGAAAGTCAAGCCAATAATTGGCTGCAAATGCAGACAGAGCAAAGAGTTAAATTGTAGCGCAGAGACCAGATTTAAAAGGGTGATGAAAACAGGGCTGAACGTGTATTTAGATGGGTGTAGCATTCAGAATTAAGGGAATGAATGCGTGGCCCAATTAGAGATTGGTCTGTATGATGTTGTGGGCATCGCTGAGTCGTGGCTGAAAGAAGGCTATAGTTGGGAGCTTATCATCAAAGTATTTACTTTGTATTGAAAGGACAGGCAGGAAGGCATAGCCAGTGGTGTGACTCTGTTTGAAAGAGATGGAATTACATCTTTAGAAAGAGGTGACAGAGGGTCAGAGAATGTTGAAGTTTTGAAGATGGAGTTCAGAAACTGCAAGGGTAAAAAAACATCATGGGAATTGTGTAGAGGTCTCCAAACAGTAGCCAAGGTGTGGTGTTCAGATTGCAAAGGGAGCAGGAAAATGCATGTAATAAGTGTAATGACACAATTGTATTGAGAGACTTCAATATGAAAGGAGATTTGGAAAATCAGGTTGGTGTCAGATCACAAGTGAGGAAATTTGTTAAATGTCTATGAGATGGCTTTTTAGAGCAGCTTGTGCATGAGCCTTCTTGGGGAAAGGCTCTTTTAGATTGGGTTTTCTGTAATAACCCAGATCTAATTTGGGAGATTAATGTAAAGGAACCCTAAGAAGATACTGATAATAATAAGATTGAATTCATACTGCAGTTCGTGAGGGATAAGCATAAGTCACATGTAACAGTATCGCAATAGAATAAAGGGAATTACAGAGTCCTGAGAGAGGAGCTTGCCCAGGTGGATTGGAAGGGGATGTTGGCTGGATGATGGCAGAGCAGAGATGGCTGAGGTTTCTGGGAATCATTCACAAGGCGCAGGATATGTATGTCCCAGTTAAGTTCTCAAATGGTAGTGGTAGGCAAACATTGCTGACAAGGGAAGTTAAGGACTGCATAAAAACCAAGGAAAGGACATATAAGGTGGCAAAAGTGAGTGGAAAGTTGCATGATCTAACAAAAAACAACTCAAAAAGCTATCAGAGGGAAAAGATGAAATGATAGAGCAAACAAGCCCATTGGAGAATGATGCTGGTGAGGTAAGAATGCAGAACAAAGAAATGGCAGATGAACCTGTTGGGTACTTTGCATCAGTTTTCACTGTGGAAGACACTGGCAGAGTACCAGTGGTCTGTGACCATCAGTGAGCAGAAGTGAGTGTTATTGGAATTACAAAGGAAAAGGTGGTAAGCAAACTCAAAGGTCCAAAGGTGGATAAGTCACCTGGTCCAGATGGACTACATCCCAGAGTTCTGAGAGAGGTTGCTGAAGAGCTAACGGATACCTTCGTCATGATCTTTCAAGAATCACTTGATCCTGGCATTTTCCTGGAGAACATGGAAGACTGCAAATATCACTCCACTCTTTAAGAAGGGAGGAAGGCAAAAGAAAGAAAATTATATGCCAGTCAGCCTAACCTCAGTGGTTGGAAAAATGTTGGAGTCTATTATTAAGGCTGTGATTTTGGGGTTCTTGGATACTACTAAAATAATTCAAAGTCAGCATGGTTTCTGGCAAGGAAAATCTTGCTTGACATATCTGTTAGAATTCTTCAAGGAAGTAAAAAGCAGAGTGGACAAAGGAGAGGCTTAGATATTCAGAAAGCATTTGATAAGGTGCCACACATGAGATTCCTTAACAAGATAAAATCCTATGGTGTTACAGGAAAGATACTGGCATGGATAGTGATATGGCTGACAGGCAGGGGACAATTAATAAATGGTGCCTTTTCTGGTTGGTTATTAGTGAATAGTGATGTTCTTCAGGAGTTTGTATTGGGACCACTACTTTTCATATTGTTTGTCAATGATTTAGATAATAGCAGATAATAGTTTGCAGATGAAGATAGGTGGAGGGGAGGAAGTGCTGAGGAAGCAACGTGATGGCAGCAGGACTTAGACAAATTGGAAGAATGGGCAAAAAATGGCAGATGGAATACAGTGCTGGGAAATGTATGGTCATGCATTTTCATAAAAGAAACAATAGTGTGGACAATTCTCTAAATGGGGAGAAGGTTCAAACATCTTAGGTGCAGAGGGACTTGGGGTTTCTTGGGCAAAAGTTGAGTCTGTGGTAAAGATGGCAAATGCAATGTTGGCATTTATTTCAAGGGGAATAGAATATAAAAGCAAGGATATAATGCCGAGGCATCATAAGACGCTAGTCAGCACCTTCCCAAGATCAAGATGCATAGAGTTTAAAAAGAAAAGTGGCTACCACCATAAGAACCACTTCCTGCAGTCTCAGAGTCAATTCCTACAACCACAATGGAGGATTTACCAGAACCGGTTTGCTTTCACTGCTCTAAGTCTCACCTGCTAACCAGATTGCACACACAAAATGCTGGAGGAACTCAGTGGGCCAGGCAGCATCTATGGTCACAAATACAGTTGATATTTCAGGCCAAGCCCCTTCGGCCAGAAAAAAATGAATTGATTTTTAATGTGTGGGGTGGGGAGGCAGAGAGAAACTCAAGATCACAGGTGAAACCTGGAGAGGGAGGGATGAAGTACAGAGCAGAGAAGTTGATTGTTGACAGAGTTGCAGGGCTGGAGAAGAGGGAATCCAATAGAAGATGGAAGGCCATGGAAGGAAGTAAAAGGGGAGGAGCACCAGAGGGAGGTAATGGGCAGGTAAGGAGATAAGGTAAGAGAGGGAAAAGGGGAAGGGGAATGATGAAGGGGGACATCACCAGAAGTTCAAGAAATTGATGTTTATTCCATCAGGTTGGAGGCTACCCAGATGGAATATCAGGTGGTATTCCTCCAACCTGAGTGTGGCCTCATCATAACAGTAGATGAGGCTGTGGATAGACATAGAGGAATGGGAATGACAAGTGCAATTAAAATGTGTGTCCACTGGGAGATCCCGCTTCTTCTGCCAGACGGATTGTAGGTGCTCGGCAAAACACTCTCCCAATCAACATCAAGTCTCACCAATATACAGGGGGCCACACCGGGAGTACCGGACACAGTGTATGACCCCAGTAGACTCACAGGTGAAGAGTTGCCTCACAGGTGTGTGCAATCGCCTCACCTGGAAGGACTGTTTAGGGCCCTCTTTTGCCAACTCTGGTGTCAACCAGATTGACCTCCTTTGTCAGGAAATAAGTTATCCCACAAGAGTAAGAATTCGTCTACAGTGAACTGAATCTTTAGTCCTGAACAGGACAATTTAAAATTTACTACGCAGTGGATGTTTGTATATAGTACTTGTATAATACACTGTGAGATAGTTGAGATGCATTCAACATTGAGTTGAAATTTATAGCTAAACAGGGAGGAGTGTTGTGTGTTTGATATTTCAATGATATTTGAGTAATCTTGTATATAGGTTGATTAAATATTCTTGTTCATTTAAAACTAATATATTACGAGTAAAATGTAAAATACGTGGTTGCGTCAACACGCAGCAAGTAATACGTGTGCGCTTCGCTTAAAATAAATTCGAACTAGATCTGAAGTAAGTGTATAAAAGTTTACAGTTCTAAAAGTACCGATCACCAATGCGAAGTTTTATTGTTTGCATTATTTCTTCCTCTCTATTTGTTTATCATGAATAAAGTCTAGTTCTGAAAGGGGAAATAATAGGGTCACGCGGGGAAACGGCGCAAAATCTGAGTTGCAGTACTGTACAGTATTCAGCGAGCACCCTGTCAGGGTTTTGCAGCACTGGACATGTCTTGTCACGTTCTTTTATGGTTTGTGCCGTCTTTCGGAGTTGCAGGTAAGATCGTGGCTCCGTTGTAAATCGCGCTGCCGGGTCCGCCCTCACCCCAACAACAATCGGGAGTCTAAAAAGATTGACATTCGCAGGCACAAAGGGTTAAATAGTACATTGGTTTTAATGAAGAAACACACTAAAGGGAGGTGAGTACATTATTTTTATCAGCAAGGTCCGGTTCGGCATGTAGTGGTGAGATGTAAATACCTCAAAAATTTGTATAGATTTACCGTGCAGAGCTTCTGACAGACTGACACGCTGTCTGGTATGGCGGGGGTGGGGTCGCTGCTGCTCCTGACTGAAAGAAGGTGCAGAGGGTTGTACAGAGTACCCAGGACATCTTCAGGGAGCGGTGTCTCAGAAAGGCAGCGTGTATATTTAAGGATCTCCTGCACCCAGGCCACGTGTCACTGTTACCGTCAATTAGGTCACACTGGAGTCTGAAGGCACGCACTCAGCGATTCAGGAACAGCTTCTTCCCCTCTGCCATCCGATTCCTAAATGGACATTGAACCCTTGGACACGACCTCACTTTTTAAACATGGATTATTTCTGTTTCTGCATGCTTTTTAAATCTATTCAACAACGGTTGTATTATAGGAAAGGTGGAGGAGCTGAGGGCATGGATCAGCATGTGGAATTATAACATTGTAATCATTGGTGAGACTTGGTCAAGAAAGGGCAGGACTGGTAGCTCAATATTCTGGGGATCTGCTGTTCTCGACGTGACACAGCCAGAAGAATTAAATTGAGAGGTGTTGTTACTAGTCAGGGTAACTGTTCCAACTGTGTTCTGTCAGGATAGACTGGAGAGCTTGACTAGTGAGGCTTTATGGTTGGAACTGAAAACAAGGTAGGTTTGACCACATTAATGGGGCTCTGTCACTTCCTATCTAGGATTCAGAGGAACAAATCTGCAGAGAGACCTCAGACTGTCGTAGGAAACGTAATGTTGTTATAGTAGGTGATTTTTCCACATATTGACTGGGACTTCCATCCTGTAAATGAACGAAATGTGCTAAGAGTTTGTCAAATGTGTTCAGGAAAGTTTCCTTAATCAGTACATGGAAGTCCCAATCAGGGAAGTGTGCAATACTTGATCTGCTATTGGGAAATGAGACAGAGGTGACAGAAGTTTGTGTAGAGGAACATTTTGCATCTAGTGGTCACAATGCCATTAGCCTCAAAGAAAATATGGAAAAAGATTAGCCTGGTCCTTGGGTTGAGATTCTAAATTGGAGGAAGGCCAATTTTGATGGTATCAGAGATGATCTGTCAAGCCTGGACTGGGACAGGCTGTTTTCTGGCAAAGGTGTACTCAGTAAGTGGGAGGCAGTGACGACCCACTTCCAAGTGCACTCGAACTGGCTCACAAAGTGGCTCGCGCCGGCATTGAGGCCGGTCCCAAAAAGGGCGCCAGGCTTTCTTCACCGGCAAGGGGAAAAGCCCGCGCGTGGGACGGGACTGTAAATATGCGCCCCCGACAGCATTCCCACCCGGGGAGGGCGGGAACAGGAAGGCTTTAAAGCGAGGCCGCGAAGTTTGAATGCATCTCTTTTGCAACTGACATCACCTTACCAGTTTCAGGCCTACCATGATCTTGAACTCTTCTTACGTCACCTCTGCCTCCGTGATCATTAATTTGCCAATGAGTCCTTGCCCCCTACTGATGACCCCTTCTGATGTTTCCAACAGTCCAATTCCTTATGTACCCTCTTCTTGTCTGTTACACTCTCTCGAATTCTTCATTTCCTACTGCTGACATGACGTTAACTGTCTGACTTCTGCACACCCCTGGCTCTTTTGCACATGTTGCTCTCCATAGAACCATGGAACCATAGAACACTACAGCATGGTAAAGGCCCTTCAGCCCTCCATGTTGTGCTGACTCATATAATCCTAAAAAAAGTACTAAACCCACACTACCCCATAACCCTCCATTTTTCTTTCACCTATATGCCTGTCCAAGAGGCTCTTAACTACCCCTAATGCTTTAGCCTCCACCACCATCCCTGGCAAGTCATTCCAGGCACTCACAACCCTCTGTATAAAAAAACCTATCCCTGAATTTTCCCCTAAACTTCCCTCCCTTGATTTTGTACATATGCCCTCTGGTGTTTGCTATTGGTGCCCTGGGAAACAGGTACTGACTATGTATGCCTCTCATAATCTTGTAGACCTCTATCAAGTCCCCTCTCATTCTTCTATGCTCCAAAGAGAAAAGTCCCAGCTCTGCTTACCTTGCTTCATATGACTTGTTCTCCAAACCAGGCAACATCGTGGTAAATCTCCTCTGCACCCTCTCCATAGCTTCCACATCCTTCCTATAATGAGGTGACCAGAATTGAACACAATACTCTAAGTGCGGTCTCACCAAAGATATGTAGAGTTAGTGCTCCATTCTCTCTGTACCAGTCACAACTTCCCATCAGACCTGAAGATGAAGACAACGCAATAGTTATCTGGCAACAGACTCATACCTTGAAGAGACTAAACGGAAGCTCTTGGCCATTTCCTCTTACCTCCCCCTTGAGTATGACACTCACCGGTAATCACCAGGCTTCAGTCTCCTAAATGGTCTCAAATCCTAACACTTCAGGAGATCTCCCCTTTGCAACATTCAACCTGATAGTGTCCAAATCCACACTGCAACTTCCTCCCTCCTACCCAAGTCTGCCCTAGTAGCCCCATTGTTTCTGCCTGCTCCTGACCCACTGAACGTATCTCCTCATACCTGAACTCCATCATGTTCTCCCCCTTGTTCAGTCCCTTCTTGCTGACATCTGGGACGTCTGGTACACTCTCTGACATTTTAAGAACTTTTCAATTTCCTGACCACTATGGCCTCATCTTCACCATGGGATGATGTATAATATATTCAGACATGGATTCAGATTTATTAACACTGTCTTGTATGCTACAGCAGAACAGTGTAAAGATATAAAATTACCCTAAATTACAAATATAAATAGTGCAAAAAGAACAAGGTAGTGTTCATGAACTGTTCAGAAGTCTCATAGAGGTGGAGTTGTTCCTGATTCATTGAGTGTGAGGCTTCAGGATCCTGTTCCTCTTGGTAGTAATGAGAAGAGGGCATATCATAAATTGTGACAATCCTTAGTGATACACCAAGTCTCTGTACCAGGCTGTGCTGCAACCAGCCAGAGCTCTCCACAACACAGCTATATGAACATTTATAAGAATCTTTGGTGACGTACCAAATTTTCTCAAATTCCTAAGAAAGTAGAGCTGCTGGCATGCCATGTTGTGATTGCAGCAATGTGTTGGCCCCAGGGTAGATCGTTGGAGTTGTTGTTGCCCAGGAACCTGATGCTGCTCAGCCTTTCCACCACTGACCCTCAGTAAGGAATGGTGTGTGTTTTCCTGACTTTCCCTTCCATCAATTCTTTAGTATATTCAGATCTACTGTAAATACAAAACTGGTTATGAGGAGGATTGAGAATATTCTGAGCAAAGTAGAATGGGAGGAATTTTTCAAATGGAATTCAATGTTGGGGGGATAAGTAGAAATGTCAAGTACACTCAGTGGTCACTTTGAGGTACAGCTGCTCATTAATGCAAATATCTAATCAGCCAATCATGTGGCAGCAACTCAATGCATGAAAGCATGCAGACACGATCAAGATGGTTAGTTAATGTTCAGACCAAACATCAGAATGGGAAGAAATGTGATCAAAGTGACTTTGACCACGGATGATTGTTGGTGCCAAACAGTGTGGTTTGAGTATCTCAGAAACTGATCTCTTGGGATTTTCATGCAGTGTTTACTGAGAATGGTATGAAAAACAAAGAAAATATCCAGTGAGTGGCACTTGCGAGGGCAAAAATACCTTGTCCATGAGGGAGGTCAGAGGAGAATGGGCAGACAGGTTTCAGCTGACAGGAAGGCAGCAGTAACTCAAATAACCACGTGTTACCACAGTGGTGTGCAGAAGAGCATCTCTGAATGCACAACACATTGAGACTTGAAGTGGTTGGGCCACAGCGGCAGAAGACCATGAATTTAAATCGTGAGACTGAGAACTTCTGATAAAAGGTGCCAGTGTTTTGTGTATACAAAAGACGTTAACATGTGGTTAGTGCAAACATTAGGAAGATAAAAGGAATATTGATGTGTTTTGCAAGAGGATTTGAATATAACTGTAGATATTATATGAGAGCTGTTGGGAGTGGTTTAAACTAATGTGATGGGGATGGAAACCAGTTTGATAGAGCTGAGAATAAGCCAGCAGATTTATCAGTAGATGGTGGATGAAACATAAATGTAAGAAAGGGCAAGCCAATGACTGGATACAAATGCAGACAGGGCAAAGAGTTAAATTGTACTGTAGAGGCAAAATTCAAAAGCGCAAAGAATGCTGGACTGAAGGTGCTGTACTTAAATGCGCACTGCATTTGGAATAAGGTGGATGAACTTGTGCAATTATAGATTGGTTGGGATGACGTTGTGTGCATCACCAAGTAATGGCTGAACAAAGGCCATGGTTGGGGGCTTATCATCAAAGGATATACAGTACTTTGTATCATAAGGCCAGGCAGAAAGGCATAGGTGGTGTTGTGGCTCTTTTGGTAAGCGATTGAATTACATCTGTCAAAAAGATGTCATCGAGTCAGAGAATGTGGAATCTTTCTGGGTGGGGTTAAGAAACAGCAAATTGAAGAAAATGATAATGGGAATCATACATAGGCTTCCAAACAGAAGCCAAGATGTGGGGTTGTGATTGCAAAAGGAGCCAGAAACGGCATGTAACAAGGATAATGTCAGAATTGTAATGGGGGTCATCAATATACAAGGGGATTGGGTAAATCAGCTTGGTGTTGGATCGCAAGAGAGGGAAATTTTTGAATGCCTATGAGATGGCTTTTTAGAGTCGCTTGTGCTTGAGCCTATTAGGTGAAAGAATGTCTTAGATTGGGTGTTGAGTAATACCCAGATCTTATTAGGGAGCCTAATGTAAAGGAACCCTTAGGAGGCAGTAATCAGTACATGATCGAATTCAAACTGCAATTTGAGAGGGAGAAGCATAAGTCACATGTATCAGTATTGTAACGGGACAAAGGGAGTTGAAAGGGAATGAGAGAGGAGCTTGCCCGGGTGGATTGGAGGAGGATACTGGTGGGGATGACGGCAGAACAGGGGTGGCTGAAATTTCTGGGAATAGTTCACAAGGCGCAGTATAGATATGCCCTATAAAATAAGTTCTCAAATGGCAGGGTTGTTGGAGGTTACAGTGTGACATGTATAGGGTGCAGAACTGGGCTGAGAAGTGGCGGATAGATTTCAGCCCAGATTAGTGTGAAGTGGTTCATTTTGGTAGGTCAAATTTGAAGACAGAATAGAATATTAATGGTAAGACTCGGAAGTGTGGAGGATCGGAGGGTCTTGGGGTCTGAGTCCATAGGACGCTCAAAGCAGCTGTTCAGGTAGACTCTGTGGTTAAGAAGGCGTACAGTGTATTGGCCTTCATCAATTATGGAATTGAATTTAGGAGCCAAGAGTTTGCAGATATATAGGACCCTGTTCAGACCCCACTTGGAGTACTGTGCTCAGTTCTGGTCGCCTCACTACAGGAAGGATGTGGAAGCCATAGAAAGGGTGCAGAAGAGATATACAAGGATGTTGCCTGAATTGGGGAGCATGCTGTATGAGAATAGTTTGAGTGAACTTGGCCTTTTTTCCTTGGAGCGACAGAGGACGAGAGGTGACCTGATAGAGGTGTTTAAGATGATGAGAGACATTGATCAAGTGGATAGTCAGAGGCTTTTTCCCAGGGCTGAAATGGTTGCCACAAGAGATGACAGGTTTAAGGTGCTGGAGAGTAGGTACAGCGATGTCAGGGGTAAGTTTTTTTACTCAGAGAGTGGTGAATGCGTGGAATGGGCTGCTGGCAACTGTGGTGGAGGTGGATACGATAGGGTCTCTTAAGAGACTTTTGGATAGGTACATGCAGCTTAGAGAAATAAAGGGCTATGGGTAAGCCTACTAGTTTCTAAGATGGGGACATGTTTGGCACAACTCTGTGGGCCGAAGGGCTTCTACTGTGCTATAGGTTTCCTATGTTTCTATCTAATTAATCGTCTGTCCGTTTAATGTTTCCACCAAAGTGCATGACTATACATTTTCCAACATTGTATTTCATTTGCCACTTCTTTGCCCATTGCCCCAATTATCTAAGTCTTTCTGCAGGCTCTCTTTCCTCAACACTATTTGCTCCTCCACCTATCTTTGTATTATCAGCAAATTTAGCCATAAACCCATTTATTCCATAGTCCAAATCATTGACATACATCATAAAAAGCAGCGGCCCCAACACCCACTCCTGTGGAACTCCCCTGGTAACTGGCAGGCAGTCAGAATAAGTTTCCTTTATTCCCACTCTCCGTTTTCTGCTGATTAGCCAATACTTCACCCATGCTAATAACTCCCCAGTAATTTCATGGGATCTTATCTTGCTAAGCAGCCTCATGTGTGGCACCTTGTCAAAGGCCTTCTGAAAATCCAAGTACACCACATCTATTGCATCTGCTTTGACTACCCTGCTTGTAATTTCCTCAAAAAATTGCAGTAGGTTAGTTGAGCAGTATTTTCCCTTTAGGAAACCATGCTGGCTTTGGCCAAACTTGTCATGTGCCTCCAGGTGCTCTGTAATCTCATCCCTAACAATCAATTCCAACAACTTCCCAACCACAGATGTCAGGCTAATGGCTCTATAGTTTCCTTTCTGCTGCCTCCCACTCTTCTTATATAGTGGAGTAACATTTGCAATTTTTCAGTCATTGGAATTTAGTTTCTCCTTCTCAAATTTCAAAGTGAATTTGATCATATTTGTATGCCCTCGCTTTTGCTTTTACTTTGGCTCTGACATCACTTGGTAGTGTCCTTCTTCCATTCGTAAATTTCTTCGATCATATTGTGATCACTGGTCCCTAAGGGTTCCTTAACCTTAGGCTGTCTTATCACCTCTGGCTCATTACACAACACTCAATCCAGAACAGTCAATCCCCAAGTGGGCTCAACAACAAGTTGTTCTAAAAAGCCATCCCTTAGATATTCTACAAATTTCTCTTGAGGTCCAGTACTGGCTTGGTTTTCCCAATCCACTTTCATGTTAAAATCCCCAATGATTATCATGACATTGCTCTTCTGACATGCCTTTTCTATCTCCTGCTGTAATTTGTAATCCACATCCTGGCTGCCGTTTGGAGACCTGTATACAATTGCCATTAGGATCCTTTTACCCTTGCCATTTCTTAACTCAACCTATCTTTCCAATAGACCATATATCCTTGGACGTTCACCTCCCAATGGCAGCCATCCTGTAGCCAAGTTTCAGAGATGGCCACAACATCATACTTGCTAATCTGTAGCTGAATTTCAAGATGATCTATTACCTATTGTGCTGCGTGTATTCAAATATAACACTTTCAGTCCAGTATTTTTTTGCTTTCTGTTTTAACTGCACCATGCTTCTATTGCCTCGTAATTCATCCCAATAGCTGCGATTATGCCTCAGCTCCATCCTGTCCCTTCTATCATCTCTGTTGCCCGTGATCTTTGATTTATTTCTGTTTTCCCCTTCCTCAGCCTTGTCACTCCAGTTCCCAACCCCCTGCCAAATTAGTTTAAACCCTCCCTAACAGCTCTATTAAATTTGCCTGCTAGAATATTGAACCCCTTTGGGTTCAGGTGTAACCTTTTTGTGCAGGTCATTCCTCCCCCAGAAGAGGCTCCAATGATCCAGGAATCTGAACGTCTGCCCGCTACACTAGTCTCTCAGCCACGCATTAGTATGGCTGATCGTGCTGTTCTTGCACTTGTTAGCATATGGCACAGGCAGCAATCCTGAGATTACTACCCTGGAGGTCCTGCCTTTCAGCTCCCTACCCAACTCCCTGAATTCCGTCTTCAGGACCTCCTTCCTTTTTCTACCTATGTCATTTTCTTTTTAATTTTTTAATTCAGTTTTTCAGATTGTTACATAGAGTAGAATAGAATAATAGAAAGATATAATATCAAGCCTCCCCCCTCCCCTTAACATCCCTATCTGAAAAAATAGAAAAAAAAAGAAGAAAAAAGACTGCCTGGATATCGGAAGATCCCCACATGCTCCATGGAATTCAAAATAGCTTTAATATACATATTTCTTTCTTTCTCCAGAGGACCAATAACCTTATCTTCGAAGCACCTATATAAGTAATCCTATCTTTTGTTAATAAGGGCTCCAAATTATCACAAATTTGTTATATTTATTCCTTAAATTGCAAGTAATTTTTTCAAGTGGAATACAGCTAAAAATTTCATTATTCCAATGATCCATACTTAAGTATGAATCCGATTTCCAAGTAACTGCAATAGCCGTTTTGGCTATTGCCAATGCAATTTTTATAAATTTTTTCTGATATTTGTTCAATTTAAGTTTCAGTTTTATCCCTTCAATATCACCTAATAAAAATAATATTGGGTTATGTGGAAGTTGTGTTCCAATAAAACTCTTAAATTTATCCAAAAAGGTTTAATTTTAAAACAAGACCAGGTGGAGTGTAAAAAAGTACCAGTTTCTTGATTACATCAAAAACATTGTGATGCACCATCAATAACTTTCGGAGATGTGAGGCGAGATATAGGCTTTTATTGGCTGGAAGAAAGAACAAGCAGCAAATGACCACCACACTACATCCTGGAGACTGAGGCCGGGGCTGTGTCTCCAATCGCCTTTATACCGGGGTCTGTGGGAGGAGCCACAGGAGCAGTCAGCAGTGGGGGGGGGGGGGGGGTAGGGGCATGTCCAGACAGGTATATGTAGTTCACCACACATTGATTGGATAAATTTGGGTTTCATCTATTTATTTTTTGTGGTGTAATATATAGTTGATGTAAAAAATTGTATTGTACTAATCTAAGTCGGACATTTATTGTATTTGTCATACTGTCAAGACCAACTTGTTTCATCAATTTTAATATTCAAATCTATTTCCCATTTTTGTCTGACTTACGAATTCCTTGTTTAAATGTCTGATATTGAATCAAATTATACATACAAGAAGTAAATTTTTAAATTCTTTTTGAATTAAACTTTCTATTTTATTAGGTTTCAGCATTAACATTGTTTGACCCAGTTTATCTCTTAAGTAAGCCTTTAATTGCAAATAACAGAAAAAGGTGTTATTTGATATTTTATATTTATTTTTTAATGGATCAAATGACATCAATATTGTTGTTGTTGTTCGTCCTTCGGAGTTGAAGACAACCACGACTTCTGTCAGGTGGAGGGTTTGTGACTGTGGGTCCAGAGGTGGCTGATGAGGCCAATCCGTGCCATGAAAGCTCACCCACATGTGGGACACATGAGGGTAGGTGCTGCAGTGGAAGTGGAGGTAGCTCGAGCCTTGTGCGTGGCGCGTTTCCTCTGAGCCTCTGTGGTGCGTCTGATTTCTGATGCATATGCTTCTTTAGTGGTCCTGCTCCACCAGGTTGGGCGGTCCAGAGCAAGTGATTCCAAGCTACTGGGATTGATGTTGAGGTCTTTGAGGGACACTTTGAGGCAGTCTTTGAAACATTTCTTCTGCCCTCCAACTGAGCGCTTGCCCTGGTTCAGCTCTCCATACAGCAGCTTTTTTGGCAGGTGACTGTCAGACTTCCTGACAACATGGCCAGCCCATCTGGCTTGGGCTTTCTGTAGGAGGGTGTGGGTGCTAGCTGTGGGTGCTAGCCCGCTCCAGGACCTCCGTGTCTGGGACTTTGTCCTGCCATCGTACGTGGAGAAGTCTGTGGAGGCAGCTCAAGTGGAAGTGGTTGAGCTGTTTAGCGTGTCTGCTGTAGACAGTTCAGGTCTCGCTGGCATAAAGGAGGGTGGTGAGAACCACTGCTCGGTAGACCTTCAGCTTGGTGGTAAGGCTGAGTCCTCTCTGCTCCCATACATTCTCACGGAGTCTCCCAAAGGTGGCACTGGCTTTGGCAATTCTGTTGCGAATCTCTGCATCTATATTCACCGCTCGTGATAGAGTACTGCCCAGAAAAGTAAAGCTGTCGACTGCCAGTAGCTTCTGCCCCTTTACTGTGATGTGTGGTTCCTGGTAGGGCTTTCCGGGTGCGGGCTGGTACATAACTTTGGTCTTTTTGGTGCTGATTGTAAGTCCAAAGTTGTCACAGGCTCGTGAGAGGCAGTCCATTTCTCACCATATTGATGTCCATTTCA
This sequence comes from Hypanus sabinus, assembly GCF_030144855.1. Lineage (NCBI taxonomy): Eukaryota > Metazoa > Chordata > Chondrichthyes > Myliobatiformes > Dasyatidae > Hypanus > Hypanus sabinus. The sequence goes on from NC_082710.1 coordinate 155,823,207, forward strand.
GTCCATTCTTCAAAACCATCTCCTATATATCTAATCCCTTTTTGATAACAGTTAATAAAAGTTGGTTATCCATTGTAAAAGGAATAAATCTATTTTGAATTAGAGGTCTCTTTGCTAATAAAGATTTCTTTATCTCATCATCACCATTTGTCTTATTCCATAAATCAATCAAATGTTTTAATATTGGGGATTCTTTCTTTTCCTGTATCCATTTAGATTCCCACTTATATATAAAATCTTCTGGTATATTTTCTCCTATCTTATCTAACTCTATTCTAATCCATGCTGGTTTTTCTTCATCAAAAAAGATGCAATAAATCTAAGTTGATTTGCTTTATAATAATTCTTAAAGTTTGGAAGTTGTAACCCTCCTAGGTCAAATTTCCATGTCAATTTTTCAAACAATATTCTTGACATTTTACCTTTCCAAAGAAATTTCCTCACACATTTATTTAACTCTTGAAAAATCTTCTGCGGCAGTTGTATTGGCAATGTTTGAAATAAATACTGTAATCTAGGAAATATATTCATTTTTACAGCATTGACTCTACCTACTAATGTTATTGGTAACATCATCCAATTATCAAGGTCTTCTTGAACTTTTTTTCAATAATGGTAAATAATTAAATTTATATAAATCCTTTATATTGTTATCAACTCTTATACCTAAACACTTTATACCATTTATCGGCCTTCTAAATTGAGTTACTAATCGACATTGACTATAGTCTCCTTTAGTAAGGGGTAAAATTTCACTACCTATGTCATTGATATCAATGTGTACCAGGACTTCTGGCTGTTCACTCTCTCCCTTCAGAATACTCTACACCTGATCCAAGACATCCTGTACCCTGGCACCTGGGAGGCAACACGCCATGCAGGTATCTCGATCAGGCTGAGAGAACCTCTTCTCTGTTTCCTTCACTATGGAATGCCATAAGACTACCGTGTTCCTCTTTTTCTCTCCCTTCTGTCAGGTCATTCCCCTCAACAGCATCCAAAATAAAATAACAATTACCGAGGGGGATGGCCACAGGGATGCTCTGTACCATCTGAGCTCTTCTTTTCCCTTCCCTGACAGTCACCCACTTGTCTAACTCCTGCAGCATCAGGGTGCCCAACACCCGGTAGCACCTATCTATCTCCTACTCACTCCCTAAAAAGCTGTAGGTCATCGAGCCACAGCTCCAGATCCCTAACATGGTCTCTCAGGAGCTGCTTCTATGTGCACCTGGTGTTGATGTGGCCAGCTGGGAGACCGGAAGTTTCCCAAGACTCCCAGAGTAAAGCACTAACCCTACAGACATGCTCCGTATTCCTCAAAAAATGCAAGGAAAACCGAAGTCCACTTACCCAATTACCTCGCCAAAGCCTGAAGGAGCCAAGCCTTTACCACTCTGACTCAGACCACTCTGTCGATGAGCGCTCCTTTGCTGACCGCTCCGCTAGGCAGTGTCTTCCTTTTATGCCTGAGCTTTCCCTGTTCTCCAACACACAATTGGTGCTCCTGTTGTAGGCGAGTTCCCGCAAATCTTTCCCCTTTTAAACTTTGTTCCTGGACTTGTGCACCGCCTTCTTTCTCTTAGCTGTCCAGCTCACAATTGGTGCATAATCGGTGTTATAATGGGTGACAGAGAAATGGAAGACTAACATAGTGAGTACTTTTCATCTGTCCTTACTGTGGAAGACACTAGCAGTGTGCCAGAGGTCTGTGAGTATTAGGGAGCAGGAGCGAGTGCCATTGCTATTACAATGGAAAAAGTGCTAGGCAAACTGAAAGGTACTGATGTGGATAAGTCACTTGGACTAGATGGATGACATCCCAGAGTCCTGAGAGAGGTTGCTGAAGAGATACGGATGCATTGGTCATAATTTTTCAAGAATTGCTTGATTCTGGCATAGTGTCAGAGGACTTGAAAATTGCAAATGCCAGTCCACTCTTTAAGCAGAGAAGAAGGCAAAAGAAAAGAAATTTTAGGCCAGTTAGCCTAAGGTCGGCAGTTGGGAAAGTACTGGAGTCTACTATTAAGGATGAGGTTTCGTGGTACTTGGAGACAAATGATAAAATAAGTCAAAGTCAGCATGGTTTCTGTAAAGAGAAATCTTGCCTGACAAATCTGTTAGAGTTCTTCGAGGAAGTACCAAGCAGGGTGGACAAAAGAGAGGCAGTGGATGCCATTTACTTGGACTGAGGCTGCTTAACAAGGTAAAATCTATGGCATTACAAATAAGATACTGGCATGGATAGAGGAATGCCTGACAGGCAACAGGCAACAAGTGGGAATAAAGGGGCTTTTTCTGGTTGCCTGCCAGTGACGAGTGGTGTTCCTCAGGGGTCAGTATTGGGACCACTACCTGATGCACCATCAATAACTCTCAGAGACGTGAGTCAAGGTAGGCTTTTATTAGCTGGAAGAAAGCATCGTCAGCAGCGTCAGCAGCTAGAGCCCACCACACAACATCCTGGAGACTGAGGGAGGAGCAGTGCATCCTATGGCCTTTATACAGGGGTCTGTGGGAGGAGCCACAGGAGCAGTCTGCAGGGGGGGCGTGTCCAGACAGGTATTTGTAGTTCACCGCGCTACCTTTCACATTGACTTTCAATGATTTAGATAATGGTATTGATAGTTTTGAGGCAAAGTTTGAGGCTGATACAAAGATAGGTAGAGGGGTAGGCAGTGCTGAGGAAGCAATCCATTGCAGCAGGACTTAAACAAATTGGAAGAATAGGCGAAGAAGTAGCAGATGGAATGAAGTGTTGGGAAATGTATGATAATGCATTTTGGTAAAAGGAACAATAGTGGAGACTATTATCTAAATGGGGAGAAAATTCAAACATCAGAGATGTAAAGGGACTTAGGAGTCTTTGTGCAAGCCTCCCTGAATGTGAATTTATAGATTGAGTCTGTGGGGAAAAAAGGCCAATGCAATTTTGGTTTTTATTTCAAGGGGAATAGAATGTAAAAGCAAGGAGATAATGCTGGGCTTTTTAAGACACTAGTCTAGCCGCACTTTGAGTATTGTCAACAGTTCCCCTTCCTGAAGTCCACAGTCAATTCCTTGGTCTTCCTGGCATTGAGCACAAGGTGGCCGTTGTGACACCACTCAGCCAGCTGATTTATCTCACTCCTGTACACCACCTCATCATCATCTGATATTCTGCCAACAGTGGTATCATCAGTTAATTTATAGATGGCATTTGTGGGTGTAGAGAGAGTGGAACAGTGGGCTAAGCACTCATCCTTGAAGGACACCTATGTTGATTGTCTGTGAGCTGGAGATTTAATTACCAATTCACATGGACTGTGATCTCTCAGATGACGAAGTAAAGGACACACTTGCAGACGGAGTTACAGAACCCCTCGTGTATTGAAGCTTGTTGATTAGAACTGAGGGTATGGGTACCATAGTGGTTAGCACAACAGTTTACGGTACAGATGACCAACGTTCAATTCTCACTGCAGTCCGTAAGGGGATTGTATGTTCTGCCTGTGATTGTGTGGGTTTCCTCCAAGTGCTCTGGTTTCCTCCCACTGTCCAAAAACGTACCGGTTTATAGATTAATTTTGTCATTGTAAATTGTCCTTTGATTAATCTAGGGTTAAATTAAATGCATTGTGGCTCAATGGGTCTGAAGGACCTACACTGTGCTGTATCTCAAAGAATAAAATATATGATTGTGTTGAATGTTGAGTTGTAATCAATAAGCAACATCCTGACATAGGTGTTACTTTTGTCCAGGTGACGCAGAGCCAAGTGGAGAGCCAGTGAGACTGCCTCCGCTCTGGACATATTGTGGTGATAGGCAAATTGCAGTGGGTCCATGTCCTTGCTCAGGCAGGAGGTAATTCTACCCATGATCAACCTCCTTAAAGCACTTCATCACAGTAGATATGAGTGTTGCCAGGTGATAGTCGTAGAGGCAGCTCACCGTGCTCTTGGGCACTGGTGTGATAGATATCCTTTAGAAGAAGATGTGTAATTCTGACTGCAGCAGAAAGAGGGCGATTGAGATATCCGTGAACCCCACTGGTAACAGATTGTATCCTGAAAATGCCTTATCGTTAGTACAGTGCCCTGATGCTATGGGCTCTATGTTCATTGTTACACAACATGGATAAAGTTCATTCCTGCCACTCATTGGTGGCTGTAAGATAGTTCAGCTGTAATATGATAGTTGTGTTCTGAAGAATTCCTGTTTTACAGAAAATCAAGGTATTGAGAAAAGTTATGCCAATGGGAAAAGCGGGGGTGGGGGAAGGAAGTAATAGCTGGAGAGCTTTAGACTTACAATAACAAAGTTATTCCCCCCCCCCAACAGGTTTTTCAAAATTAAATGAGTTACTTTATTACTAAAGAACGTTACCTTGCGAAAATGTTCCATTCAGTTCCCTATTATATCGTAAGTAAAAGCAGAACCTGCCTTTTTAACAGTCATTCGTGACTGGTTATTGCGGAGAGGTTACACGTACATTACCTTTCCTTCTGCTTCTCAATTTCCAAATTAACTCTTAACTGCATCTCGAGATTCTGATCAATATCCATCACAAAATTCAGCCTGCATAACACAAAGAGTCTTCCTGACTTCATTAATCGTGTAGTATCCAGATAGTGTTCTGAAAAATATTGTACAGCAGAATTACTTGCATAATTGTGTTGATCTGCCACTCTACTAGAGGCCTATAGGTTCAGACCCAGGGAATAATTGTCAAACACAGTTTATTTAAAAGTATATACTGTCTATTAGCAAGCTTGTGTCACTCAGTTGAACTACAGAGCCCCACTCACAGTGTTTGGGAAAATCTGCAAACCAAGTGAGCCCCCGAGTACTGTTTGGGCTGCTGATATACATTTGTTATCACATACATACTTTGATAATGGTAGACAGAGCAACTTTCTCATGCAACAAACTCTTTTTTGTTTGATATGTTATTCTCACAGCACAACTTGTCAAGCTGCCAATAAATCAGTTAGGTTTTAGCCCTTTTAATTCTGCATATAATTCCTCATTCCCTCCTTTTGTCATTCCATGACCATGAGGATTATCAATGTCAGGGTTGTTGTACATATTAATTTTCATGTTCATGTTAGAAGGTGGATAGTAATCCTTGGGATGAGCCAAAGGGCTTTCTGTGTCATCTAATTCTCCATTCTCATCATTTGCACCTTGATCTCTCTTAGGTCCCTTTCCTTCAAGGGGACTCCTTGTATAAATATCCCTGTGGGTGTAGGGCAAAAGTGTTGGCTGACAAAGGGCCCGAAACATCAGAAAAGTGCAATGATGATAGCATAATGTAGCAGTATACTGCTCCATCCTGTTAGGATGTCATTGAAGGGCCACAATCCCCCCCTTTTGAGGTAAAGCAATGTTGGTCGGCCCTTGTTTTCTGGATTTTACTTATCTCCTTTTTGAATGTGAATGGAGAGAGAGGTAATGTTCTCTGATTCATCTGGGATGTAGGTGCAGAACTCTTGTCCTATAATAGCACATGCTCCTCCTTTTTCAACCAGAACAAAATCGAGGGCCATTCAGTTCAGCAAAACCATCTGTCATAGTGCTGTCATTTCAGTGGTGATGGCCCTCACCTGATCCTGGACACCATTCAATAGTACCAGCCGTACTACTGGCCATCTCTAAAATGGCGTCCAGGTTGATGATTTCCCTCGAATTGTGGGCCGCCCTGTAGAAAGGGAAAGCTGTCATCCAGAAGCACTCTGGTTGTGAGATTCCTCGCTTTTGCCGTAGGAGGGAAGGGTGCTAGTCCAGGGTGTTGAGCATTCACATGTGGGGCACAAGGTAAGCCAACAGCAGCACCCCATCTAATTTCTGCTCTCTTGCTGGGTGTCCCATCAGCAAGCTGTGTCTCCTGGGAGCCACAAGTAGGCCCTTTCTCTGCAAACCCATTGAGTTCCGTTCAGGGGGCATGGTGGTTCAGCCGTTGTATAAACGGCACAGGTGCTATTACTTGGAAACCAAGTCCCCTTACCTTTGAAATCACAGTAGCAGATAGTATTCGCTGGTTGGTTGATCTGACAATGGTGGAGGGCCATGATGTCTGACCTCCCCATCTGATGGCTTTTTCCAGGGAGATGAGTGTATCAACCATCAAAGCAGTCGCACCCACAGTCTCCATTTGCATCACTGGTGCAATTCTGGGCCTCGCTATTCTGAGTGTCATCAGAAAAGCACAGACTGACCATTGTTCACTGCTCAGCAGAATGGCTATTAGGGGATCCTCTATCTTCCCAGGTGAATCGTGTCTGATCAATTGGAGTAAGGGCAGCCTTGGCCAGAGGGAACAAATCTCAGGATTTAACGGAATAAGTAGTCAGGACAGTTCTTAAATAATTACAGAACCCTTGGGGGTCGACCTTTCTGTCAGGGGCAGCTTTCAGTGTACCACACAGTTCGGAAGGGGTCCAGGGTTTATGGATTTGCATCGTAGGTACTTGTCCTGCCACTCTGGCTTTGGGTTTAGGAATGGTCCTCATGGGCAATTGATGCTGAGACTGTATTGGTCCCGGTAAAACCAATGTTCCTTGTACAGGGGTCCAGTCCAGTCCAAACAGGCATTGGGCTTACCAACCATTCTGGAGGAAGTAGATCGGTTTGAGCTGATGCAATGACTGCCAAGTTTGCGACTGAGTCAACAGAGCGAGAACCATAGGGGGGCGGGGAACCTGACCATGGTAAAACAGGCACCGAGGCAGCTGTGGATAGTATGGTGGGATCATTAGGTCACCTTACCCATTTCCCAATAATCATCAGTATCGTCTTAGGAATTGGTCGGTGTGCCCGGATAGAGGCAGGTTACCCCAGAATTATTTTTATTTTTTGTTCCCCTTTTCCCTTCATTCTTTTTTCCAAGGTCAGTGTGGTTTGTCTCTGGTACAATTTCTTGCCCCGTCTCCTTTGTCTGTTTCTTTCCCTTATCCCATTCTTCACAAATCACTCTCAACTCTTGCTAACTCGTAGGATTGCCTCTCTTATCATGTACGCTTATCCCTCTTTGCTTAGTATTATCAGTCCATCAATTGAACTTATGTCAGCAGTCTTATAGTTTTGCCTCTTGTTGCCATAGCCAATTAGGAAACCCTACTCTTTCCCTGCCTTCCCTTTCCATATTCCCTATTCTGCCTGCCGTACTAAATTGAAATCAAATGTACCTGCTGCAGGACAATTGTCTCTTCCCAAATGTTTAGACAATTGGAACAACGTTTGTCTAAGTGCACACCCATCGTATTCCAGGGGATTCAAACCACCTGTCTAGACTTACTATTCTGGGGGACTTGAACCACCCATCCTTTTTGTTCCCTTTGGGTCCCGTCTGTGGATTTTCCCCACCAAAATGAGGGAACAAACAGAGTTGTAAGAGAGCAGAGAGGAACCAAGGTTAAAGCTTACCTTGTGGGCCCATTCATCTCTGATTCACCCTAGGTTTGTCTACTTATTCAGTTTTGGTGAGGGGCCTACCACATATTGGGACCCTGCTCGCTGCTGTGCCAAGATGTCGATCTGCCTCTCTACCAGAGGCCTTCAGGTTCAGCCCCAGGGAATAATAGTCCAACACAGTTTACTTACAAGTGCATACTGTTTATTAGCAAGTTATCACATATGTACTTTGATAAGGGTAGACAGAGCAGCTTTCTCATGCAACCAAGACTTCTTTGTTCATAAATAATTCTCACAGTAGTACTTGTCAAGCTGCCAATAAGTCAGTTAGGTTTTAGCCCTTTTAATTCCTCAATTGTACCAAGTGCTCCTCTCTAGGCCACTCTGGGGTTCTACTTTCCCTTTCCTTCCTGGCCCTCTCCTGAATTCTGATATATCTTCTGTCTTGGATTTACCCTTTTTTTGGGCAATGTTATAGCCCATTTCTCCTTTGCGTGATTCAACTTGCTATCAGAAGATAAATGCTTGCAACACTAGAATAGATTGTAAGGCTCATTTCTTTCAGCCAATGTTGTGTACGCAGTATTCGTGCCAGCTGTGCTTATTATGATATCGCATGAATGCAATTACCTAATTCGGGTCCATACTTATTCCTCTCGCGTTGAAATTACAAAGAGCTCTCAATCATTCTTACATTTCTGTTCCTAAATCTTCAGCCTGAAAGAAGCTCAACAATTACTGACTGGCTGTTTTTATTTGTTGGACGGATTAGATTCATCTGATCATGTTTCCGTGCTTTCAGTCACTAATTCTATTCTCATTCTGTGAAAGGTGTTACTTTACCCAGCTAAACCCTCAGTGTGGGAAATCAGTTCTTTATCCTCTGGTTGCCAGGAGCAGCTGAAGCCTCAGTCCAAAGTTGTAAGGTGTTTGTTTTAAAAGTCATTTCAAGTTGATTTATTTTATTCAACGTTAGCTGCCATTAGTTTGTGGGTTTTGTATTTCACTCTGCAAGTTCAGTACAGCCGACCTGCATTAAACAATAATAATAAGTGTGTCCACTTAAGTGGGAAAACTTTTAGGCAGGAATAGGATCTGGGTTGAACTCCTAAATAGCTGACAAGATTCAAGAACATTTATTATCAAAGATGTACAAATTATACAAGCTTGAAATTTGCTTGCTTGCAGGGAGCCACAAAGCAAGAAACCCAAAAGAACCCAATTTAAAAAATAAAAGACCAGCACTTGATGCACAAATGAAAGAGAAAAGAGGAAATATCATACAAACAACTGAAGCAAACAGCATTCCAAACCAAAAATGAGTCCTCAGATCTGAAATCGTAGGCCCAAACCCTTACCTATCAGTTCATCATATTAGCACAATCATGGCTTCACCTGTCCAAGTTGACAATGGATGTGCCTGGTCCGGGACACAGACCTGGGCAATAAATATGGAGATCCTGGGCTGCCCAGACATCAAGATCCCCCTCTTGGCCTCGCAGATGTGGTCCAAAGGAATGCAAAGCAGTGTATTTGGCATCAGTGAGTTGCTCGTTGGTGGAGAAACTGGAGGAGCTGGACTTGGTATGGACCGTGTTGCTGAAGGGGTGTCGGAGTTGATGCATGAAGGCACTGTGCAGTCCAACAGCAAGTGCTTATCATAGAAGCTTTTCAATAGATATATAATTATTGATCCCAGAGGTAATTACAGTGTCACAGTAGCATTATAAGTGCACAGATGTACAATAGTAGAGGAAAAGTAAGAAGAATAAATTAAAAATAAGTTACCTTAAACAGTCTAACCCAAGAGGTCATGACTTCCCCGGCTATAGGTTGTCTCATTGTAGACCCTAATGGCCAAGGGTAAGATTGAACTCATATAGTGCTCTTTGGAGCAGTGCAGTTGTCTCAGTCCATTACTGAAAATGCTCCTCTCCTCAGCCAAGGTGGCATGCAGAGGGTGAGATACATTGTTCAGAATTGCCAGGATTTTCTGTTTTCCTTTGGATCCTTTGTTCTACCACAGCCTCCAGTGTGTCCAGTTGGACTCCTAAAACAGACCCAGTCTTTCTAATCAGTTTATTGAATCTGTTGGCATCATCCCTGTTGATGCCATTGTCCCATCACACCACTGCACAGAAGATTGCACTCTTGACAAGAGACTGGTAGAACATGTGAAGGAGAGGCCTGTATACTCCAAAGGACCTCAGTCTCCTCAGGAAGTAAGGTGACTCTGGCCCTTGCCAACAGCCTCTGTTGATGCTCCATTCAAGACTGACGTCTAGGTGTACCCCCAGGTAATTGTAGGTCCCCACCACATCCACGTCCTAACCGACAATAGTAACAGGGCAGTGCAGGCTTGGTCTGCTTAAAGTCCGTCACCATCTCCTTTGTTTAGCTGCAGATGATTCAGCTTGCACTATTCAACAAAGTCCACCAACAGAGTCCTTTATTCATCCTCCTGTCCTGCCTTTATACGTCCATTGCTGAGTCATCAGAGAATTTCTGCAGAGGACGTGACTCAGTGTTTTATCTAAAGTCTGAGGTATATGGGGCAAAGAGGAAGGGAGCCAATACAGTCCCCTGTGGGGCCCCAGTGCTGTTAAAAGCCAGGTCTGACACACAGCTCTGAAGCTGCAATAGCAGGTCTGCCAGTCAGGTAGTCCATATCCAATATACAATGGAAGTGCCAGTCTGCATTTAATGGAGCTTTCCCCCAGCAATGAGGGCTGTATAGTACTGATGGCAATTGAATTCAAAAAGCAGTGCTGCCTTGCTTATCCAAATGGTAGTCAGCTTTGTTCAGTAATTAGAGGATAGCATTTTTGACTGTATCGTGCTCCTGATCGAGGGCTGATCTGACCAGGAGTCCATAGTCCATTGTTCTCTCCTACTTTAAATCAGTTAACAAGACCAAAATACTGATACCCTGTCATGACCGCAATCTTAATTCTGTCACATGTACAATTAAGTTCCACTTTCCCCTATGAATCAAATTTCCACAACCCTTGCCTGAACTTACCCTCAATACCAACCCTGCACTATCCCTCTACCCTTGTTCCCATTCCATGATGCTTCCACAACTGAAACCTCAACAATTCTGAACTGTACAACAGCCCTGATTTTATATCACTTTTTCCATGGGTTAACAAGTATTGTCACAGCAACATGGAGGATGTACACCATACATTCAAGTTCATTTGTCGTTCAGTCATACATGAATACAGCCAAATGAAATGGTGTTACTCCAGGGACAAAGTGCAAAACACAGCAACAACAGTCACACACAACACAAGGTACATATAAGATAGCAGTAAAATACAGTCACAGAGAGAGAAAATATATATATAGTTCAAGTCCCTGAGTCCATGAACGTTGCAGCAGTCTAGTCAAACAGTATACTGCTCGTCTTCTGCTGAGCAAACACTGGAGAGCAGCACCAACTTGGATGCCTCCCTCCTGGATGGCTGCAGACAGGCTTGAGGCCAAGACCTTGCTATGATCGAGGGGGTGCAACACCCTCACTGTCCGCACTCACTGTTTGCCAGTAGACCAAGTAACCTGGCATCAGCTATCTTCACTGGGGAAAGCAAAGTTCGAGTTTTAAAGCTATTTATATGTAAACAGCATTCCCAAAGAACAAGCTGCAGTTTTTAAACTTTAGCTCTGTCAGTCATATTATTGCATTAGTTTAATATCACAATTTAGTATAGAGAGAGCTGGCTGTCAGTGCTCAGACATGTGTTTATTCACCTGGTATCAATGAGAGAAAGGACTCTGTCTGAGAAAAAAGTATTATTTCAATGAGCTATTTAACCCTGGATTTGGATTAAAGGGAAAGACAACAACTGGGCTGTAAGATGAAGACAGGAAGGTACGCAACTGGGACACCAGGGACACCAGGTAGCACCGTTGACCCCTCTGGAGACGTTGTAGGCTTATCAACAAAATGTCAAAGAAGGAGGGTGGCCACCTGATGACCCCAATGACGTAGTTACCCTCCTCATCACCACTCCAAGCCTACTGCCAACATCGAGAGTGCCAACTTTATCATTGGGATTGAAACATCAAGTCCTAGTAGCTCCACTACTCTACTGACCCTGTTAAATTCCAGTTTAAAATGGCGCTACTGAAGTTGGGCGAGAACTTGCTGGCAGTTTTCAAAGCCAGTAATATGACAAAATATTCTATTAATAAACAATTTTTGTGTGGAAAATTGTGGTATACAGTCACCACAAACAATGAAGAGAAGAGCAAAGATCAGACTGATCAGAGGGTTGCGGCATATGGGTCAGAGATGGCATCGGAGCGTAGTCGAGGCATATTTGAGATGAAGTCAGAGTTCGAGAGAGCAGAGAAAATTTAAAGTTGAGTTGTCTCAGATCCCATCCATTTAAACTGGGACTGAGGTTGGATCCATCGAAGCACCAGGCCAATTTAGAAATGGCTAGTGTGGGCCCAGCCGCTCCAGGCTTGGTGTCTGTGAACTTGTGCCAATTTGCCCCATTGTGTGATGAACTGAGACTAGGCTTATGGGCCTACTCTGACTGTTCTGGGCTCTGGGTTTGTGGACTCAATTTTGTTTTGAATGCTGATGATGGCTTTATTGTTTGTCTGCTTTGTTTATTTTTCCTTCTTTCTCTGCACATTGGGTGTTGGCCTTTTTTTTAAATTGGGTTCTTTAATGTTTCTTGTTTTATGTTTGCCTGTAAGCAGATGAATTGCAAGGTTGTATAATTTATACAGGCTTTGATAATAATTGTGCTTTGAATGTTTGAGTTTGTTGCAAACACATTATTGATTCGCCTGCACCCAATACAACATAATGCCGTGCATTACTGCGAAAGTGATGAGCCATTTTGGAAATATTTCTTTAAGTTGTGATCCAGTTCACTAATTCCACTCGTTCAGGACCTCAACATCTTATTAACTGTCATCTAGTTAAAATAGCAGTACATTTGTTGGGAGTGACCATTTTTAGTTAGCTCTCTGGATGAGCAATCATTCTTTCTAAATGCACAAATCTTCTTATTTCAACCAATGAGAGCTAATTGGAAATGAAGAATGAAATATTACAATTTATTAATATTTTTTCCTCTAGATGAACTGTCAAAAACTTTGATAAGGAGCTATAGTGCCCCTGGTTACACCATCCAACTCACCTGTGAGGTTGATGGAAATCCTCAGAAATATTAATGGCTGAGAAATGGAGGGAAAATCTCCCAGCATCACTGGCTAACTAACGGAAACAGAAGCCTTGTCATCTTGACGGACTCGACAGGTGAATGTGGAACATACACCTGTGTTGCTACCAATCCTGTCAGCTCTGCCAGGGAAATTACACCTTGATTCTTCCAGGTAAGCTTCATTTATGGATGTAGATATCCTCTTGAGAGCAAACGTTATGATCTTTGTGAACTTTGCAATGCAGCTTGTTTATATCACACTGTATCAAGGACAGCACACAGCAGATTTAACGGAATTGTTGCTGTGACTTAAAAAGGGCTTTGACAGGGTGAGGAAGGGTAACTTCTGACTGGGAAACAGGATCTTTAATTAGTTGTCACTCAGAAAGTGGAAGTATCAGGCAAAACTTTTTACTGGGGTTGGTGGAGCCTGGGCTGTTCTGTGACATGGATTGAGTGAGGCAGTGTTCATTGATTTTACAACACTGCAGTTTCTGAATTCCTGTCGGTTTCTGATCCAAATGTTTCTCTTGCCAGTCCACAGCCACCAACCACTTAACTCATGGATTCACAGAGTATAGGGAAGGGCCTTTCCTACCCACCAGGTGTGCAGTGTGATTCAAGAGTCACTCTCAGCCACTTTCCATCAACTGACAATTTATTCTCAGTCATTGGGACCTGTTCCCAACGGGTGAAATGCCCACAGTTCTATTTTGTAATTACCTGAGAATCTGTAGTGTCTTCTCCTTGGTGTGAGATCTGCCTTAGTTGGAGGTATTCTGAGCTCTGAATTACAGGTTGTGGTTTCAGATTTCATTGTAATCCCTTCAGCACACAATCCCAGATAAAACCTGCAGGAGGGCTAACAAAGTGTTCTCTGAGAATGAATGCTTCATTGAGATCCTGTTTGTTTTGCATGGGTGGAGAACCAGTCCACTAATTTCAGAAGAGAGGGGAGGTGCTTAACTCAACCAATAGTTACAAAGTTGATCCTCTGTTTTTTCACATTGAACTTCTCTGACTTCTGATTGAAAGTCCCACATTGCAAGAATGACTGCATTTAAGGTATTCTATCACCTGGGAACTTTTTGGAATATATTGGAATTTCAAAGATGCTGTTAATTTTTTTTTAAATACCTATTGATTTATTGACTCAACCCACTACAAAATTAAGTGCATGGAATATTATTAATGCAGGTATTACAGAATATCACGCGCACCACCCATTCTTGCTTTGAATAGCAACTGTTTCTGACAGTAATTCATCTGGGCAAGAAAGAAAAAATCAATCATTATGGGTTTGAAACCTTGAAAACCAGATCCAAGCAGGACTGGCATGTTCACTGCCTAAAGAACTTCAACACAACAGTTGGGTTGTGACTGATGTAGGGTCATTTTTGCCAGTACTGTGTAATTTATTATGTAAGTGTTTTAATTGCAAGCATTTCCAGTGAAGACTCTATAATTATTACTGCATCGATCTCAGGGCTGGTAGTTTCTTTGGTATGTCTTGGTGGATCATTACTCCTGCGGTGTTTGGAGAAGAAACGAAGTATGTGTCAAATGTTGAAAATGTTGGGAAATTTCAATATCTGTCACCAAAGTTAGTTTGTGCCTGTTACACCTCTGGAATTTAAGGCAGCAATGAATGACCTCCGTGTCTGACTGTCCTTGGCCATCTTCTTTTGGTCTCGATATTGGTGGTGTTCAGGACTGGCTTGATCATGCCAGTCGCTTCCTCTTGGTTTTCACTCCTGTCAGTCATGGAAATCCGGGTGGATATCAGGAGTACTGTCGCACACAGATATAGGAGACTTGATTGCTGTTTCTGTGATCTTTTTTGACCATTCAGTGTTGGTGGCCCTGAGCTGAATCCCTGAACCTGGAGGAACAATGGACTACTCTTAGTCTGGCCTCTTCCCTTTGACCAGTTTGGCATGGGTGACTCTACCAAGAGTCAACGCACAAAGCCCAGACTCCAGGCAACATACCTTTCTGGGCCATTGAAGCACTCAAGCCTCCAAACTTGACAAGTTTACAGTCCACCAAAGATGGCTGCCTATTACCATCATGGATGAACTGCCAAGTCCTGAAACACATAGCTGTTAAAATGGTTCTGATACAAAAAATGAGTTTCTCCTTACTGGTCTTCCTGTGGTAGATGCATCCATCTATAATAGTGTCGGTAGAAGACACTGTCATATAGTTCCTGTGAACAATTTCTGCTTTTGCACAGATCAAACATGTCACTGACAGTTGTAACACTGCACATTTCAGGATATACAAGTTCTTGTCTTATCATTAGCCTTGTCCCAAACATGAACTAAAAATAAAATTCATGGACATCAAAGGGACATGATACCTATGAGTAGTTGTATATTGCATGAAAGAAGCTGCTTGTAATTTCACTCGAAGTACATGCACAGACTTGACCTCCACCAGAGTCTGTGGCAGAGCATTTCACAGACATGATATCTCTGGCTAAAAAACATCCTCCTTCCTGCTGTTCTCAATTTTGAGGCGGTGTCTTCTAGTTCTGAGTACCCCAACCACAGGAAACACCCTCTCCACATCCACCCTCTTTAGCCCTTTGAATGTTTGGCAGATTTCAGTGAGATTCTCCCGCATTTTTCGAAATTCCAGTCAGTACACTTCCAAAGCTGCCAAACGCTCCTAATACGTTAACACCTTCAATATTGTAATCATCCTCATGAATCTCCTCTGGACTCTCTCCAATGACAACACATGCTGTTTGAGGTACGGGGACAAACTGTTGACAATACTCCAAGTGTGGCCTGACCAGTGTCTTAAAAAGCCTCCGCATTATCCTGTTCTTTTATATTCTATTTCCCTTGAAATAAATGCCAGCATTGCATTTGCTGCCTTTACCACAAATTCAACCTGTAAGTTAACCTTCTTGGATTCTTACATGAGGACCCCTAAGTCCCTCTGTATCTCTGATGTTTGAACCTTCTCCCCATTTAGATAATAGTCTGGACTATTGTTCCTTTTGCCATAATGCATTATCATACATTTCCCAACGCTGTATTCCATCTGCCACTCAGTTACCTAGCTCCTGTAGTCTAGGAGTGACAATCTGCCTGTAGCTCCTGTCCCTCACTTCCTCATTCTCCCTTGTGAGTCGAAGGTCATTGAGCTGTTGTTCCAGTTCCTCTAAATACATTTTCTGAGGAACTCCAGCTCAGTGCACCTGGTGCAGATGTGGTTATCTGGGAGACTTGAGTTCTCCAGACTTCCCACATTTCACACACCGCCCCTGGAGCCTTTGTCACTACACTACTATGTCCTAATCGAAGAGGAATGAACAAATAAGAACAGGAGGAGGAAAGCTTACTGGATACGTTCCCTCACCCAAGCCCGAGGAGCCAAAGCCGCTCTGAAATGGGCGCACTCAGAATGGCCGCTGAGCTTGCACTTGCGTTACTTTTATCACCCGGTCTAATGAATTCCTCTTTCTGATTGGTCACCGTCCAACTCAGAGAAACTGGTGTGAAGCTCTGCTTCAGAAACCTTGATCGCCTACCCTTCATCAGAACTGCAAAGAAAGGGGGAAGAAAGCAGAATAAGAAAGTGGGGGAGGGGAAGGAGTACAAACTGGCAGGTGGTGGGTGAAACCAGGTGAGAAAGAAGCTGGGTGTGTGTGGGGGGGGGGGGGGAAGGGAAGAAGTAAAAAGCTGGGGGTGATGGCTGGAAGATGTAATGAGCGTCCAAACAGATGGTACAAACATCCGTTCTCTAACTTCGGGTAATTTTCCCCATTCTCCCTCTCCATTTTATTTTCCCCATTCTGGTTCCTCTTTCACCCCTTCTCTCCTGTCTATCACCTCCCTTTCATGCCCTATCTCCTTCCCTAGTCCACTGTCCTCTCCTATCTGATTCCTCCTCTTTAGTCCTTTATTTCTTCCACCTATCACCTCTCAGCTTCTTACTTCATCAACTTCACCCACCTACTCACCTTTCCACTCACCGAGTTTCACCTATCACCTGCCAGTTTGTACTCCTTCCCCAGACCACCCACCTTATTCTGGTTTTTTCCACCTTCCTCTCCAGTCCTACAGATGGGACTCAGCCCGAAACATGCTTATTCCTCGGTCTGATCTGCTGAGTTCCTCCAGCTCTTTGAGTGTGTTACTAAAACAAGGGAAGCTTGAAGCGGGGTGCTGGAAATAGTGAAAGAAAAAAGGCATTCAGGAGTACCCTCTCAATGGTGTTTATAGAACATAGATCATAGAATAGTACAGCACATTACAGGCCCTTTGGCCCACAATGTTGTGCTGACCCTCAAACCCTGCCGCCCGTATAACCCCCCACCTTAAATTATTCCATATACCTGTCTAGTAGTCTCTTAAAGATGGATAATATTTTAAAGACCTAGTGAAGTGCTGGATTTCCTTGGATCTGCAGCTAATGTGATCTGAGGACTCAGTTCATTGAACTACCTAACATCCTTGTCCTTCATTGAAAATGTTTCAATGAATATTCCGTCAGTCCTACCTACAGAGAACAGAACAGAGAAAATATCTCTGACCAGAACAATGTGCCATGCCGGTATGCATTCACACATGCTGTTCATATCTGAGGTAATGGAACTGGTTCCATTGTCGAATGGATGTTATTGGATGTTGCACCCGAGACTGATTACCATTCTCATTGTTCTCGGACTGGGAGAACAATATACATTTTAAACATCGTAGATTAATGTAGCAAAAATAGCTTTATAGTAACCATCGTCTGTATGACGAACGCTTGTTCCTGGCAATAACTTCCTCATATTTGACCGAGATTATTTTGGTGTAAGGGACATAGATGGGGTTGAATTTGTTAAATGTGTCCAGGAAGAGTTTTTAAAGTAGTCTGTAGAAATTCCTACCGGGGCAGGGGTGAACTTGACCTTACTTTACTGGAAGTTTCTGTAAAGCAACCTTTAGTGAATAGTGATCCCAAATGAATAAACTTTAGTCATGAAAATGGAGAAGGTTGAACTAGAGTTTGAATCGGGAGGAAGTTACAGCTTGTGATTCAGCTGGGATCTCAGAGAATTCGACCGTTGTAGGTAGGATTTAAGCCTACCTGGTCAATACCTGTGGAAGAGGGGGAACTGCGCAGGCGCGAGTGACGTCAGCGTCGAGCGCGCACTTTAAAAGGCAGGACTTCTTTTCAGAGCGGGCAGCGGAGTCCGTGGAAGCAGAGTCCTGGGCTTTGGCTAAGTGGGCTTCGGTGTAAGGGGACTTTGGTAAGCCTGTCTGATTGCTCGCTGAGGGGAAGAAGGTAAGGTCGCTAGGTGCTTTTTAGACTTATTCTATCAATCCAGTTCAGGTATGGGGGAGACAGTCAGAGCAGTGCTGTGCTCCGTATGCAGTATGTGGGAAGTCAGGGTCAACACAGTTGTCCCTGATGACCACACCTGCAAAAGGTGCGTCCAGCTGCAGCTCCTATCAGCCCGAGTTAGGGAGTCGGAGCGGGAGCTGGATGAACTACGGATCATTCGGGAGGCAGAGGCAGAGATAGATAGGAGTTATCAGGAGGTAGTCACACCAAAAATCCAAGAAGTAGGTAGGTGGGTGACGGTCCAGAGAGGCAGGGGGAGCAGGCAGAGAGAACAGAGCACCCCTGCGGCCATTCCCATTAACAATAAGTATACAGTACTGGATACTGTTGATGGGGATGACCTACCAGGAATGAGTTGCAGTGGTCCTGCCTCTGGCACAGAGGTTGAACCCTCAACTAGGAAGGGGAGGAGGGAAGAGAAGAGAGCGATAGTTTTAGGGGATTCTATAGTCAGGGGGGCAGATAGGAGATTTTGTGGGGCAGATCGGGAGTCTCGGATGGTATGTTGCCTCCCTGGTGCCAGGGTCCGGGACATCTCAGATCGGGTACAGGCTATTCTTGAGAACGAGGGCATGAACCCAGATGTAGTGGTCCATGTAGGGACCAATGATGTAGGTAAGGTGAGTGAGGGGGTCCTGCTTAGAGAGTTCAGGGAGTTAGGAGTGAAGCTGAAAGGCAGGACCTCCAGGGTGACAATCTCGGGATTGCTACCTGTGCCACGTGCGAGTGAGGCGAAGAATAGAATGAGTATGCACATTAATACGAGGCTGAGAGCATAGTGCAGGAAGGAAGTGTTCAGGTTTTTGGATAATTGGTCTTTGTTCCAGGGACATTGGGATCTGTTTCGAAGGGACAGTCTACATCTGAACTGGAGGGGTACTAACATTCTTGCAGGAATGTTTGCCAGTGCTGCTCGGGGGGGTTTAAACTAGATGTGCAGGGGGCAGGGATCCAGAATACGAGAGAAGATGATATGATGAAGGATAAGGGACAGGTGGGGAATACACGTTTCCCAAATATTAATTGTGTAAAGGAGAAAGGTGAGATAGAACATGTGTTGGAAAAGTTACATGTACAGAGGGTTGGTCAGAAGGAGCATGGGGTTAAATGTGTAGAAGGTTTGGTTGATCTTGAGAAGGTCATCAAAATTCAAGGTGCAATTAGCCCGATGGAAGTTCAAGGAGCTGGGTTAGGTACAATAGACAGTGTTTTAAACAAAGAGAGGAGGAATGGGCTAAGAATTCTATACTTGAATGCGCGTAGTGTCAGAAATAAGAAAGATGAGCTTGAAGCTCAGATGAAAATGGGGAACTACAATATTATTGGGATAACGGAGACATGGCTGCAAGGGGATCAGGCCTGGGAATTGAGTGTACCAGGGTATACTATCGTAGAGACAGAAATATGGGAAGAGGGAGTGAGGTGGCCCTGTTGGTGAGGAATGAGATTCAGCCCTTAGCAAGGGGTGACTTAGGAACAGGGGAAGTAGAGTCTGTGTGGATTGAGCTGAGGAACAGTAAGGGTAAAAAGACCCTAATGGGTGTTGTGTACAGGCCCCCAAACAGTAGCGTGGATATTGGGTACGTTGATTAGGGAGTTAACATTGGTATGTGCTAAAGGTAATGTAGTCATTATGGGAGATTTCAACATGCAGGTGAACTGGGAGAATCAGGTAGGTGCTGGACCCCAGGATAGGGAGTTTGTGGAGTGTCTAAGGGATGTATTTTTGGAACAGCTTGTGCTTGAGCCAACCAGGAACGAGGCTATTTTGGACTTGGTGATGTATAATGAACAGGAATTGATAAGTGATCTTGAAGTAAAGGAGCCATTAGGAAGTAGTGATCATAACATGATAAGTTTTTATCTACAATTTGAGAGGGATAAGGGCAGATCAGAGGTGTCAGTGTTGCAATTAAATAAAGGAGACTACGGAGCCATGAGGGAAGAGCTGGCCAAAGTTAAATGGGCGGATGCCCTGGCAGGAAAGACAGTGGATCAGCAGTGGCAGATATTCTTGGGGATAATACAAAAGATGCAAAAGCAGTTCATTCCAATGAGAAGGAAGGATTCAAAGAGGGGGAAGGGGCCACAGTGGTTGACAAAGGAAGTCAGAGATTGTATAGCATTAAAGAAAAAGAAGTATGACAGGGCTAAGATGAGTGGGAATACAGATGATTGGGAAAGTTTTAAGGAACAGCAGATGTTAACTAAAAAAGCAATACGGAGAGAAAAAAATCAGGTATGAGCTCAGTCTAGCCAGGAATATAAAAGGGGATAGCAAAAGCTTTTTTAGCTATGTGAAGAGAAAGAAGATAGTTAAGAACAATGTTGGCCCCTTGAAGAATGAATTGGGAGAAATTGTTATGGGAAACAGGGAAATGGCAACAGAATTTAATGCGTACGTTAGATCTGTCTTCACCAGGGAGGACACAAGCAATCTCCCAGATGAATGGATGGGCCAGGGTCATAAGATATCAGAGGAATTGAAACAGATTGACATTAGGAAAGAAATTGTGATGAGTAGACTGATAGGACTAAAGGCTAATAAATCCCCGGGTCCAGATGGTCTGCATCCGAGGGTTCTAAAAGAGGTGGCTCAGGAAATTGCGGATGCATTGGTAATCATTTTCCAATGTTCCTTAGATTCAGGATTAGTTCCTGATGATTGGAGAGTGGCTAATGTTATCCCACTTTTCAAGAAGGGAGGGAAGGAGAAAACGGAGAACTATCGCCCTATTAGACTAATGTCAGTCGTGGGGAAGATGCTTGAGTCCATTATTAAGGACGAAATAGTGGCATATCTTGATGGCAGTAATAGGATTAGGCCGAGCCAGCATGGATTTACCAAGGGCAAGTCATGCTTGACTAATCTGTTGGAGTTTTTTGAGGGTGTAACAAGGATGTTAGACGAGGGTAAGCCAGTGGATGTAGTTTACCTAGATTTTCAGAAGGCATTCGATAAGGTGCCACATAGGAGATTGGTGAGTAAAATCAGAGCGCATGGCATTGGGGGCAGGGTTTCAACATGGATAGAAAACTGGTTGGCAGATAGAAAGCAAAGGGTAGCAGTGAATGGGTGTTTCTCGGACTGGCTGGAGGTGACTAGTAGGGTACCACAGGGCTCTGTTTTGGGACCACAGTTCTTTACGATTTATGTCAACGATTTAGATGAGGGCATTGAAAACTATATCAGCAAGTTTGCTGACGATACTAAACTGGGTGGCAGTGTGACATGCGAAGAGGACGTTAGGAGAATACAGGGAGACTTGGATAGGCTGGGTGAGTGGGCAGATATTTGGCAGATGTCATTCAATGTGAATAAATGTGAAGTTATCCACTTTGGAAGCAGGAACAAGAGGGCAGAGTATTGTCTGAACGGTGTAGAGTTAGGTAAGGGAGAAATGCAAAGAGACCTAGGAGTCCTAGTTCATCAGTCAATGAAGGTGAATGAGCAAGTGCAACAGGCAGTGAAGAGGGCAAATGGAATGTTGGCCTTTATTACAAGGGGAATTGAGTACAAGAGCAAGGATGTCCTTTTGCATTTGTACAGGGCCCTGGTGAGACCACACCTGGAATATTGTGTACAGTTTTGGTCTCCAGGTTTAAGGAAGGACATTCTGGCAATTGAGGAAGTGCAGCGTAGATTCACTAGGTTGATTCCTGGGATGGCAGGGCTGTCTTATGCAGAGTGGTTGGAGAGATTGGGCTTGTACACACTGGAATTGAGGAGATTGAGAGGGGATCTGATTGAAACGTTTAAGATAATTAAAGGATTTGATAGGATTGAGGCAGAAAATATGTTCCAGATGTTGGGAGAGTCCAGTACCAGAGGGCATGGATTGAGAATAAGAGGTCAGTTATTTAAAACAGAGTTGAGGAAAAACTTCTTCTCCCAGAGAGTTGTGGAGGTGTGGAATGCACTGCCTCGGAAGACGGTGGAGGCCAATTCTCTGGATGCTTTCAAGAAGGAGCTAGATAGATATCTGATGGATAGGGGAATCAAGGGATATGGGGACAAGGCAGGGACTGGGTATTGATAGTGAATGATCAGCCATGATCTCAGAATGGCGGTGCAGACTCGAGGGGCCGAATGGTCTACTTCTGCACCTATTGTCTATTGTCTATAGAGATAAATCAGTCGAGGGCTGATTTCAGTAGTATGAGACAGAACCTGGTAAAGATGGACTGGAAGCAGCTGCTGAAGGGGAAACAACATCCGACTGCAGGAAGCAGTCTTGGTGAGTGGAAGAAAGAGAGAGGAGCGACAGAAAGAGGAGGTATTTTATCAGGTTTTTATCAAATTGTTATTATGAGATTTGAGGTTTATAGAGGAACTACATTAAGAAAACCATTATGATTGCAAAAGGGGGCATTAAATGGCCTTTGAGCAACAGATCAAAGAAATTCCTTTAAAAGCAAGAGAGTAGACAGGAAAAGAGTAGGTCCCCTTGAGTGACAGTGGATTTGAACTGTTTTCGTATTGTATCTCCACAGCGTCTTTGAGCTTGATGATTTTCAGAGTTCTGTCTCTTGCTGCTACCTTTGTTGCACTTGCCTCATGGATCGGGATTAAAGGTAAATCCACAAATTGTAAACCCTATCACTTCATTATCTCCAGGATGTTTAGAAATTATATCTGCCTGTACATTGTGAAAGGTGTGAGTGTGTGTAGCCATTTACATATAAACTTACTGTATTTTATGACACTATTGATTAGCAAGAGATCAATCCGGGTGCTCAAAATACTCTTTCTATTTTAAGTGTGAGAACTTGGTAAGAGTGGCAATATAATAAAAAGGAGGCAGCACCACTCATATCAATTGCTGCATAGTTTCTGTTAATGTGGTTGTGATTCAAATTATGTCTATGTGTTTGATGCAAGTAAAGTTTAAAGATTGGAAATAATATATAAATGGGAACGATAAAGTTATGGACGATCAGCCTGTGTGAACTAATAGAATTGCAGTAGAAATCTGTCTTCGATCTCACTGGCTCATTAGGTATTCAAGTGGAGTTTTGTGTTGAAGGCATGAGGGTGGAGAATCCAGAGCATCTGCTTCAGAGTTTGGTCACCGCTCAAAAAAAGCCGCAAAGTCACTGACCGTTGCAAAGTACTGTTGCCTCCTAGTTCCAGAGAACCAGGTTCAGTCCTGACCTTTTGGTGTTTCCTGAGTTCTGATTGTACAATCTCCCTGGGACTGCATACGTTTCCCCTCAGGATTTCTGGTTTCCTCCCATAACCCCATGGTAGAAGGCCCAATGCGAGGAGAAATCTAAACATGCTCATCAATGGATCTTGCTTCAACAGGGAATGAGTGAGGCCTATGTTGGTCAAGATCAACCATAGATGTTGCAGAGTAGCTGTCTAGATATGCAGGCCTAGGTAGTGTGATATGGAGAGCTGTTACGTACCCCGTAACTGGGTCACTTACCAGCAAAGATAGAGAGGTCCGTTGAAGTCTGATAGTACTAGTTTTAACAGTATTTATTGATAAAAATACACAAAATAATATCAATGCAAACATACAGATAATATACGTCGTCAATACTAAATCTAAAAGCGCGGGTATAGCAATAATCAATAAGAAATAGCTCTATCGTTGTCTAGGGGATAATGTATTGTCCGATGGAAATATAAAAGTCACTCAGTTCATTCAAGCTGCAGCTTTTGGGTTGGAGAGAAAGACAGGTTAAAACTTGCCCATTCCTTTTATGATGTCAATCCTTCGAGAGTCATTGGGAGTTGATTTCCCCGTTGTTAGCTAAAAACCGTTCTGCCGTGGTAAAGGGTCCACCGATTCTGGGGCAAATGGAAAAGGATGCACGTGGCCTTCCACTGGTTTTTGCTATTACGGGATCGCTAGCGTTTCTTCTGGTGCGACTGAGGGGCTGTTCCCACAGACCCTCTTTTATCCTGACTCACAGGGTCTCAGATGTCAATCAGGTTGAGATGATGCAATCCCTCCACCAACCTCCCTCTCGGTTCTTTGCCTGGGGCGTTGATGCATCATACAAGATGCAATACACAAGTCCGTCTCCAAGAGACAATAGCCGGCATCAATGGGTCCACCTCTTGGAGGCCAATACACATTCCAATGCCTTGTGGATTCTGCATGTCTCTCTCTCATTTCCTGGGTCTCCTGAACTGACTCAATAGTGATCTTGCTATTCTCACAAAGGAGGGGGCTACCCCGCACCCTTCGGCCCCTCAGAGCTGTGGTACATTCATAACAGAGCAAACTGCTGCTAATGTACAACTCTCTCTCTACGCATCTGATGAACCCAAAGGAACGGGAGAGACCGATACAGTTTGGTATCAATAGTATTGCAGGAGTTGCCAGTCAGTGTTCGACTCAATGTGGGACCACCTTAAGGACTCCAGCTCCAGATTTTTCCCTCAGGGTTTATCCGCCATGAGTGGGTATAGCTGCAAGGCAGCAGAGGTTTGAGATCAGAATCTTCCTTTTAGATGAACTGCCAACTATGGCTGATGAGTCCCATCTGCCCGAATGCCTCAAGAGTAATTGTAGTTATGTGGTACGGATAAACAGCCTGAAAGTGTGATGGAAAAGAAACCAACCCTATTTTAAGCAAGGGAGATAAAAGTCTGTTAGAAGCAAGGAAATTAAATCAAACTGTGGATTCAAAAACTTCTACGGTTACGAGTGACAAGTGATCTTCTTTTGCAAGATCATAAATTATGAAGCAATAATAGAGCAGGTGCATCCTGTTTGACTGTGTACTGAATAGGCACCATATTGTGCAGGTGTTTAAGCAGCGAGATTCAAGAAGTATTAATGTATAACGTGTGAATGGTCCTTTGACAGATGCATTATTTGCCATTAGAGAGTCAATAGAATGATTACATCTTTGAGTACACGCAAAACACCCTGATTGCAGTCAAGATCCAGTGATCCCTATCTAATTCAGAAATCCCAATGGTTTGGCAATGAGCTCACCAGGTGAAGGTCACTGATTTTCCCATCCACCCACGAGGGCTCGAGTGTCAGTGCTCCCTTTCCATTCAGAGGGGTTCCATTTCCTGTGCTGTCACCCATTCATGGACTCTGGTTCCCATGCTCCCCATCCATTGACCTGAGTCCATTTCGATGCTCCCTTTCGCACTCTATGGCTCCAGTTCCTGTATTCACTTTAAGATCACCTGGTTCTGTTTTTACATCTGTCCTTTAAGCGGACCAAGTTTACCAGAAAAAGTATTATAATATTGTGTGACTCATAACGACACTGTCAGATCCAGCTCAAAGCACCTCATCAAGGTTGTTGACAATACAACGGTGGTTGCCCTCGTCAGCAACAGTGATGAATTTGCAGTTAGAGAGGGGTGTAGAAAGGCTTGTCAAATGGTGTAAGAACAACCACCTGAGTCTTAATATGGACAAGAGAAAGAGATGATGGTGGACTTGAAGAAGGTGCAGGTTGACCACTCTGCATTGCATATCATTGGCTCTGCCGTGGAGAGTGTGAAGAACACAGAGTTCCTTGGCATGCACATTGACTGATCCAACCTGGGCACAAAACACTACCTCATTAAGTGAGAGGGTGAACAGCCTTGGTCCATGTAGGTATCAATGACATGGGTAGGATGAGTGACAAGGTTCTGCACAGGGAATTCTGGCAATTAGGTGCTAAGTTAAAGGGCAGAACCTCCAGGGTTGTGATCTCAGGATTGCTACCCATGCTATGTGCTCATAAGGCTAGATCGTGGAAGATTATACAGTTTAATATGTGGCTAAGGGTTAGTGTAGGAGGGAGGGTATAAAATTTTTGGATCATTGGGCTCTCTTCCAAGGTTGGTTTGTACCTGAACTGGAGGGGGAATATTACTCTATTGGGAAGGTTTGCGGTTAATTAAGGTTAACGGTGGGGTTTAAACTAGCATTACAGGGGGATGGGAACCAGAGTGTCAGAACAGTTAGTGGAGAGGTAGTGGAGGCAGATGTTGGTAAGACATCAAAGTTAGGAATCACAAGGTTGAGCATGATGCGACTAGTGCCCTGAGCTACATATATTTCAATGCAAGAAGTATAGCAGGAAAGGCAGATAATGGTGCTGAGGCTGGTTTACAGACAAAGGCAATTTGTCGTGAGGAGAGGATGCTGTCCCGGCAAAATTGCAGTCAATTGGATGAGTTGCAACAATAAAGGTGGGCAGAATCGAAAAGATTGAATACAGGACTGAAGGCGTTGTATTTGAGTGCATGCAGTATATGGAATAAGGTAGATGAACTTGCAGCACAGTTATAGATTGGCAGGTATGATGTTGAAAGCATCACTGAATCATGGCTGCAAGACTATAGCTGGGAGCAAGGTCACACATTGTTTCAAAAGGCCAGGCAGGAAGGCACAGGGGGTGGCATTGCTCTATTGGTTAAAAAAAATGAAATCAAATCATTAAAAAGAGGTGACGGGGATTAGAAGGTGATGAATCATTGTGGATAGAGCTAAGGAAGTGCAAGGGTAAAAAGACCCTGATGGGACTTGTATACCTACTCCCAAACAGTAGTATGGATGGACTTACAAATTACAATGCAAGATAGAAAATGCATACAAAAAGGACAATGTTACAGTTGTCATGGGGGACTTTAATATGCAGGTAGATTGGGAAAATCAGGTTGGTGCTGGAATCCAAGAGGGCGAATTTCTGGAATGCATTTTAGAGAAGCTCATGGCTGAGCCCGCTAGAGGATCAGATATTCTGGATTAGGTGTCATGCAATGAACCGGAATTGGTTAAAGAGCTTAAGTTAGAAGAACCCTTAGGAGAAAGTGATCATAATATGATGGAATTCACTCTGAAATCTGAGGAGAAGCTAAAGTCAGTTGTATCAGTATGACAGTGCAGTAAAGGGAATTACAGATGCCTGTGAGAGGAGTTGGCCACTATCGATTGGTAAAGAACAATGGCAGGAATGATGGCAGAGCAGCAATGGCTGGAATTTTTTTGGATGCAATTCAGAAGGCACAGGATATATGCATCACAAAGAAGAACTATTCTAAAGGAATGATGACATAACCAATTCAAAGCCAACATAAAAGCCAAAGAGAGGGCATATAATAGAGGAAAATTTAGTGCGAAATTAGAGGATTGGGAAGCTTCTAAAAACCAACACAAGGCAACAAAACATGTCATTAAGAAGGACTTTTAAGATGGAATATGAAAGTAAGCTGGCCCATAATATTAAAGAAGATACCTACAGTTTCTTCAGATACATGAAGTGTAAAAGAGAGGCAAGAGTGGATAACAGACCACTGGAAAACAATGCTGGTGAGGTAAAATGGGGGTCAAGTAAATGGTGGACGAACTGGACATGTATTTTGCATCAGCCTTCATTGTGGAAGACACAACATGTATGGTGGAAGTTCCAGGTGTCAGGGGTCATGAAGTGTGTGAAGTTACTATAAGTAGAGAGAAGGTTATTGGGAAACAAAGATCTGAGGGTAGATAAGTCACCTGGACCAGATGTGAACATCCAATGGTTCTGAAAGAGGTGGTTTAAGATGTTGTGGAGACATTAACAATGATCGTTCAAGAATCACTAGATTCACAAATGGTTCTGGAAGACTGGAAAATTGCAAATGTCACTCCACTGTTCAAGAAAAGAGAGAGGCAGAAGAAAGGCAATTATAGGCCAGTTAGTCTGACCTCAGTGGTTGGGATAATGTTAGAGTTGATTATTAAGGATACTCAGGGTACTTGGAGCCATATGATAAAATAAGCCGGAGTTTCCTCAAGGGAAAATCTGTCCTGACAAATCTGTTGGAATTTTTGAAGAAGGGACAAGCAGGATAGACAAAGGAGAGTTGGTTGATGTTGTGTTCTTGGATTTTCAGAAGGCCTCTGACAAGGCGCCACATATGAGGCTGCTTAACAAGCTACAAGCCCATGGTATTACTGGAAAGATGCTAGCATGGATGGAGCAGTGGGTGATTGGCAGGAGGCAAAGAGTGGGAATAAAGGGATCCTTTTCTAGCTGGCTGTCTGTGACTAGTGCTGTTCCACAGGGGTCTGTGTGGAGACCGTTTCTTTCTGCATTATATGTCACTGACTTGGATTTTAGAATTGATAACTTTGCTGCAAAGTTTGCTGACAATATGAAGGTAAGTGGTGAAGCAGGTAGTTTTGAGGAAGTAGAGAGGCTACAGAAGGAGTTGGACATACTAGGAAAATAGGCAAAGAAATGACAGGTGGAATAGGGTTGGGAAGTGTATGGTCATGTTCTTTGGTAGAATAAGTATCGACTATTTATTAACAAAGAACATAAAAATCTACAGCACATTACATACCCTTCAGCCCACAATGTTTTGCCGACAATGTACCCTAATCTAGAAACAGCTGAGTATTTCCCTAGCGCATAGCCTGCTATGTTTTTTAAGCTCCATGGACCTATCTAAGAGTCTCTTAAAAGACCCTATTGTATCAGTTTCCCTCACCTCCAGATACAATAGTAGTGGATTCCAATGGCAGTGTATTCCACAGACCTACCACAACTCTGTGAAAAACTTACCCCTGACATCCCCTCGATACCTATTTCCAAGCACCTTAAAACTATTGCCCCCTTGTGTTAGCCATTTCAGCCCTGGGAAAATGTCTCAAGCTATCCACACAACCACCTTATACACCTCTATCAGATCACCTCTCATCCTCTGTTGCTCCAAGGAGAAAAGGCAAAGTTCTCTCAAACAGTTCTCATAAGGGACACCCTCCAATCCAGGTAAAATCCTTTTAAATCTCCTCTTCACTCTCTCCATATTATCCATATCCTTCCTGAAGTAACCAGAAGTGACCAGAACTGAATACAGTACTCCAAATGGAGTCTGACCAAGGTCTTATATAGCTGTAACATTCCCTCACTGCTCTCGAACTCAATCCCATGGTTGATAAATGTCTTCTTAACAACACTGTCAACCTGTGAAGCAGATTTGAGTGTCCTATGGACATGGACCCCAAGATCTCTCGGATGCTCCTCACTGCCTAGAGTCTTAGCAATAATATTATATTCTGTCTTCAAATTTGACCTGCAGAAATGAACCACTTCATACTTACCTGGGTGAAGTCCATCTGCCACTTCTCAGCCCAGTTCTTCATCCTACTGATGTCCCACTGTAACCTCTGACAACCCTCCAGACTATCCACAACACCCTCAAATGGAGAGAAAATACAAAAAAAAGGGATTTGGGAATCCTTGTGCAGGAATCCCTAAAGGTTACTTTGCAGGGTGAGTCTGTGGTGAGGAAGGCAAATATGATGTTTGTATTTATTTCAAGGACTAGAATATCAAATCATGGATGTAATGTTGAGACTTTATAAAGAACTGGTGAGGTCTCACTTGAAGTACTGTGAACAGTGTTGGGCCCCTTATCTAAGAAAAGATGTGCTGAAACTGGGGAGTGTTCAAAGGAGGTTCCCAGGAATGAATGTCTTGGCATATGAAGAGCTTTTGATGGTGCTGGGCTTATAATTGCAGGAATTCAGAAGAATGAGGGGTGACCTCATTGAAACCTGTCAAGTGGTGAAATGCAGAGTGGATGTGGAGAGGATGTTCCCTGTGGTGGGAGAGTGTAGGAGCAGAGTGTCAAAGACGGATCGACGCAATGCAATAGTCGCAATACCTTTTTGCATTTACCTTTCAAGGTCAGCAGTACACTTGGACTAGGTTACCCCAAGGGGTTGTGTACTCTCCCAGCATTTTCTCGCAGATTTTGGATCGGCAGCTTAGAGATTTACAATTTCCTGGGGGCTCTATGGTAATTCAGTGCGTAGACGACCTCCTACTGGCAAGCATGTCAGAAACAGCAAATGAAAAGGACACCGATACACTTCTGCATGCCCTGCACTCATGGGGTTACATACTCCCTCCCCAGAAGGTAAAAAGAGAGCCCAATGGCAACTGAAACTTCTGGGAACCCTTTTGAGTGCAACTGAAAGGCAGCTCAGTCCTGAAAGGGTAACCCCGATTCTTGTGAACCCTCCCTGTCCACTAAGCCTAAAGCCGTGCGTGCTTTCCTTGGTCTGGTAAACTTTTGTCGGCAGTGGATTCCGAATGTCGCCCTATATATGCAGCATTTGAGCCCCCTGACGTCTAGCACGCTTAAAGAACAGACCGAGCAACGAAAAGAGGCCTTTGAGTAATTAATGAAATCCTTCTCAAGGGTGCCTGCTCTTGGTCGCCCACTCTATGACCGTCTGTTCCAATTTTTTGTGAATGATTTAGAAGGCTGCGCCACTGCAGTTCTCACTCAGGCTCATGGGGACAGGCATAGGCCTGTTGCCTATTCTTCCATCGTTAGACCCTGTAGTTCAGGGGTTACCCCCTTGCTCACAGATGCTCCAAGCCATTTACTGCCTAGTTACAGCTGCTTCCAACATCACTCTCCAGTAGCCGGTTACAGTGTATTCGTCTCATGCTATTGTAGCCTTGCTGACTTCCCACCAGACTCAGCATCTTACACAGGCCAGACTAAGTCACTATCAAATAACATTACTAAATAACTCACTCCTCACCTTTGCATATTGTAATGCCATCAACCCCGCTACGTTTTTGGAGATGACCCCTGTTGAGTTGACTGAGCCTCCTCATGACTCTCTGCTATGGAACCATTTTCTCAGCACACCTTGCCCTGACCTCTCAGATGCACCTGCTGCAGGGGCAAAACTTACCCTTTACGTGGGTGGCAGTTCCACAGTCTCTGAGACCGGGGAACGCCTCTGCAGTTACACAGTTGTTGACAACGATCACACGCTGGAAAGTGGCGCTCTCCAGCCTCCAGTCTCTGCCCAAAAAGCTGAACTTTTTGCTCTCACTCGTGACTATACTTCAGCTAAGGACAAAAGAGCCAATGTTTATAGAGACTCTCGCTACACATTTGGGGTGGCCCATGATTTTTGACAACTCTGGGCACAGCGGGGATTTCTCACCTCCTCCACGACCCCCATCCAGAATGTCATGTATGTAAAGAATCTCCTCCAGTCTATACTCCTCCCCGAAAAATTGGCCATTATTAAATGTTCGGCTCACCTAAAAGATGACTCTGTAGTGACCAAAAGAAACAACAGGGCTGACTTGGCAGCTAAGCATGCTGCACAGGAGGTGACTATCATAGTTTCCGCTACTGTGTGATTGGCTTTCACAACCACTAAATCGCCACCAGTGCTGGGCACTCCAGTTACAATTCAAGCTCCAGGGGGGCGCTCCTGATTCAGATAAACAACTCTGGAAGACACACGAATGTGTGCATTCGGTGTCCACAGGCCTCTGGCAGACCCCAGTTGGCCAAGTTTGTATTCCTGATTCTTTGTTTCCAATGCTTATTGATTGCCTGCATACGGACACCCATCTTGGCAAGAAGGGAATAAGCATATTTTGCTCCACACATGGTAGCACCCAAGGCTGGAGGAGGCTGTCACAGCAAAAATACAAGCCTGCTTGATCTGCCAAATGCTTGAAAAGGGAGTAAAATGTGCTCAAGGAAAAACCCCTTGCCAAGTGGTCCTTTTGAATGTATTCAGCTTGATTTTATTGAATTACCACGTGTACACTGTTATAAGTACTGTTTAGTGATTGTAGATATGTTCAGTAAATGGATTGAAGCCTTTCCGACCACCAATAATAGAGCTTCCACGGTGGTAAGGTTGTTGCTTACAGAGATTATACCAAGGTTTGAGGTACCCAGACAGGTAAGTTCAGACAATGGCCCTCATTTTGTGGGGAAAGTAAATACAGAGCTATGTGAGGAGCTGCACAATGAACAGCAGTTTCACTGTGCCTACCACCCGCGGGCAGCAGGAATAGTGGAACGGGCTAATGGCACCTTGAAAAATAAGCTGGCTATGTTAATGTCCGAAACCGGATTGAGCTAGCTGAAGGTCCTTCTGTTAGCTTTATGCCATATGAGAATTACCCCACATTCTACTACAGGGGTATCTGAGCTGAAATTGTTCATGGGCAACCTGGAAGGACCCCATGGGGTGCTGACATGCAGCCTCCCGCCCAAATTGACCTTAATGTCATGGAGGATGAATTGCAGAGGTACTTTTGCCAATTAAAGTCCTCTCTAAAGTTTCTCCACTCCTGGGTAAAGAATACCCTTAAGGATTCCGAAGGGCAGGGACCATAGTGGCCGGAGTTGAAAATTGGAGATTTGGTACTGATCAGGGATTGGGAGCGTCCCAAACTTGGACCCTGGTGGAAAGGACCATTCCAGATATTACTGCAAACTCCGAATGCCATTAAAATACAAGGCCAGGAACATTGGATACACCTCAGTGACTGTAAAAGATGGCTTCCTGGTGGCAATTAACCATTTGTGGACTAATTTCTTTACTGTGTGTTGCAATTGATTCCTTAGAGGACAACTGCACGGTAACCGTACTGCTTGTTACCCTTTGGTACTATCTGTGGAAGAACTGTTTGTAGCTAACCCATTAGGGCTATCTTGGAAGAGACGTGACCTAATAGTGGAGGGTAGATAAGGGGCAGAATGTAAAGGGGTAGAAGGGAAGGTTTGAAAGAGGGACTTGGGGAAAATGTATTGAGGAAATAGGTGATAACTATGTGGCGGACCCTGAGTGTTTGGGGACCCACGAACTGCATGTAGTGGGGGACAGGGAAGAGTGGGTACCTAGTACATGCTGTCAAAGCACCAGGGATTATCCCATAGATGCTGTCTGGCCTGCTGAGTTCTACCAGCATTTTGTGTTTTTAGGGATTATCCCTTCTGTTTTATGGGAAAGGGATGGGGATGCATGTTCGCCACGGTACCCCGGGAAAAACTTTGCCTGGAGAAATAGTGTTTGGACCACCGATGTAGGAGAGACAAGGGAATATTCTCCTGCGAATGTATCCAAAAACCATGTGTGCCCCTGTCTAAGGGGAGTTCAGTATGTATGTGGATATTGTAATGGGAGTCGTGTCAGCTGGTTCAGGGACTTTTGAATACTCCTCACTGTATCCCGAGGAGTACTTATGTTATGATACAATAGTACTTTGTAAGAATTCTTGCTATCTGACCAAGCCCGGATACGTGTTCCTATTTAATGGCACCTATACTATGGACACCACCACTCTACCTACCCTCTTTACAGTAGGAACAATTGGACCACTCTGCTCCCTGCCCTCAGAAGGCTCACGTTCCATGACATCTGATAGCTCGAGCCGTAAGTAAGGAATTCTGTGCTGACTGGAGGAATCCTGTTACTCTGGGCTATGGGTTCCTGAGCACTCTCTCTCTAGGAGGTTCTGTGGGAACCATAGCTGCAAAGAACCATAACTACCTCATTTGTGGGCTAACGGCATTGGGAAACAGTATGGTGGAAGGCTTGGAGGCTGTTAACAGGGAGCTGGTGGAAATACGACTCTATGCACAGCAAACCAGCTATGCTGTGGATTATCAGCTGGCCCAGCAGGGAGGGGTCTGCGCCACAGTTGGAAACAAATGCATCACTCATGTTATTAATGAATCATACAATGCAACCCATGCCATCCAGTCTATTAAGAAACAATTGGATATTTCAGGCAAGGTTTCAAGGAAGGAGAGAGCTGGATAGGGTGGTTGCTAGGAGGATCTTGGGGGGCTTATTTACTGCATGAGTTGATTGTTCTTATTGTAATAATTGTCATGTGTTGTGTGATAATGACCTGCCTAAATATTGGCTGTAGAATTTTCATGGAAAGGTTGATGTTGCCCTTCTTGAACCCCATTTAGTTGGTTATCATAATATGATAAAAGGGGGGGGGGAATGATGGAGTAAAGGAATAGGTAATTAGTGGTATAGATTAGAAGGGATTAAAAGACAATGGTTAGCTAAAGATCAATTACCTTTTAGGTACCTTATGTTGGTTGCTGTACAGCCAAAAAGGGAACTCTACCCAGCAGCAAGTGATGTACCAAACATTGTTCCCTAATAGAATTAGACATAGGTCTAAATAAAGAATTATCTAGACACACAAAGCATTTTTGACCTATAACGTAAATAAATAGGGGAAGGACAGCTTGTGGGGGTTGTTAGAACTTTGGGGAGTAGGCAGGTGTCAACATAAGGAACTGAGATTGGCAGAAATAATTATAACTAACCAATGATGATTTTACATCTAATTGTATCTTAGCATGTGATCGAACCTATTCTAAAACTGTATTAACTCGCGTAATTATATTTCCTGTAATGATTGCTGTTATAAATTGTTAAGAATTCTGCTTCGAGGGAGGGCAGTGTCCGGACTGTCTCTTTGGGAGATCAGTGTGTAATTTCCCCCATAGCATGCTATGAATAAAAAGCGAAGTTTGACGAAGTATCACTTGTTTTATGGTTTCATTGAATTTGTGGTACCTTGCGTTATTGCAGTGGGTCGACCCTCCTTTGACAAGAGGACACAGCCTCAGAATAGAGGGGCATTCTTTTTAGAACGGAGAAGAGGATGAATTACTTTAGGCAGAGAGTGGAGCACCTTTGAAAGTCTTTGGCATATGCAGCTGTGGAAGCCAAGTCTATATGTAAATTTAAGGCGGAGCTTGCTTTTCTTATTGCTCAGGACAAGGAGGAGTATGGGGAGAAGGCAGGAGATTGGGGCTGAGTGGAACATTGGATCAGCCATGATGAAATGGCAGAGCAGACTTAAAGGGCCAAATGGCTTCATTCTGCTCCTATATCTTATGGTGCTGTGGTTCCATGTGCCAGCATCAGAACTGTCTCCCTGTTTCCTCACTACTATCCTTGGGTGTGAGGTGCCAGAGTCTTGACCCCCTGCACTCGCCTCAGCGATGAACTGGCCAGTGGCCATGGTCTCACTTTCAGGGCAGTGGTTTATTTGCCACATGTTATTTGTTTACATTTTATAATGTTTACATGATTTGTTATTTTTTGCCACACATTGGATGTTTGATGGTCCCTCCTGTGGGTTTTTTCATGGATTCTATTAAGTGTTTGTTTTGTGGCAGGCTGCACAAAGATAAATCTCCAGTCTGCATATGTTATACATAACTTGATCACAAATGTACCTTGAAATTAAGGATTTTGAACAATACTGACTGGGTGGGGAATTACAACATCTCACTCTTGTACTGGTGCAAGTGAGCTCCTGAATCTTTTTCAATGTTCTGACATTCAGTCCATTTCTATGTCATTCAGGACGATGAGTGACTTGGAGGGGATCTGGAAGTAGGAGTGTGTCAATGTACTTGTGGTCCCTGTTGACAGAGGTTGCAGATTGATAGTGGAGTAAGAATAGCCACAGCCAATTATTATGCCATACCCATTGCACCAAGAATCGTTGGTAGAAGCAGCAAATGTTTCCAATGGTGGGTGGGTATCAGTGAAACTAACTGCTTTGTGCTGTATTGATTGGCACTGAAGTGGACAAACGAATACTGTTCCACCATATTCCTAGCTTGTAGGTAAACTTATTTCAGAATTCTCAGCCTTTGCCCTGCTCATGTAGCAACAGTAATTGTGTGGCTGCTGCATTTAAACATTTTAAACTGTCAGTGCTGGTGATGGACAAAAGCTGAAAAAATTACCACCAGTTCCCCAAACATTCACATTCCAGTGCTCTTAGACTCTCTGTGGAGATGGATTTTCCCTTTTCTCATGCAAATGTGATTTGCCACGTCACTCTGTATTTGTGTGTACAGACATGAGCTGCATGATGTTCTGAGGAGTACAAATATAAGTGAACATGCTGAGTTCAAATCTTCTGATGTCTGATACCACTCTGACAAACTACTGAGATGATGTCTGAAAGTCAGAATGATTCACTTTGAGCAAATACATCCATCTATCTTTGTGTGACCTATGACTCCAAGCAGTGAAGAGATACTTTACCCTTGATTCTTTTGGACTTCACTTTTGCAAGGGCCTCATCAAAGGTGCTTTGATGTCATGGGCAAGCCTCTGGCATTCATTTCTCTTGTCAGTGTTGAGATCTGAAGGCCATGATGAGATCTGAATGCAAATGATTCTGATAAAATCCTAAACTGGGCCTTTGTGAGCAGGTTACATGATGCACCATCAATAACTCTCTGAGATGTGAGGCGAGATATCAACTTCTCTTACCAGGAGCTCCGAATGCTGCTCCGCCGTCAGAGCTTTGCAGTCGCAAGTTCGCACGAGTGTCTGTAGGGCTCGGAGAAACACGGCGCTCGACTCGCCAGCCCGCTGTTGCCGCGTTGCTAAGCGATGTCTTGCGTAGACAGTGTTCACCGGCTGCAGGTACTGTCTTTTAAGGGCGTCCAGTGCCCCTTGGTAGGTCGGTAGGTCCCTGATAAGGGAGAATACTTTCGGACTTACTCTAGATAATAATATCTTGCACTTAGTGGCAAGCTCAGTCACTGGAATCTGTTCCAAGTATGATTGGAAGCATGCAAGCCAGAGTTCAAAGGCAAGAGCTGCTTCAGAGTCTTGCGGATCAAGGTCTAATTTTTCCAGATGTAAAATGCTGTCCATGGTTTAAACTTCCAGTCAATAAAATTGATGCACCATCAATAACTCTCTGAGCCGTGAGGCAAGTATAAGTTGAAGATGTTCCGTTTTGGTAAAGTTCAAGCTACAGTTTGAGAGGGAAGAGATAAAGTCAGACCTTTTAGTACTAAAGTAGGGCGAATGAAATTAGAGGCTTGAGAGAGATGAATTGGCTAAAGTTGATTGGAAGGGGACACAAGCAGGGATGATGATAGAGCCGCTGGAGTTTCTGGGAGCAATTCGGAAGGTGCAGGATAGATGTATCCAAAAGGTGAAGAATTCTCAAGGGATGATGGAGCAACTGTGGCTGACAAGGGAAGTCAGACGTAGTATAAAAAGAAAAGAGGGCATATAATATAGCAAAATTTAGATGGAAGTTAGAAGATTGAGAAGCTTTTAAAATAAACAGAGGGCAACTAAACAAAGCAATAAGGAGAGAAAAGATGGAAAAGGAAGGTAAGTTAGCCACTAGTATAAAAGAAGATATTAAAGGTTTTTTTGTCAGATATATAAAAAGTAAAAGAGATGTGAGAGTAGATATCTGACTACTCGAAAATTATGCTGGAGACGTCGTAATAGGAGACCAACTAAATAAATAGTTTGTGCCAGTCTTCTAGCAGTATGCCAGAAATTCAGGAGTGTTAGGAGGCAGAAGTGAGTGTAGTTGCTATTACTGAGGAGGAGGTGCTTGGGAAGATAAACAGCCTGAAGGAAGCTGGGTCACCTGGACCAGATAGACTATGCCCCAGTGTTCTGAAAGAGGTAGCAGAAGCGATTGTGGAGGCATTTGTAATGATCTTTTAAGAATGGTTCCAGAGGACTGGAAAATTGCAAATGTTCTTTCACTCTAAGGAGGGAGGCAGAAAGAAGGAAATATAAGCCAGTTAGCCTGACTTCAGTTGTTGGGAAGATTTTGGCAGCCATTATTAAGGATGAAGATTTGGGGTACTTGGTGGCTCATGATAAAATAGGCCAAAGACAGTATGGTTTCCTCAATTGGAGGTCTTGCCTCTCAAAATCCTTGAGGCAACAACAAGCAGGGTAGACAAAGATGAACCAGCGGATTTTCAGAAGGCCTTTGACAGGATCCTGCACATGCGGCTGCATGACATGATGTTTCAGAAAAGATACAAGCATGTATAGACTGGCAGGAGGCAAAGTGCGGGAATAAAGAGGGCCTTTTCTGGTTGGCTGCTGGTGATTAGTGGCATTTTGCAGGGGTCAGTATTAGGACTGCTTTTCACATTATATGTCAGTGACTTGGATGACAGAATCGATGGCTTTCTGGCCAGGTTTGCAGACAATACAAAGATAGGTGGGGTGGGGGCAGGTATTAGTAAGGAAGCAGCGAGTCTGCAGGTGGACTTTAGCAGATTGTGTGAATGGGAAAGGAAGTGCAGATGGAATATAGTTTAGGGAAGTGTATTGTCATGCAATTTGGTAGAAAAGGTGTGCTGTCTTTACGACAGTTATTTAGTTTATAATATTTTCGCTTAGTAATTCATTCAATAGTATTTTCTAGTTAGAATTAGAAGTGTTTAAAGTATATTCATTGCATGTAAAATATATCGGTATGCGATGACGTCACATCCGGTTTCGCCGCGTCTTGTGGGAAAACACCGGTTTGAAATTAGCGCGAGGGTGGGGGCTTTCCACGAGGCTCACCTGAGCAGAAGTTAGTTTGCAGGCATGAGAAATCACAGTGAGAGCAACGCTGTAAGTTAATAGATAATCGATATATTGAACTAAGATGTTAATGCCGATCCTGTTAGAAGTAACGACGGTAGATATGTTTATGCTTTCGTTAGTTAAAGAGTCGCGGTTAGTTTGCATGGAAGTGTATTGGAGCAGGTAAACTCTCCCTGTATACTGTACCTTAGTGTAATGTAGTTATAGTCACCTTTGCAAGTATTTACACTTGAAATGTGATATTAAGGAAGGAACAAATACTGTATCAATCTTGTATTGTTTTATCAACAGTTTTCACCATATGTTAATGTGAAGAGTGAACAGTAAATGGTTAATCTTACTGCGATCTGGTTTGCATTGGCTGTGGTTTATCCGGACGTTAAATTCGGCGTTCGTTACACCCGAAGGAGAACGTGACAGTGAAAAAGCGGCATTATCAGGTGTTTCAAGTGCTGCAATGTCAGCTCGATCCAGCTTCAAGTCGACGCCGCCCAGCGACAAGGGCGGTAAACCGACATCAAGTAAGTCCACCCAGGCAAGAGCCAAGGCAGAAGCCGCCAAGGTGCGACTGCGTTACGCCAAACAAGAAGCAGTTTTGAAAATGAAACAGGCCACCAGAGAAGTCGAAATCCAGAAAGAAAGGGCCGCCAGACAAAGAGAACAGGCCGCCAGAGAAGCCGAAATCCAGAAAGAAGAGGCCGCCAGAGAAGTCGAAATCCAGAAAGAAAGGGCCGCCAGAGAAGCCGAAATCCAGAAAGAAAAGGCCGCTTGAGAAGCCGAAATCCAGAAAGAAAGGGCCGCCAGAGAAGCCGAAGAGGCCGCCAGAGAAGCCGAAACCCAGTTGGAAATGACAAAAATATCGACAGAGTTGCAAGTGCTGCAGCTAGAAAGAGAAGAAGAAGCTGCCATGGCGGAAGCAAAGTACATAAAAGAAGCTGAAGGGTCGCGTGATCTGACCGAAGCAAGATCTACTTTAGAAAGGACCAGACTGGAACGCACAAGCGACTATGTACAATCTCAAATAGACAGGCAGGCTCGTCTCCCCTCTCCATACGTATTCGATAACTTCCCCAGCTACGAGGAACCTCAGAGAGTCACGATTGCATCACATCCATACGAGGAAGGAAATTTACCCTCACGGCTCCGTGATGAAGTCAAGAATGAAAGAACCGACAACGCTCCTTCACCCCCACAACAGGACGGCGGGGAGGTAGAGGTTCACTCCAGGACAACAATTGTCAGCTCGAACTGTACAGAAGTTTGCGGTCAAGCTCAGTCAAGTCGTTCTTGTTCCAAGATCTGCCTCACTAAGGTGTACCCTAAAGGAGCCAAAGACAAGGCCATCAAAGCCTATGTGATTCTGGACGATCAGAGCAATCGCTCACTAGTCAGTCCAGAGTTCTTTAAATTGTTCAACATTGAGAGTGAGCGGTTCCCATACTACCTCAAAACTTGCTCAGGCAACATGGAAACCCAAGGAAGGAAGGCAGAAGGCATCCAGATCGAGTCCCTGGATGGTAAAGTCGTCATCTGTCTCCCTCCGCTCTTAGAGTGCAATGAAATCATGAATAACCGCGCTGAGATCCCGACACCAAGTGCGGTGCTACACCAGCCGCATCTCCACCACATCGCCAAACACATCCCAGAACTGGATCCGAAAGCGGAAATACTCCTGCTATTAGGAAGAGATGTTATCCAGGTACACAAGGTTAGGCAGCAGATCAATGGACCACTCGACGCCCCCTTTGCGCAATGTCTGGATCTGGGCTGGGTGGTGATAGGAGAGGTGTGTCTCGGTGACGTACACAAACCGACGGTCGACACACTCAAGACAAATGTGCTAGAGAGTGGCCGCCATTCGATTTTTCAACCCTGCACAAGTTCCATGTATATCAAGGAAGCACAACAAGGCGTTAACAAGCGCGAGGCAAACGACGAGTCGCTGGGCCAGTCAGTTTTCGTTCAAACCGAGCACGGAAACAAACTTGCACAATCAGCTCAAGATACCATTTCTTTAAAAACCAAAGACACCAAGGTCTTCAGAGATGAAGCAAATAATGGGGTTGCCCCATTGCCTTTCAGAGAACCACGCCAGCGCTCACCAGATAACAAAGAGCAGGCAGTCAAACGGTTCACGTCCTTACGGAAAACCCAGAAAAGGAAACCTGAGATGCAGCAACGCACCCGATTGGCCCACGAGGTACTGTGCACCCTAATGGCAGAGGTCACAGCCATTATAAACGCACAATCATTCCTACCTGTGTCTTCTGACCCAGAAAACCCCTTTATAATTTCGCCATCAACGCTCCTTATGCAGAAGGCAGGAGCACCTCCTCCACCAGGAGACTTCTCAGACAAGGATTTGTACACAAAGCAATGGAGACAAGTCCAGGCTCTGGCAAATCAGTTCTGGCCTCGCTGGAGACAAAAATATCTACCTTTGTTGCAACAGAGACAAAAGTGGACAGAACCCCGAAGGAATCTTCAAGTTGAAGACTTAGTCCTGCTCAGGGACAAGCAAATCACCCGCAACAGCTGGCCAATGGCCAGAATCACTGCTACATTCCCTAGCGAGGATGGACATGTCAGGAAGATCGAATTGAAGACTACCGACCAAGGCGATGTGAAAATTTACCAAAGGCCAGTTACAGAAGTTATTCTACTTCTACCCAATGACTGATTAAGAGACTAAGTTTGTACTCTGCTCATTGTGACCTTACGAAGGTCAAGCGGGGAGTGTGCTGTCTTTACGACAGTTATTTAGTTTATAATATTTTCGCTTAGTAATTCATTCAATAGTATTTTCTAGTTAGAATTAGAAGTGTTTAAAGTATATTCATTGCATGTAAAATATACCGGCATGCGATGACGTCACATCCGGTTTCGCCGCGTCTTGTGGGAAAACACCGGTTTGAAATTAGCGCGAGGGTGGGGACTTTCCACGAGGCTCACCTGAGCAGAAGGTAGTTTGCAGGCATGAGAAATCACAGTGAGAGCAACGCTGTAAGTTAATAGATAATCGATATATTGAACTAAGATGTTAATGCCGATCCTGTTAGAAGTAACGACGGTAGATAATGTTTATGCTTTCGTTAGTTAAAGAGTCGTGGATAGTTTGCATGGAAGTGTATTTAAAGTAGTCAATGGAGCAGGTAAACTCTCCCTGTATACTGCACCTTAGTGTAATGTAGTTATAGTCACCTTTGCAAGTATTTACACTTGAAATGTGATATTAAGGAAGGAACAAATACTGTATCAATCTTGTATTGTTTTATCAACAGTTTTCACCATATGTTAATGTGAAGAGTGAACAGTAAATGGTTAATCTTACTGCGATCTGGTTTGCATTGGCTGTGGTTTATCCGGACGTTAAATTCGGCGTTCGTTACACCCGAAGGAGAACGTGACAAAAGGTGTAGGCTATTTTCTAAATGGGGAGAAAATTCAAAATTCAGAGGTGCAAAGCGACTTGTGCCGGACTCCCTAATGGTCAAATTGCAGGTTGAGTCAGTGGTAAGGAAGGCAAATGTGATGTTAGCATTCATTTCGAATGCACTTGAATATAAAAGCAATGATGTAATGCTAAGGCTGTCAGACCACTCTTGGAGTATGGTGAGCAGTTTTGTTCCTCTTATCTAAGAAAAGATATTCTGGCACTGGAGAGGGTCCAGAGGAAGTTTGTGAGAAATATTCTGGGAATGAAAAGGTTAACTTGTGAGGAGTGTTTGATGGCTCTGGGCCTGTACTCACTGGAGTTTAGAAGCATGAAGGGAGACTCTTTGAAATTTATCAAATATCGAGAGGCCCACAGAGTGGAAGTGGAGAGGATGTTTCCCATAATGGGTGAGTCTAGGACCAGGGGGCAAATCTTCATAATACAGGGATGTCTATTTAGAACAGAATGAAGACGAATTTCTTCAGCCAGATGGTGGTGAATCTATGGAATTCATTGCCACGGATGGCTGCGGAGGCCAAGTCATTGAGTATATTTACAATGGCATTTGATAGGTTCTTTATTAGTCAGGGAGTCAAAGGTTATGGAAATAAGACAGGAAAATGGGGTAGAGAAGGATAATAATTTAGCCATGAAGAAATGGTGGAGCAGACTCAATTGGCCGAATAGCCTAATTTTGTCTCTTTGATTTCTGGTCTTATTGAGAATAGGCGGATAAGGTTATAAGGTTTGTAGTGCTTATTGTGGACAAGATTCACCTGTTGACAAGCACAGGTTGTCACAAATGTCAAAGAGAACAAATGCAGTCAGCAATATCCATAGAAGATGTGTAAAAAAAAAAAAAAAAAATGTGTAATCCTGTGCTTGTGACTTCTATTGGTGCTGCTCATCAGTTTAATTTTCCAAAGGAATGAACAGCCAATATTGTTGAATCTTTGCTCTCCAGGTGCCAACTTTATCCCCACCATTGCATTATGCATGGTGGGTGTTCATCTTCTGGCTATTGTTGCACCAGTTGTGATTCGGAAGTCCAGCTGCTTGTTTACTGAGGAATTCCGAGAAAAGAAAGGTATGGAGCAATTTGCCTATTTAATAAAATTTCCAGATTTAAAGATAAAACCATATATTCCAAACCAATTATCATTTGTATTTCATAGATTCTCATCCTTCCACTTGCATGAATGATATGACTGTGTTCTTCATTTTGGTCAGTATTTTGTTGGAGGAGATTCAGCAAAGCAGTAAGTTTACTACAGTGTTTGTTTACATGGTATAGTACATAAATTAATTCCATATTTCTTTGTGATGCATAAGGCCATTCTCTCCATAATGTCAATTCCAGTTCACAGCAGTGTTCTATCTAGACTAATTCTTCTGCTGCAGTCACAACGAGAGAGAGCATGGAACAAAACCTTCTGCCCATGGAACATGTTGATCATCAAGCACCACTGCTTTCCCCCATCAGTCTTTGTGTCCACCTGCTCAGCACCTCTCCCCAATGGCTGCCATTATCCCCTTTCTTGCTTATTTTCTAGCACTGGTTGCATTCGTGTCAATGCTTATTTCCCTCCTCTTTGTCTTCACATTTACCCTCCTGCCCCACCACCTGGCTACATCTGCCTCTTTGTTTTCTGTCTGGTTCCATCTATCAATCATCTGACTGCCGATGCCATCCCTCTTTCCGACCCCCAACTTGCTCAATCTGCCTTTCATGCTTCACCCCCCCCCCGACACATGAATCACCAAATGGCCCTTGTCTCATTCTTCCTCCTCACTCCTTTATACTCAGTACCTCTCTAGTCCTGATGCAGTTTCAAGCAGAAAAGTTGACAGTTCCTTTCCCCTACAGATGTTCATCAACCATTCAACAGATCGTTTGTTGCTCTGCAGACTTTTATGTTCTTTCAGATAATTCAGCATCAAGTTTTGTTTGATAATACTCCTGAGGAATTCTCTGGAATGTTCTACACAGTAAAAAGCTACATTAATGCAAGTTTTTATA
Organism: Hypanus sabinus; assembly: GCF_030144855.1. Lineage (NCBI taxonomy): Eukaryota > Metazoa > Chordata > Chondrichthyes > Myliobatiformes > Dasyatidae > Hypanus > Hypanus sabinus. The sequence continues at coordinate 155,866,750 of NC_082710.1, forward strand.
TTTTCCCACGTGAGCTGTTCATTGTGAACTCAGTATATTGGATGTTATACATTCACAGAACAAAGCTGTCACATCAGCATTTATACATGGACCGTACATACTGCGCTGATAGTCAGCTGTGTTATAGTCATCTTGGTGTTCCTTGCAACGTATCGCTGTGAGTATCAAGTCTTATAATCATGTTCATTTTGTATGAGGAAGAGGAGGTCTCACCTCTGCTGGAATCCTTTAACAGAAAGCTGAGAGGTGGTTGTTTCACCAGAACTTAATGATTTGTTTGAATTTTCTTTATTGTAATTTTAATTCCATTCAGTGTGCGTCTCTTTGTGAGGATGGTTGTAATTTTAGACCCGTTTCATTACCTTCTCTGTTTTGTCCATCTTGCCTATTTTGTGGTTTCTATCTCTCTTTGCCATCTGTTTTCCTGCTGCTATATGAACATAATGATTTGATTGCAGCACATAACAAAAACTCTTCTCTTTGTTGTAGTGCGTCGACTTGAAGGATGCCATGACTTGCGTGAAGTTGATGCTACACTCGGAATTCCTCAGAACCTTCAGAATGGCTGAGAAATATTTTCCATGAGAACATGTGTTCTCATGTGTTTTGTTCCTGTGGATGGGAATCTGCCATTGGAAACACCTCATTGTTACATTTCAGGACACAGTATTTCCAGCTAATGATGCGTTGACACAGGATCATCCCCTAAATGTGAATAAACAGAGAAACAAGCAAATCTATAGCACATTCCAGGCTTTTCGGCCCACAATGTTGTGCCAAACCCCCTCTTGTGCACAAAAAAAACACTAACAAAACATTCTAACAAAAAAGAACAGGCAAAACCATAGCAGATAAAAGCCATAAGATGAAGAAGTTCACAGTACTCCAGATCTTGGTGGGCCGGTTTAAAGTGATCCACCAAAACACATTCAGGCTTTCATCACAGACAGACAGACAGACAGACACACACACGCACCGTAATCTGTTCACAGTCGATAATCCAATCCTCCAATGCAGAACCTCAGTACCACGAATGTTCCAGATGAGGTTCCGCAGGTTTTCACAAATTAAACAGCATAAGTGTGAGGTTGAGAAAAAACTGTAGTAACTGATTCACTGAATACCAAAACAACTAAACACGAAACAGTAGAGGTCTTTTATGTAATTGCCTCCTCATGTCAGACCATAAGGTATAGAAGCTGAATTAGGACATTTGGCCTGTCGAGTCTGGTCCACTATTTCATCATGACCGATAGCCCAATCTCTTGTTTTCTCAATGTATCCTTCCATGCCCTGAGCAATTAAGAATCTTATCAGACTCTGCCTAAAACGTACATAAAGATTTGGCCTCCACAGCTGCCTGTGGCAAAGAATTCCACAAATAATGTGAAACCCAACCCAACGATAACTATTCTGAATTCTGGACATTTCCAGCAATTATGTTACCCGTCAGAGACCCACCCCCAGAATTAACTAAAACTGCCACTGTGAGCCTGTTTGGAGCTTGAACCAGCATTCCAGCTCAGGTCCTGTGTTCCATGGGTGGAGGAACAGCAGGTCCCTCTGACTCATCCAGAGGTGTGTTGACATGATCATCGTCAAGTTGTGGTGGCAGGAACATGGTAGCTGAATCCTCCAGATCTTGGCAACAGTTACAAACAAGCTGGAGGAACTCAGTAGGTCAGGCAGCATCCGTGGAAATGAGCAGTCAACGTTTTGGGCCGAGATCCTTCATCAGCACTGAAGAGGGAGGGGGCAGGGGCCCTATAAAGTAAGTGGGGTGCAGCGTGGAAGGTGCCAGGTGAAAAACTAATAAGAGGAAAGATCAAGGGGTGGGGGAGGGGAAGCAGGGAGAGCACAGGTAGGAATACTGAAGAAGGAATGTAAGGGGAAAGCTCTAGGTGTAGTAGAAGAAGGCAGAGTCATGAGAGAGGTGACAGGCAGCTGGAGGAAGAGGCAGAGTGAAACTGGGATGGGAGAAAGGGGAGGGAGCGAATTGCCGGAAGTTGGAGAATTCAATGTTCATACCAAGGGCTGGAGACTACCCAGACGGCATAAGAGGTGTTGCTCCTCCAACCTGAGTTTGGCCTCAGCATGGCAGTAGAGGAGGCCATGTATGGACATATCCGAATGGGAATGTGAAGCAGAGTTGAAGTGGATGCCAACCAGGAGATTCTGTCTGTTGTGGTGACCGGAGTGGAGATGCTCGACAAAACAGTCCCCCAATGTACGTTGGGTCTGGCTGATGTAGAGGAGGCCGTACCGGGAGCACTTTATGCAATAGATGACCCCAACAGACTCACAAGTGAAGTGTTGCCTCACCTGGAAGGACTGCTTGGGGCCCTGAATGGTGGTAAGAGAGGAGGTGTAGGGACAGGTGTAGCACTTACGCTTTCAGGGATAAGTGCCAGATGGGAGATCTGTAGGGAAGGACCTGTGGACCAGGCAGTTGCAGAGGGAACGATCCCTGCGAAAAGCAGAGAGGGGTAGAGAGGGAAAGATGTCCTTACTGGTGGGGTCCTGTTGAAGGTGGCGGAAGTTGGGGTGGCAGAAGGGAAACCACGATCCTTATAGAAAGAGGACATTTGAGATGTCCTGGCATGGAAAGCCTCATCCTGGGAGCAATGCGGCAGAGACGTTGGAACTGGGAATAGGGAATAGCATTTTTGCATTTGACAGGGTGGGAAGTGACATAGTCACTTAGATCACATTTCTTGCCCATTCTGATGTTTGGTTTGTACAACAACTAAACCTCTTGACAATATCTGCATGCTTTTATGCATTGAGTTGCTGCACATGATTGGCTGATTAGATATTTGCATTGATAAGCACCGCCAATAAAGTGGCACCGAAGTGTATATGAATTATGACTTTGAGATTTCTGTGTTTCTTTTGCTGTCAGTTCTCAGTGGTGGGGCTGACATATTTGGGAGGCATTGTCACAGTAGTCTGGGGCGAGTCCATTTTATAGATAGCACACCACTGGTGGTGAAAGTAATCAATATTCAAAGTGGTTTTCTGGGTGGTACCAAACTTCCTGAGTGCTGTTGCAGTGCTAATCAATTGAACAACTTAAGGTTATTCCATGTCACTGCTGATGTCAGCCTTCTGATGAAGAATACCTTTGGAATATGAATTGAGGTATTTATGCACTGATATCCAACTTCTGACTTGCTCTTGTCAAATCAATTATAACAAAAGTTGACATTCTGCTAGCTAAGTTGAGCAGGAAAATCCTGATAGTTCAGCATTTGGCTGTTGTGTTAGTGTTTTCAGAATCCACTTGTTACCACAGCCTATGTCTGAAGTTCCCATTCACCAGCTTGTTCTTTAGTTCCTGTGCTCCCTATACCAAAATAAAGCTCTGGCTGCCACAGGACTTCTAATGTACTGGAGCCCTGATTCCTGTTCCACTTATTGGGCCCCTGGTTTCCCTGTTGCTTCTAACATTATCAGAGCCATAGACTCCATGCTGAAATATGACTCACTGGAACCCCCAGTTCCTACACTCCAACTACAGTCACCAGAGCTTGAGTGCAATCTTACTGGAAAAAATAAATATCAAGCTGTGTAACGTTAAACAAGTTGCATTTTTGGAAGTCCAGAAAATCTGCAAATTGACCGTCAAAGACCTGAGTGTGCTGGACTAGCAGAGTTCAACTGCAGATGGCTGGCCCCTTTGGGATTGTAATCAATGGGTGATTCCACAGGATGTTGGGAGTAGGGGTTTTGGTAATGTCATCCCATTGAATGTCACAAATAGGTTGCTGCAGTCTCTGACTAGAGATGATACTTGCCTGGCACTTTTCTGAAGTGCTTATCACCCATTCCGGAATGGTGCCGAGGTCTTGTGGCAGGCAATTATTTCCTGCGGAATTTTAATTGAAATGAAACATTCATTAATATCTCAACGTCTGACATTTTGAAGGAATGCAGCTGAAGATGGTTGAGGCTAGGAACTTCTGCAGTGACTTCCAGGGTAGGGACAACTGAGCTCCACCAAACACAATATCCAGCTTCTTGTGGCAACAATTGGAACATTTTCCCCTTATCACCACACTTATTTGAAGTATTGACTTGATGTCAAGTGCAGACACACTTGCTTCACCTCTAGATTTTAGCTTCTGGATTCAGGTTTGAACCAAAGCTGCAGTAAGGGTTGGAGCCAATTTGCCTGGGAGAAATTCAACCTGAGCTTCAGTGAGCACAAGGCCCAGTCCATTCAAATTGAAACATTTCTGTTAAAATAGCTTGTTTCAATCTGAATGCATCACTACTGTTCATAGTCAGAAAGTATGCAAACTGGTTCTTTCACTCAGCTTGTGCACAGTGAACAGTTCCTGATGTTTATAGTTTCTGTACTATAGATTTACTAAGTACACCCACAGAAAAAGAATCTTAGGGTTTTGTGTGATGACATGTAGCAACTCTGCTAATACATTTTACTTTGAACTTTGACATCCTTCACTGTTGCCATTCCAGCTGCTGTTGATATCATCTATCATTATTAGACTCTTTATCTAATCAGGCAAGTCCTGGCATGTGTTTCCTGTACATTTTCACATGGCATACTTGCTGTCAGTCCCAATAATGAAAGTCAAAGTTCAAAGCACCAAATCCATATCTGAAGATTTAAGTTTATAGTTGTGTTTACAGAGTTCAGATGTATTTCAACAACCTTTTTTATTATTTGCTTAGGTAAATGGTACTGGCTCACAACTGTCAATTTTGTCTTTGTTTACACAGCTGCATACTGTAATTTTAGTTGTTAATTGTGAAAAGCACTGACTGTTTTTAAAACAGAAGAGATAGGAACAGGCAATTCAGCCTTTTGGGACTGTGTCATTCATTGAGATAATGATATTCTGTCCATCAGTTCCATTATACAGAACTATTCTCTTATCCCTATATTTCCTCACCATCCAGAAATCTATTTATCTCTATTTTGATTGAACTCAAAGACAGGATCTTCACACCCTTCCAAGCGAGAAGAATCTAAAGATTTACTAGCTGCTACATGAAGAAATTCCAAGGAACCTGCACAAAAATGCTGGAGCAACACAGCAAGCCAGAGAGCATCTATGGAAAAGAGAAAACAGTTGATATTTCAGGCCAAGATCCTTCATAAAGGTTGGAGAAAAATATAAGAAAGCAGATTACAAAAGTAGGGGGAGGGGAAGAAGATGTACAAGGGGGCAGGTGATAGGTGAAAGAGGGGTAGGGATGAAGAGCTAGGAAGTTGATTGGTGAAAGAAATAAAGGGCTAGAAAAGGGGGAATCTGATAGGAGAAGACAAAAGGCCATTGAAGGAAGGGAAGGGGAAAGGAGCATCAGAAGGAGGTGATGGGCAGGTAAGGAGATGAGGTGAGAGAAGGAAATGAGAATGGGGAATGGAAAGGGTAAGGGGGGGGGACAATTAATATTGGGAAATTGATGTTCATGCCATCAGGTTGGAGGCTACCCAGTTGGAAAATAAGGTGTTTCTCCTCCAACCTGAGTGTGCCCTCATTGTGGGAGTAGTGGAAGCCATGGTCTGACATGTCAGAATGCGAACGGGAAGTAGAATTAAAATGGGTGACTACTGGTTGATCTGTCTTTTTCTGACTGACCGAGTGTAGATGAAGCCATCTCCCAATCTATGTCGTGCCTCACCGATTTACAAGAGGCCAATCGCTTCGAGTACTGGATAAAGTAGATGAACACAACAGACTCACAAGTGAAATATTCGCTCACTTGGAAGGACTGTTTAGGTCCTAAATAGTGATGAGGGAGGAGACGTAGGGGCAGGTGTGGTACTTGTTCTGCTTGCAAGGATAAGTGCAGGAGAGAGACCAGTGGGGAGGGACTGATAGACTAGAGAGTTGCATAGAGAGTGATCCCTGCGGAAAGTGGTATTTCTAATCTACCTATGCCCCTTATAGTTTTATATGCTTTAACAGATTGCCCCTCTGATATTCTGTAAACATTGCATCGTCTGCTTATGGCGAATATTCTCCAGTCCAGGCAACATCCTGGTAAAACTATCCTACATCCTTTCCATGTACTTTTTATTACGAGCAGACAATGTTCCAAATGTGACTTAACCAAAGTTTTATACAGTTGCATCATGGCTTTCTCATTCTACCCTGACAGAGAAAAGTATGCATGTCGATTATTTTTGTTTTACTGCTCTATCTACTTGTGTTGCCACTTTCAAGGAGCTGTGGATTTACACAATATTCTTTGACATATCAGTCCTCCTAACAGTCAGTTGTACCATTTACTGTATTCTTATATCTTTGGCCTCTCCAAACAAAGAAGAGGGATGCTTATGTGAGAATGCTGTTCTTGGATTACAGTTCAGCATTCAATACCATAATTCTTCCTAGGCTCAACAAGAAGCTCAGAGACCTCATCCTTTACCCTGCTTTGTGCAGTGGGATCCCGGACTTTCTGTTAGATCACCAGCAGGTGGTAAGAGTGGGCTCCATCACCTCTGCCTCTCTGACCCTCAACACAGTAGCCCTTCAGGGCTGTGTCCTAAGCCCACTCCTTTACTCTCTGTATACAATAACTGTTTCAGTACCCACAGTTCCAATCTGCTAATTAAATGTACTGATCATACAACAGTGATTGGCCTAATCTCTATAGGAAGCCTCATTACTATTTGAGAAGTCATCACCCTAACACAGTGGTATCAAGAAAACAACCTCTCCCTTAATGTCACAAAAACAAAGGAGCTGGTTGTGGATTACAGGAGGACTGGAAACAGGCTAGTCCCTAGAGACATCAATGGCTCTGGGGTTGAGAACACCTTTAAGTTCCTCAGCATTGTTATGCCTGCTGACCCCTCCTTTCTGAGAATCGCAAGATCACTATTGGGTTGGGTCAGGGGGCCCAGGAAATGAGAGAGAGACGTGTGGAATGTCTCGTTCCCCTGCGATGTAAAGCTATGGGACCTGGCCATTGTCTCTTGGAGACAAATTTGTGGATTGAGCTACTATGCTACGTGTACGCCCTCAGGCAAAGTGGGCTGGTTGAGGGAGAGATTGCATTACCCCCAACCTGATTGACATCTACCACCCTACGAGTCAGGATAAAAGAGGGTCTGTAGGAACAGCCCCTCAGATGAACCAGAAGAAACACTATTGCTCCCGTGATAGCGGGAAGCCATTAGAAGGAGGCCACGTGTGTTCAGTTCCATTGCCTGGGACTGGTGGCTTGTAACATGGAAATTGCTTTTAGCTACCAACGGGGAAACCAACTCCCCGACTAAAAGGATTGGCATCATAAATGACCTGGGCCAGTTAAACCGTCTCTCTCTAAAACCCAAAACGCTGCAGCTTGAACAAACTAACAGTGACTTTTATACTTCCATTGTACAATGCATTATCCCCTAGACAACGATAGAGCTATTCCTTATTGGTTATTATGATACCTGCGCTTTTAGATTTAGTATTGATAACGTATATTATCCGTATGTTTGTATTAATCTTATTTTTGTGTATCTTTACTAATAAATACTGTTAAAATAGTACCATCAGACTTCAACGGACCTCTCTATCTTTGCTGGTAAGTGACCCAGTTATGGGGTACGTAACAGCATCTACATTACAGAGGATCTCACATGGCAATGTTGTCAGAAAGGCACCACAGCACCCCTTTCACCTCAGATGATTGAAGAAGTTTGGTATGTGCCCTCAGATCCTAAGACTTTCTACAGGGGCGCAATTGCGGGCATCCTGACTGGCTGCAACACTGCCTGTTATGGGAACTGTACTTGCCCCAATCACAGGACTCTGCAGAGTCCCACTATTCAGAATATTTACAAAGGCAGGTGTATAAAATGGGCCTGAAGGATCACTGGAGACCTTAGTTACCCTAACCACAAACTGATCCAGCTGCTATCATCTGGGAAACAATACTGCAGCATTAAAGCCAGGACCAGCAGGCTCTGGGACAGCTTCTTCCACTAGACCATCAGGCTGATAAATTCATGCTGATACAATTGTATTTCTATGTTATATTGTTTGTCATGTTGTTGTTATGTACCCCGTCTAAGCAACAGAGAAGGAAGAATCTGTTGGAGTCTGGTGGTACTATATTCAACAGTGTTTATTAGTAAAATAAGCAAATCAGTATCAATAATGCAAATATATAGAAAATACACGTTAGCAATAATAAACCTAAAAGTGTGGGAATAATAATAAGCAATAATAAACAAGCTCTATCGATATCTAGGGATAATGAATTGACATATAAAAGTATAAAGTTTAGTTCAGTTCATACATGCTGAGGTAGATGTTGGTTGTTGTGTTGTAATCGTTGGAAAGAGAGAGCGAGAGAGAGAGAGAGAGAGCGAGCAGTAACAGCTACAGGCAGGCAAACCTTCCTTTACGTTCTTGATCCGTCATTCTGTGGTTATTGTGGCCATTCAGTTATGACCCCTCTGTCCTTCAGCTAGACTGTTCTTCTGTGCTGGACTCGTCACGCCGGCATGAGTGGACACACACACTAGCCCCCACCGGCCCTGCTATAACACTGTGAGTTCAACTGACTAACCTCTTTGTTCGGTCTCCGATGCCCCACACCTTACTGTGGGTTCCAACACTCAATCAGTTCTCAATAGTGTGTATCCTGGTGTGTCTGAGGGGTGTCTCCCCAGTCCTCACTTTTATCCCTATTCACGGGGTCTCAGTTGTCAATCAATTTTGAATGGCTGTGTCCATCAAACCAGCCCACTCTGGATGTCCACTGAGGAATTTTAATGAACAGAATGGTATAAGATAAATAACCCTCTCAGAAGCCATAAGTCTCTCAGAAGTCATAATACGGTGAATCAACAAGTCTTACTCCCCTGCTTTATCTCTCTCTTATCTGTAACAGATGTTCCTGTATATTTTCTTTTACATGTCTCTTTCTCATTAGCAGCATAGCAACAGTAACGGTTTGTGATTCTCCCGGGGGGTGGGGGGGACATGGGCAACTCTGACCCTTCTGCCCATTAGAGCTGTTTATCCTTCATAACATTGTATATACTATTTATTACAAATTACTATACATTGCACATTTATATGGAGATGTAATGTAATGGTTTTCATGCCTCATGTATGTGAATGATGCAACTAATAAAGTCAGTTTTATTCAACAATTGTGTTCTGGGTAAGCCTAGTAATTTCTAAGTTAGAGACATGTTCAGCACAACTCTGTGTGCCGAAGGGCCTGTATTGTGCTGTTGGTTTTCTATGTTTTATGTTTCTCATTCACATCTATCATATCTCCAACAAAATTTTCACTGAATCTAAAGGATAGCCTACTGCATCATTTGACAATCTTTCTCAATACCCACGTTTTGACCAACGGGCATGTAGATACAAACAACACACAGTAAATCACATAAAATATACAGGACCGTGAAGAGAGGAGGGGGGAGAAAACTGCAAAAAAAAAAGGCCATGATGCAAAAGACAGACAGTCAGAGGCAAGTTGGTGGTAGTGCTAGTGTAAAACATGGTCCATTGTGTTTATTGCTGAGGCAGGGTTGGGTTGTGCAGGGCAATTCAAGAACCTCATTTTTGTCAGAAAGTAGGCTTCTGTACCTCTTGTTTACCGCAGCAGTGTTGTAAAGTGAACAACGTCACCAGAGAGACACTGAAGCTAGTGGATATAGAAGTGTTTTATTTAGCAAAAAAACAGCAACAGGCATCATTCAGCATTAGGGGCACTCTTGGAAGAAGCAGCCTGCCAATGTTATACTGTATAACATTTTTCAAAGCTAAGATCAAAGGTAATAGCAGGATAATTCTATAGACACAGTGTTTCTACATCGCTCCCTTTGAATTTTATATAATTTTGGAACATCTCCGTCTAAACACCCACTCTCCAGGCACCCAAAATGAATGTTAATTCCCACCAACTCGGGGCTGCATTCATGCGCATCCAGCCTTAAGGCGACCAAACGGAGTGTTTCTTTGCCCCCAATCAACCCCCCAAACGCAGCATTATTCACAGCCACAGTTTAAATTCGATCTACAATCCACACGGAGGTCTGAAGACTGGCTGCTGTGAAAATTAGTATTTGCTTTCCACCATAAAGCAACAAGTTAAGGCCCTCGGAAACCCACCGGCGGTCGTTGCTAAATAACTGGTCTATGCCGTTGGAGCACCAAAATTCATAGCCGATAGACACACACACACACACACACACACACACACACACACACACACACACACACAGAGAAGCAGTGATACAGCAGTCATTCTCAACAAATTCTGCAGGAGAAAATGGATATAGGATTTGCGTAAAAACAATTGGCGGAAAGGGCAAAACCCTTGCTTTCCTTCAACGTAATTAAAAAAACATTAACTGCGCATCTGAACTGAATGCACTTTCCACTGCTGTTTAACGAGTGTAATTTAATCACTTCATACGAGCTACCAAAAATAATATCTTTTCTCCAGAGTGTATTAAATACAAAACAGCTTACAAATATTTAACTTTAGTAAGGCAGGCACTGCGGACCCCGACTTGCATATTTTACTTAACGTCGCCTGTGAGAATTACGAAATCGGCATGGTAGGGTACTGTGATGTGGATTGGAAATAAAACCTATACGAAGAGAACAAGGAAACCGCCAGAAGGAACAAATAAACGGCTGCATATCCACACCCCTAATCCCTCCCACATCACCATACAGCCGGGACGATGAATTTTCCGTTTTGCCAATCTGCACCTTTTCTTGGTTACTCGACATGTTGTTCTGCTCTCATCTCCTCTCGCTTTTTCTGTTACCTTCACTGGGAGCTGCAGGTAAGATTCTAACCACCACGGTGGAAAACATATTCTCATCTCAGTACCTACTGACACATTTGTCCAAATGTAAGCGCTCTGTTATTACCTAGTTCGTGGTAGTGGCCGTCATCCCGGTCCAGTATGCCTAATGGATAGCGCTATTTATTGTTCTTGTTTTAAAATGCGTTCATGGGATTATGGTGGGACGTTTATTTATTGTTACATTTTAGCTTGGGTTATACGGTTAATTCACTTGTGTGTCACCCTAACTGTTACCGGGGTGCGTATTAATCACCTAACCGTCTGTATGTGACTGAGTGGGTTCTCTGCTCGGGTCACGGCGCCCGCTTTGTTTTTTTGTGTTCGTCACAAGAGGGGTCCTCCCAGTCAGATCCCTCCGTACGCCCGGAACATCGTCTCCACACCCCGCTGCCCACGGGAGGACTGCAATGGGGCGGAATCAGTAACCCACTTCTTTGCACACTGTGGGTTCGCGGAGAAGATGTGGAGGTCCGGTGTCACGCTTCTCCCCCAGCACCTGTGTAACAGGACTCTCTGATCTACGGGATGTTCCCGGGGACGCACACGGAGATAAACTCCCGGTGCTGCTGGCAGATCATCAACTGGTTCAAAGACGCTCTTTGGTCGGCCCGAAACTTGGTCTACCAGCACACGGAGATGTCCGTGGGGGAATGCTGCCGACTGGCACATTCTCGGCTGCAGGAGTACGCGCTGACGGACGCACTCAAACTCAGTGCAGCCACCTCAAGGGCCCGGTGGGGAAGGAACACAGTCTAGGGTCCTTCTCCCGTGGGAGTTGAGAGGTGGGGGGTTGGAGGTATACCCCCTGAATGTAAGTATGAAAGAACAAAGTGCCACGTGAGTGGCAAAACATTTGAACTTTGAAAATGTAAAGACAGTAATGGTGCCAACGGTAAAGAATTGAAAGTCTTTGATGGTTACTGTATATAATTTTATTTTTGAATAAAGTATATTTTGTTTAATTTAAAAAAAATCAACTCTGTGAAAGACGGTGCGAGGGAAGAGTTCATTGCGCATCGCAGTGGGGCAAAAGACAGTAGAGCTGGAGGAGTGGCTCGCCGACTTCCGGAGTCCACCGCGACTCAGGAGGCGGCGTGGCCACCACCCGGACTTTAGGACTTTTTTGCGGACTCTGGAGTTGCTGGGGATGGCTGACCCTTCGGGTAGGGGGCAGCATGGCACTCTGGGGTTCATCAGACCGCTCCAGCGTTCCTATGGCCAGCGGTATTTATTAATCCTGTCTTCAAATAAATTCATGTGATTACGGTGGGGTGTTTAAGTTCATTTATTGCGACAATTTAGCTTGGGTTATACAGTTACTCACTTGTTTGTGGGTCACGCTGAATGTAATTGGGGTGTGTAATAATCAATCCCCCTCCCTTGTGACTATGCCAGCTCACAGAGGAATCCCACTCCCCACCACATTTCCTGTTTGGCTGTTCTTCTGGCGTTTCTGTTCACATTACCATTCAAACTGCACAGCAGACTACTTACATTCTTCCCTGACCTGCCAGGCTGGTGTTGTTGGGATGTTGGAGGATACCAGAACACCCAGAGAAAATCCACATTGTCACAGGGCGAATGTGCAAACTTGAGATAAAGCCAGAGGTCAGGATTTAAACTAGATTACTGGAGCTGTGAGATTGAGTGCCAATGTGCTGCATCCTGTGTATCCTATAGTACATCCACCAACATTCTACCACTTCCAGCACACCCCCACCCATTGTCAGAGAGTCGGCATAAAATTGTGTTGAATATGGATCTCAAATACTCCAAATGTACTCTATTTATGAGGATCAGAAATTACCTGAACCTCACTAAAGGAGACGTATAAAGACATTGGTTAAGGAGTGTGATAAAGCCCAGAGTCAAGGCAAATGAAGTTTATTGTCATTTCCACAAGTGTGGTGAGGTATGAAGGTGATGAAAGACTGACTTGCATCAACATTATGGACATGTTGGTTCAGAGATCACACAGTTTAAAGTACACCAGACAGTGAAGAAATAAAGATGTTGGTGGAAAACAAAACGATAAATCCATGGTTGTGCAAGATATTCCTTTGCTGAGGTTGTGCAGATTGGTTCAAGAACCTGATGGTTGTAGGAAAGTAGCTGTTCCTGTAGAACTTCAGGCTTCCAGATGAAGGGTCTCGGCCTGAAACGTTGGCTACTCTTCTCACGGATGCTGCCTGACCTGCTGAGTTCTTCCAGCATTGTGTACGTAGGCTTCTGAACCTCTGTCTGACAATAGGAATGGGACCCTTGTGGTGGGGTCCTTGATGGTAGCCTTGAATTACCCAATTAGACAATTTCCATTTTGAGATCCATGAACTCCCACCACAGCCTAGAAAATAGAGCATTATTAAAAAAGGACACTGGCTGCAGATAAAAGGAAGGTTTTTTTTTCCAACTGCTTTCATGTTAGACCAGCTGGCTGTCTTATTAAATTGACAAGAGCTCTACTATTTGCACAATATTTTACTGCTCAGTTTGCACATGTAAGCTTGAAATTAATTGGTCTTGCACATACTGCAGCTCCTGATGCCAGTCACACACCTGGATCACATTCCTGATAACACTTACGCACATTCCCATAGCACTCCTAATAACTGGTTCTGGATAAACATATACCCACATTCCCGGCACAATCTTACAAACACATCCTTCCTGTGCTCTGGATTGTAACTCCAATTTCATACCTGATCTCCATCTTCCCATCCTTGTATACTTAGGCTTTACCCTCTTAAGGCTCCACCAGTATTGGAAATATCTTCACTGCTTCTACTCCATCTAGACTTTTCAATATTCAATGCATTTCAAGGCACCTTCCCCCCTCCCCCATTCTTCTAAGCTTCACAAATACTAACCCTTTTCATTCCTGACATCATTCTTGTTAACCTCCTTCGGTGCCTATCCTATCTTAGAGAAGGAGCCCAACACTGTTCACTATATTCCAAGTGTCTAACCTGTCTTTTATTAATTCGCAGAACGATTTCCTTCTGTTTATATTCTAGTCCTCTCAGTATGTATGCTAATGTTTCATTTACCTTGCTCACTACTGACTGAAGCTGTAAATTAATCTTGAGGGAATCCTCCACTAGGACTCTTAAATCCCTTTGCACCTTTGATTTCTGAATTTGATGCCTCTTTAGAAAATCATCTACATCTTTATTCTTTCTACCCAAGCGTGTAACTATACACTTCCCTACTAAGTATCCCACCTGCCACTTCTTTGTTCAGAGCCCTAATCTGTCAGTCCTTTTGCTGACTCCCTCCTTCCTCAGCTGCAGTTTTGACTACGTTTGAATGTTTTTACATATTGAGCTGCTGTCCATTGTTTGGCTGATTAGATATTTGCATTACCAAGCAGGTTTACCTGATAAGGTGGCTAAGACAGAGGTATAGAGTTCCAAAAAGGGGAAGAATGAACCTTGTGAAGATAAGGTCCGGGTGGAAAAAGACAGCAAAAGTAATGAAATTTTGAGTTCTATTTTGATTCTAGGACACAGAGTCAGTACAGTCCTTTGTTAGAATCAAGTTTATTAAGACATAACATTTGTTGTTTCATAACAAAGACATCACATTTCTATAAACTACAAAATAAATAAAAAGTGCAAAAATAAAGTAAAAATAAGGCAGTGTTCATGAATTGTTTCTAAATATGTTGGTGGAGAAAAGAAGCAAGAAATAAATAATTGAGTGTGGCTCTTCAGCATGGTGATCAATACCCAAAGGGGTCCAATATCATTGCTGGCAGGTATAATAATGCTTTTAGGGAGAATTTACTCTAATTTGACATGGGAGTGGGAGTGATAGGACTGAGGAAGGGAAAACAGAAATAAATCAAAGATAGTGTGCAAGAGAGATGGTAGAAAGGAGAAGCAGGAGATGAGGCACAATCACAGCCAGTGGGATGAGTTACACGGCAAGAGAGGCATGGTGCAGTTAAAACAGTAAGCAACAAATGCTGGACTGAAAGTGTTGTTTTTAAATGCATGCAGCAAAAGAAATAAAATAAATGATTTTGAATTTCAGCTTCAGATTGGCAAGTATGACATTGTGGCCATCTCTGAAACTTGGCTAAAGGACGGCTGCAATTGGGAGCTGAATGTCTAAGGATATACAGTGTATTGGAAAAATAGGTTAGTAGGCAGATGAGGTGTTGTGGCCCTGCGTATAGGAAATAATATGAAATCTTTAGAAAAGGATGACATAGGATTGGAAGGTGTAGAGTGCCTATGGGTTGAGTTAAGAAATGGCAAGGACTCTAAGGGCTGTCAAACATCGGCCTCCAAACAGCAGCCAGGATGTGGGTTACAAACTATGCCAGGAGACAGAAAAGGCATGTCAGAAGGGCAATGTCATGATGATCATTGGGGATTTTAACACGAAAGTCGATTGGGGAAAACCAGGCCAGTATTGGACCTCAGAGAATTTGTAGAATGTCTAAGGGATGGCTTTTTAGAACAGCTTGTTTTTGAGCCCACTGGAGGATCAGCTGTGCTGGATTCGGTGTTGTACAATGATCTGGAGGTGATAGGAGAGGTTAAGGTTAAGGAACCCTTAGGGAACAGTGCTTACAATATGACCGAGTTTACTATGAAATTTGAGAAGGTGAAACTAAATTCCAATGTGTCAGTATTTCAGAGGAATAAGGGAAATTACAATTGCATGAGCGAGGAGCTGGCCAAAGTTCACTGGAAAGGGATGCTAGTAGGAAATACAGCAGATTAGCAACGGCTGGTGTTTCTGTGAAATATGAGGTAAGTGCAAAACAGATATATTCCAATTAAGAAGAAATTTTCAAATGGAAGGACGCTACCATGGCTGACAAGTGAAGTCAGAGCCAAAGTAAAAGCAAAAGTGAGTGCATACAAAGAAGCCAAAGCTAGAGGGAAGATAGAAGATTGGGGAGCTTTTAATAACTTGCTGTTGGACACTAAGAAGATCATTAGGGAGGAAAAGATAAATTATGAAAGGAAGCTGGCAACTGATATCAAAGAAGATACTAAAAGCTTTTTTAAGTATATAAAGGGTATTAGAGAATCCAGGGTAGATATAGGACCAATAGAAAATGGTACTGGAGATATTGTAATGTGATGTGCAGAGGTGGCAGAGAACTGAATGCATATTTTGCATCAGTCTTCACAGTGGAAGACATCTACAGTATACCAGACATTCAGGAGTGTCAGGGAAGTGAAGTATGTGCAGTGAAAATTATGACTGAGAAGGTGCTCAGGAAGCTTAATGGTCTGAGTGTGGACCTGCTGGAATGGACCCCCAGATTCTGAAGGAAGTAGCTGGAGAGATTACGGAGGCATTAACAATGATCTTTCAAGAATCGATTGATTCTGGCATTGTACCAGAAGACTGGAAAACTGAAAATGTTACTCTGCTGTTTAAGAATGGTGGGAGGCAGCAGAAAGGAAACTATAGACCTGTTAGCCTGGCACCAGTGGTTGTGAAGTTGCTGGAGTCAATTGCTAGGGGTCAGATCACGGGGTACCTGAAGGCACTTGTCAAGATAGGCCAAAACCAGCATGGTTTCCTGAAAGGAAAATCCTGCCTGACAAACCTACTGCAATATTTTGAGAAAATTTCAGGCAGGGTAGACAAAGGGGATGTAGTAGATGTGATGTACCTGGATTTTCAGAAGGTTTTTGGCAAGGTGCCACACAAGAGGCTGCTTAGCAAGATAAGAGCCGATGGAATTGCAGGGCAGTTACTAGCATGAGTGGAGTATTGGTTGATTGGCAGAAGACAGAGAGTGGGAATAAAGGAATCCTATTTTGTCCGGCTGCTGGTTACCAGTGGAGCTCCACAGGGGTTGGTGTTTTGACCGCTTCTTTTTTTGACGAATGTCAGTGATTTGGAATTAAATGGATTAATGGATTTGTGGCTAAGTATGCCAGTGATACAAAGTTAGGTGGAGGAGTGGGTAGTGTTGAGGAAACTGACAGCCTGCAGAGAGAATTATATAGTTTAGGAGAATGGACAAAGAAGTTTCAAGTGTAATACAATGTTGGAATGTGTATGGTCATGTACTTTGGTGGAAAAAATATGTAGGCAGTTAGATGGGGAGAGAATTCGAAATGCAGAGATGTAAAGGTACTTGGGAGTGCTTGTGCAGGATACTGTAAAGGTTAACCTCCAGGTTGAGTCAGTGGTGAAGAAGGCAAATACAATGTTGGCATTCATTTCTAGAGGTATAGAATATAAGAGCAGGAATATGATGTTAAGGCTCTATAAGCTATTCTTGAGACCACACTCGGAGTATTGTGTGTAGTTTTGGGCTCCTTGTTTTCAAAAGGATATACTAACATTGGAGAAGGTTCAGAGAGGATCCTCGACAATCTTTCCTGGCAATGAAAGGGTTACTGTATTGAGGAAGGTCTGGCAGCTCTTGAGCTATATTCCCTGGAGTTCAGGAGAATGAGGGGGGAACTTGTAGAAGCATTCTGAATGTTAAAAGGCCTGAACAGATTAGATATGGCAAAGTTATTTCCCACGGTGGGGGAGTCTAGGACAAGAAGGCGCGACTTCAGGATTGAAGGACGTCCACTTAGAACAGAGAGGCGGAGAAATTACTATAGTCATAGGGTGGTAAATCTGTGGAATTTGTTGCCATGAGCTGCTGTGGAGGCCAAGCCATTGGATGCATTTAATGCTGAGATACAGTTAGATTGTTTGATTAGCCAGGGCATCAAAGGGTATGGGGAGAAGGCAGGGGAGTGGGGATGACTGGAAGAATTGGATCAGCCCACGGTTAAATGGCGGAGCAGACACGATTGGTTGAATGGCCTTCTTCTGTTCCTGTATCTTATGGTCATGATGGATGTCGCCTTTTTAGTTTATTGTCTTTTGACGTGATCCTTGATGGCGATGGTTGTGTATGCAATGGAGCTGGCTGAGTTTGCAACCTTCTGCAGCTTCTTGCAATCCCGTGAATTTGAGCCTCCGTATTAGGGAGTGATGAAACCAATGAGAATTTTCTTCACTATCTATCTATAGAAATTTGCAAGAGTCTTTGGTGACATAATAATTCTTCTCAAACTCTGAAAGAATTAGAGCTGCTGGTGTGCTGCTTTCACGACTGCATCAGTGTACTGGGCTAGTTCCTCTGAAGTGTTGATTACCAGGAACTTGAAGCAGCTCACTCTTTCCACTGATCCTGAGGACTGCTATGTGTTGTTCTGACTTGTCTTTCTGGCCCACAATCAATTTCTTTATCTTCCCATCAGCGATTACAGTTTTTTGTTGCAACAACATGCTACTGGTTAATGTCTCACTCCTCTGTCCTCCGCTTTGCTATTTGAGATTTTACCAACAATAGTGGTGTCATCTGTGAATTTATAGATGCCACATGAACAGCACTTAGCTACACACTCTAGAGTGCAGAGAGAGTACAGCATTGGACTAAGCACACATCTGTGATCTTACTGCAATGCAAATGTAGATAGTGGTTAATGAGAAAAAGAACATACATAGGAAGACAGGTGCACTTGTAGCTGTTGAACGTCCCTTTAGTTGTGTATACAATACTATATTTATTGGCACAGCTGCAAAGGCAGTTTACCATATTTTGATAACATTAAGGATTGTTTGTCACAATAACAAAACTATAACCGTCCAGGTTACTACGTAATCGGGTAATTGCAGTTTAACTAATAATCAGGAGCTGACGACTCACTTACAAGAGGATGCCTGTACTTTTATATAGTTCCACAATACTTCCCTGATCATGATTTCTATCTGACGAAGGTTCATTGATCTAAACTACTGACACTTATCCATAAATGCTGCCTAACCTGTTGTGTGTTTAAAACATCACGAGTCACCCAAGCAGAAAAACTGCCTTTAAAAACATGGAAGGCGTGGGCAGGAAATTAGTTTACAATGGCTTTATATTATTAACTCAGCCATGATCAAATTAAATAGAAAGCTCTGGGCCCTTTGGCTGAGGTTATAAAGAGTCTGCATTGTACTGGACTTGTAGCTGCAGAAAAGCTGTTTGTGCTATATTAAAGGTAACAAAATCTCATAAATGCAATAAAGTTGTCATGACTTGCAGGAAGAGTGAAGCTACCACGGAAGACCTGAATCCCACATGTTGTTGGGCCCTGGCACCAGGGAACGCCTAGATTGGTTCCGCATTGGATCTAACTGTAATTTCAAAGATCTGTTACAATTCAGAGTTCAAAGTAAATGTATGTTCAAAGTACATAAATGTCACACACACACACACTCCCCTGTGATTCATTTTCTTGTGGGCATACATACGAAATCCCTAATAGAATAATAACCTTAATAGAATCAATGAAAGACCACATCAACTGGATGTTCAACCAGTGTGCAAAAGACAACCAACTGTGCAAATACAAAAAGAAATTATAATAATAAGTAAATAAGCAATACATATTGAGAAAATGAGATGAAGAGTCATTGAAAGTGTCTATAGACTTGGGAACATTTCAGAGTTCACTTGCCTAATCAAGTGAAGTGAAGTTATTCACTTTGGTTCAAGAGCCTGATGGTTGCGGGGTAATAACTGTTCCTGGACGTGGTGGTGTGAGCCCTGAGGCTCCTGTACCTTTTTTCAGATGGCAGCAGTGACGAGAGAGCATGACCTCAGTGCTGAGGGCCCTTGATGATGGATGTTATGATAACACACCATGTAAATGTGCTCAGTGATGGGGAAGCTTTACCTGTGATGATCTGGGCCGTAAACATGACTTTCTGTAGGATTTTCCATTCAAGCACTTTGGTGTTTCCGTGCTAGGCTGAGATGTAGCTTGTGAATATACTTTCCACTACCTATGTCTGGAATTCTATGAACTTTTGGATGCCATCCCAAATCTTCATAAACTCCTAAGGATGTAGAGCTGCTGCTGTGCTTTCTTCAAAATTGTACTTATATGCTAGCCCCAGTAAAGGTCCTCTGAAACAAAAACACTGAAGAATGAAGGGAATAGAACGTTGCAGATCATGTGCAGGCAGATGGGATTTGTTTCATTTGTTATCATGGGCTGAAGGGCCTGCTCCTGGCTGTACTGTTCTGTGATGTGGATGAACCCATTAACTTGGTTGACACTGCTGATGGAAATTCTGGTTC
The DNA here is from genome assembly GCF_030144855.1 of Hypanus sabinus. Lineage (NCBI taxonomy): Eukaryota > Metazoa > Chordata > Chondrichthyes > Myliobatiformes > Dasyatidae > Hypanus > Hypanus sabinus. The sequence goes on from NC_082710.1 coordinate 155,886,675, forward strand.
CATAAGGCCAAGTTCCAAAACTCTGGGATGGCATTCTATAAATGTCTGTTGATATAATATATTGAGATTTGTGATTATACCTGTTATGTTGCTGAACAATCAGAGTTTTACCACTAGAGTTCAAAGAATGTTTTTCTTTTTTGAAATCCAAATTAGAGAAACAGAAAGTAGTAATTGGGACCATTGGTTCATCGGTTTTCCTGGATCCTGAACACCAAGGTGATCTCAGCAGGAAGGAAATTATATGGACCTTCACCGGCAGCAACAAAAGCCTTGTTACTATTTTGGATTACGTTCCAGATGAACCTGTGGAGGAACCAAATGAACAATTCAGATCCCGTTTACAGTTTAATGCTTCTACTGGCTGTCTGCTGGTAGACAGGATAAAACCTGAGGATCAAGGCGTTTATCATTTTGATGTAGATGTGAGAAGAACAACAATAGAATTGCTTCTCTTCTGTAAGTATTCACTTGTTTGAAAATGCTGAAGCTGTTGAATTATTTACTCATTTGTTCCAGAACTGTACACACAGGATTTGTAATTATTGATACCATTGTAAATTAAATTAGTTTCTTCACCTAGAAGATTAACATTAGTGAAATAAATGTAGCTGTTCATTCAGCCTCTATGTATTTGCATATATATTTACTCTCCCGCTGAGGAGTTGCTATGGAATTGTGATCTACCATGTATTTCTGTCCCGGTGAGATGAACCCACTCAAAAGAAAACCTGCAGACGCTGTAAATCTAAGCAACACACACAAAATGCTGGAGGAACTCAGCAGCCCAGCCAGCATCTATGGAAAAAAAAACAGTTGATGTTTCGGGGCAAAACACTTCGTTAGGATGGGAGGAAATAAAAGCAGAGTAGTAGATTTGAAAAGTTGGCAAAGGGAGAGAGAAACACCAGGCAACAGGTGAAACCTGGAGGGGGAGGGATGAAGTAAAGAGCTGGGAAGTTGATTGGTGAAAGACACAGAAGGCCATGGAAGAAAGAGAAGTGGGGGAGGAGCACCAAAGGGAGATAATGGGTTGTCAAGGAGATGAGTGAGAGAAGGATAAAGGAATGGGAAATGGAGTGGGGGAGGGTTGGGGGCATTACAAGGAGTTTGAAAAATGAATGTTCATGCCGTCATATTGGAGGCTACCCAAAAGGAATATAAGGAGTTGTTCCTCCAACCTAAGTGTAGCCTCATCACATTAATGGCAGACCACAGCTTCAGTGTAGCACAGATGAGTAAACCCCAATGAGTAACAGTCAAGAAGGCAGCATCTACACTTTCTGAGGAGATTGAGGCGTGCAAGGCTCTCTGTCTCCATCCGAAGAACTTTGTATAGGAGTACCGTCGACTGTTCAGTCTGGCTGCATCATTTTCTGGTATGGAAACTGCAAGGCATCAGACTGCAAGACCTTACTGAGGATAGGAAATACCACTATGAGGATCATCGCAGACTCCCTCTCCCCTACTTGTGACTTCTGGGAGCGTTGCAGACCGGGCACCCAAATTATTGTTGAGAACCCTACTGCCCATCACACAATCTCTTTGACCCACTATCATCAGCAAAGAGTTAGAGGTGTATCAGGACTAGGATGGCTAGATAGGATAACAGGTTCTTTCCTCAGGCTGTGAGATTAACCCTAACTCTAGTTTTGGCAAACGGGGTAAGAAATTAAAAGTTGTGAATTTTTACACACCTACGATGCAGCCCATGCTGGTTCCCTGGGAAATTTCACTCTGCGGGCTGTCACTGAATTTATGCAAGAAAGCGATATCAGATTTCTGGACATGCAAAACAAACCCAGCAGGAGTATGGATAAAACAACAGTGTTTAAAATAACAATTCAGACACCATTGTATTGACCGGCAAAAGAGCTTCAAAGGCCAAACATCTGATCCCTCCTATAAAATTTTCTGTGCCATTTCTCTCCAACCTTTCGGGATTGACTGGGTATTTAAAGCAGAAAATACTTCTGAAGACGGGGAATTAATTTCTTCACCAAAAATTTGTCACTAGTGGGTAGAAATCCCCTGTCCTTCATTGGAACCTGGTAGTATCTCACCTGCTTGCAGGCTTTGCAGGTTTTCAGGAGTACCCATAAGTGAGGTTTATTATTAAAATGTTGGGTTTAATCACACAGTCATTGAGAGGATTGTCATGGTAACAGTCTCTCCTTTCCCCAGTCATTATTCCTGTGGATTGAGGAGCCCATGGACTGAGGACTTCAAACTGAAAAATAGCCTTGACTGCCATTCCATAAAAGGAGTTTATCAATACACTGACTGGTGTCTCGTCTCTCTGCCTGCTAGTAATGCTGTGTGTTGGCAGCAGCAAATTTCGAGCAGTGCATTCACAAACTTAGAAACAACGTTTGAACTGGTATCATTTGCCTTTTGTGGAAGAAAATTTCAAATATCCTTTGTGAAGGAAAAGTGTTCAAATTACATGCCTAAAGCACTGGTTCCAATTTCAAACTGTCTTACCATCTGATGTTTTTTTCGGTTGATTCTGTTGATCCGCAATCATACTGTAAAATGCATTTATTTGTTCATAACTCGACCAATGAGGGCTAATTTGGAAAGATGGATGAAATATTATAAACAAGAGAAAATCTGCAGATGCTGGAAATCTAAGCAACACACAAAAAATGCTGGAGGAACTCAGCAGACCAGGTAGATCCATGGGGAAAAAAAGCACAGTCGAGGTTTCGGCCCGAAAAACTTCGCAGGATTGAAGAGAAAAAGAAGCTGAGGAGTAGATTTGAAAGGTAGGGGGGAGGGGAGAGAGAAACATCAGACGATAGGTGAAGCAAAGAGCTGGGAAGTTGATTGGTGACAGAGACAGAAGGTCATGGAAGAAAAAGCAGGAAGGAGCACCAGACGGAGGTGATGGGTGGGAAGGAGATGAGGTGAGAAAGGGAAAAAGGGAGGGTTGGGGAGCATTACCGGAAGTTTGAGAAATCAATGTTCATGCCATCAGGTTGGAGGCTATCCAAGCGGAATATAAAGTGTTGTTCCTCCAACCTAAGTGAAGGTTCATTGGAATAGGAATGGGAAGTGCAATTAAAATGGATGGCCACTGGGAGATCCCGCCTGTTCTGGTGGCTGGAGCATACGTGCTCGGTGAAGCGGTCTGCCAATCTACGTTGGGTCTCAGCGAAATACAGAAGGCCACACCGGCAGCACCGGACACAATGTATGATCCCAACAGACACACAGTTGAAGTGTTGCCTCACCTGGAAGGTCTGTTTAGGGCCCTGAGTGGTCGTGAGAGAGGAGGCATAGGGGCTGGTGTGGCTCTTGTTCTGCTTGCAAGGCTAAGTGGGGAGGCGATCAGTGGGGAGGGACGAATGGACAAGGGAATTGCATAGGGAGCGATCACTGTGGAAAGCAGAAAGTTGGGGGGGAGAGGAAGATGTGCTTGGTGGTGGGATCCTGTTGGAGATGGTGGAAGTTTCAGAGAATTATGTGCTTGACGCAGAGGCTGTTGGGGTGGTAGGTGAGGACAAGAGGAACCCTATCCCTGGTAGGGTGGTAGGAGGATGGGGTAAGAGCAGTCATGTGTGAAATGGAAGAGATACAGCGTTGATGGTGGAGGAACGGAAACCGATTTCTTTGAAAAAGGAGGACATCACCATTCTAGAATGAAAAGCCTCATCTTGAGGCCAGATGTGGTGGAGATGGAGTACTTGAGAGAAGGAGATGGTGTTTTATATGAAATATAATAGTGTATTAATCAGTATTTTTCCTTTTAGATAAGTTGTCGAAAACTTTGATAAGGAGCTACAGTGCCCCTGGTTACACCATCCAACTCACCTGTGAGGTTAAAGGAGATTCTCTTAAATATAAATGGGAGAGAAACGGAGGGGAAATCTCTCAGCGTCACTGGCTAATTAACGAAAACAGAAGCCTCATCATCTTGACTGACTTGACAGGTGAATGTGGAACGTACACCTGTGTTGCATCCAACCCTGTCAGCTCTGCCCAGGCAAATTACACCTTAAATCCCCCAGGTAAGCTTAATTTATAGACAATATCATGAAGGTATATGTCATGACCTTTGTGGACTTTGGAATGCGGACTGTTATTATTCAAACAGTAGCATAAATTGCCAATAGCACAGGGATTGCGCGAGATGATGCCCAATTCAATTGCTTAGGGCAATTCGATTATTTTTACAACATGAGCAACACACACAAAGTCCTGGAGCAACTGAGGAGCTCAGACTATATGAAGGAAATGAACTGGAAAGGAAGGAGGCAGACCCAGAATATAAATACGGGGGAGGGGAAGGGGAAGGATGATGAGCTGGCAGGATATATGAGAAGAGGGTTGAAAGGGAATGATGTGTGTTATGAAACAGCAGCAACAGAGATGAATTTGAGTTGAGCTTTCATAAAATAAACAAAGACATTTATTAACCTCTACTCAGATCAACATGGAACAGTAAATGAACGATTAACAAATGGATGTTAACAGCATTATGTGTCTATAGTTATCAAATAGTCGAACTTAAAGACAATTCTTAACAGATCTTATTTAAGCCCAGTCTTAAGGTGGTAATTTAATAAGTCCAAATTATTCCTGAAATATTCAAGAGGAGAGGCTGCTCAAATCAGCTTTCTTTTTTTTTGTAATTTATTTTTTTATTGAAGTTCATAGAATAGTACAGCACATTACAGGGCCTTTGGCCCACTATGTTGTGCCGACCCTCAAACCCTGCCCCCCCATATAACCCCCCAGCTTAAACTCTTCCATATACCTGTCTAGTAGTCTCTTAAACTTCACTAGTGTATCTGCCTCCACCATTGACTCAGGCAGTGCATTCTATGCACCAACCACTCTCTGAGTGAAAAATCTTCCTCTAATATCCCCCTTGAACTTCCCTCCCCTTACCTTAAAGCCATGTCCTCTTGTACTGAGCAGTGGTGCCCTGGGGAAGAGGCGCTAGCTGTCTGCTCTGTCTATTCCTCTTAATATCTTGTACACCTCTATCATGTCTCCTCTCATCCTCCTTCTCTCCAAAGAGTAAAGCCCTAGCTCCCTTAATCTCTGATCATAATCCATACTTCTAAACCAGGCAGCATCCTGGTAAATCTCCTCTGTACCCTTTCCAATGCTTCCACATCCTTCCTAGACTGAGGCGACCAGAACTGGACACAGTACTCCAAGTGTGGCCTAACCAGAGTTTCATACAGCTGCATCATTACATCACGACTCTTAAATGCTATCCCTCGACTTATGAAAGCTAACACCCCATAAGCTTTCTTAACTACCCTATCTACCTGTGAGGCAACTTTCAGGGACCTGTGGACATGTACCCCCAGGTTCCTCTGCTCCTGCACACTACCAAGTATCCTCCCATTTACTTTGTACTTTATATCAAACAAAGATTTCCATAAGATGTATTTCAGACATTGTACATATATATCATATAATCATATATATCACAAAATCTCCACAAGGTATTTATCTGGTGTATACACTTATAGAAAAGAGTGGAAAAAAACAAGCAAAAGAAAAGAACTATGTACAAGTAGGGAGTGATCTTTTTTTTACAACAGATTCATTGACTTGTGAGAATAAAATCAGGCCTATGAGGCATTATGTAGTTAAGCCATTTTTCCCAGTATGAATCAAATTGTTCCAGCTTATGATTAACAGATGCTGTTATCTTCTCCATTTTGTAAATGCCCATTGTAATTTCCATCCATGTATTTAAAGTTGGGCTCCCTTGTGATAACTATTTCCTAGTAAGAGTCTTTTTACCAGCCACTATCAGTATATTCATTAAATATTTATCTCTTTTCAACCATTCTTGAGGTATATAACCAAAATATATGGTCTTGCTCTCCAGGGGTATTTCACATTTAAAGATGTCTTGTAGGTCATTGTGTATCCCCCTACAATAGTTTTTGATAACAGGGCAGTCCCAAAAAATATGATAATGATTTGCATTTTGATTTCCACAATTTCTCCAGCAAACAGGGAGGTTACTATCATAATGGGATTTCTGAGAGGGTGTAATAAAATATCTTATCAAGTTTTTTCCATCCAAACTCCCTCCATTTCTGTGAATTGGTACACTTCCATTGATATCTCCATATTGTTGTCCATTCTTCCTCAGATATAATTATCCCTCCTTCCTTCTCCCATTTTGTTTTAATGTATGAAGTCGAATGTGTTTTAAGATTTGACAACCCCTTATACATGCTTGAAATGATTCGACTAGCATTTTCTGAATTATATGCTTTTCTAAAGAGCTCTATCAAGCATGTATTTGCCATGGTTACATTTTTAAGAATCTTATTAACATATTGTCACATCTGTAAATACCAATAAAAATCTTGTTTTTTTAATAAGTGTTTCTCTTTAAGCATTTCAAAACTGAACAGTGTTCCTTCTTTCATTATGTTGCAAAGAACTCTTATTCCTTTAGCTGCTCAGTCCTTAAATCTAGCATCCAATTTATTTGGTGTAAAATCAGAGTCATATGCACACCATTTAAGAATTGCAATATCTCCCTCTAGATTATATTCTTTTATAGTAGTTTTCCATATTTTAAGAATCAATTTCACCCATGGGTTATCAATAGTATTTATGTACCTTTGCAGGTTATTATCAGCCAAAATTGCTTGTTTGGGGATGGGAAGTACCCGCTCCTCAATGTTTTTCCATTGAGCGTCATGTGATGGGTTGCACCAACATATCACAGCTCTCAACTGTGCTGCAAAATAATAATCTCTCAGAGAATGCAAACCCCATCCCCCCTTTTCCTTTGCTAATTGCAAAGTTTTGAGCAAACTCTAGGCCTTTTACCCTGCCAAATATACCTTGATAACATCTTGTTCCATTCATTGAATTGATTTTGATTAATCTCTATCGGTAGGGTCTGAAAGAGATATAACAGTCTGGGCAGTATATTCATTTTAATAGACTCGAACTGAGATTGAAAAAAGGAATCAGGTTCCATCTTGCCACATCTTCCTTAATTTTTTATATAAAGGCTGATAATTACATTCTGATAATTTTGCCAAATCTTTTGGCATAATGATGCCCAAATATTTGAAAGACTCTGTGTGCCATGCCCAGGAGTATCAACTTGCAATTTATCTTGGTGGGCTATAGTAATATGAAAGTAATTGGGTTTTATCTGTGTTGATCTTGTATCCTGATAATTGATCATATTGTTCAAAGGATTGCATCAATTTAGGTAAAGAGTATATCGGTTGCCCTAGATAGATCAAAATGTCATTCCCATAACAAGCCAATTTATGCTCTGTCCCTTTAATAGCAATTCCCCTGATATCTTCGTTTTGTCTGATGTATTGAGCTAATGGTTCCAGATATAACGTGAAGAGTAGTGGTGACCATGCCCAAACCTGTCTCATGCCCCTTTCTAGGGTAAGACTATTTGATAAATACCCATTGATTTTAATCCTAGCAGTTGGATTGCCCTTTAGTGTCTGTATAGTTTTAATAATTGTGTCTTGGAAACAAAATCTATGTAAAACTCTGTAAAGAAAATTCCAATTGACTGAATCAAATGCCTTTTCAGCATCCACGCTTATCACTATTGTTTCGCTTTTACTTTTTTTTTGTATATGATCCATAATGTGAAGTGTCCTTTGTATAATGTCTTGAGTCTCGTGTTGTCATATAAAACCTGTCTGATCATTACGTATTAGTATGGGTAGAAACTCCTGTAATCGTTTGGCCATGATGGGGGTAAATAACCTATAATCTACATTAAGAATGGATATTGGTCTAAATGACCCGCATTCCATTATATACTTGCCTTCTTTCGGTATAGCTGAGATTATCGCTTCCTTCCAACTGCGTGGCATTTGTGCCTTTTTTAGAACCCAGTTCAGTTTGGGGAGTAAAACAGGAATTAACTCGTTTTTAAATTCTTTGTACCACTCTGCCATATACCCATCTGATCCTGGTGACTTGCTTAATTTAAGCCTACTAATTGCAGCTTTTAATTCAACTTCAGTTATGTCAGCAGTCATCCTTCTATTTTGTTCTTCACTTAAAGTGGGTAACTCTAGAGAATTCAAGAAGGTGTCAATCTGGGCTTTGCTTCCCCCTGGAACGTTGAAATATAGTGTTTTGTAAAACACTTCAAAAACTTCCTGAATTTCACAGCTTATTTTTTTATCATTTTTGTTCTTGGGTCCCCAATTTTATGAATTGTATTTTCGGCTACCTTTTTTTTTTAGTTTCCACGCCAGTATTTTCATAGATTTCAATCCACTTTCATAATGTCTCTGTTTCAGAAACATTAAGTTTTTCCTGATTCCTTGCATAGCTGAATTATTTATTTCATTCCTAATTCTTTTAATTTCCCCTAATGTATCCTGTGCCAAATTCAATTTGTGTTTTTTCTTTAGTTCAGCCTATTTTGTAATTCCTCTAATGTTTCATTCCTTATTTTTTTCTTATATGAAGATATCGCCATAATTTTCCCTCTTAAGACTGCCTTCAGAGTATCCCATAAAATGGGAGGTGAAACCTCTCCATTATCATTAATTTCTAAGTAGAGACCAATTTCTTTTTTTTTAATTTGTTCCTTAAAATACGGATCATTGAGTAGACTTGAATTTAATTTCCAAATAGTATTCTTTGATTGTAGGTCAAAATCAACAGATAAATATATAGGTGCATGGTCACTTACATGTATTGTCCCAATTCCACAGGTGCTTATTTTGTCTTTTTCTTTTCCAAATATTATGAAATAGTCTATTCTTGTATATACAGAATGTGGAGGAGAATAATGAGTGTAATCCCTTCTGTCAGGGAAAAGGTCCCTCCATATATCAATTAAACCAACATCCTCAAAAAGTGTACTAACTTTCTTAAGTAAAGATTTTGTTTCATATGTTTTTCTATTGGAAGAGTCTAAGTTTGGTTGTAATTGTAAATTTAAGTCTCTCCCACATATCAGGAGATCTTCTGTTTCTGTTACCATAATATCAGTAATTTTCTGAAAGAAACTAGTATCACCTCCCGGGGGTGTTGTATATATTCAATAGAGTAACTGAACTGCCGTCTATATTCCCCCTTACCAGTATATATCTGCCTTCTTTATCTCCCATTTTGAATATTTTTTCAAAATTTAGCTTACTTGAGATAAGAATTGCAACTCCTCTCCTATGTCCTAATTCATATGAGGAGAAAAACAGATTAGTGAAGCCCATTCTCATTAGTTTTTTATGCTCATTATCACATAAATGATTTTCCTGTAAATATACTACATGGGCCTGTTCTTTTTTCATTTTGGATAAAATTCTCTTACATTTGATTGGATTTAATAGCCCATTGACATTAAAAGAAATGAATTTTACCTTGTCCTTAGCCATCTGTATTTATCTGTCAATGTATCACTGAAATTAGAATAAAACTTAATCGATCTACTCCCTGAACAAATAAGAAGCAAGAAACTCAAATAATAACAAAAATGGCAACAAACGTGTGATTCCAAGGCTGAGGTCTCTAGTAGATGACCCTGCGTTGAGCTAGAGGAAATGTCTAGCTGTGGGGGATAACCCCTCCTACTTGTGAGTTGAGGGCCCCCATTGCAGTATTCATAAGAGTCAGTGAACAAATCCATTACACAGAAATGATTTCCCTGTGTACTCCTTCTATATATATATGCATACATACACACGCACACATATACACACACACGCACACACACACACAAATATATATTCTCATTTTGGTGGGGAAAAACGAGTAAGTGAGCAAATAAAGAATAAAAACTAAGTAATATAAAAGCCAAATTATAGTAAGTATTTCTCGAGATAGGTATATCACCATGTACTTTTGCTTCTGTTTAGCTTCTCAACATTTTTAAAGCTAGCCAAACCTTATGGCTCTTCTGATGGGGGTGAGGACTGTCTTTGGGAAACTACCGGTCTCATCCTGATATACTTCTCTCGGCCTCCTCCTGTCTCCAGCCTTCTCGTTTCTCACACTATTTCCCATGCCGAGCAGGACAATTCCTCAGCTTTCCTTCGTTTTGGTCATGCTGACGGGCAACCCTCTGGCCTTCATGTCTGTAGTCGCCTCTTCCACTGTCTGGTACAACTGCGTCCCATTATCATAAAACACTCAAAATTTAGCAGGGTACGGAGTTTGAAATCTAATCTTATTTTGCTTTAATACTTGCTTTACTTCGGAGTATTCTTTGCATTTTTGGAGGACTGCGGGGGGGGGAGGGTAATCTTGGTCGAAATATATAATTTTATCCTCTAAAAACTCTCTCTTCTTACCCCAGGCCCTTTGTAGAATCTCCACCTTGGTGCTGTATCGAAGGAATTTAATTATTATTAAGTGTGGCTTTCTATCCTGGGTAGGTTTTGGAACGAATGCCGGGGGAAGATCCAACACGTCCCGCAGTAACTTCCTGACAAACTCTGTCATAGACGAGCCCTCCGCTCCTTTGGGAATGTTGTAGATTCTGATATTTTTCTGCCGTGATCTTCCCTCCAGGTCAAGCAGTTTACCTGTATGATTTTTATTGTCTAGCTCAGTATCCGTTCCACATTTTGAACGTGCTCTTCCACTTTCTCCATGTGAGTCTCTGCCACCGCTGTTTTTTGATTAACGCTGGCGAGCTCTGCCTTAATATCATGGAGCTGCTGCTGTATATCTTTCTGGACCGTCATTATTTCTTTCCAGATTTCGAAGAAATTTGCCGCTTCACCTGAACGAGGACTGGAATCCGCATCGCTAGCACGCGGTTGGGTAGGAGAGCCACCTGCTGAACTCCTCTCGGCCACAGGCTCCGCAGTGTCAATTTTAATTTCCATTCTTTTTCCCCATTCTTTCCCCTCTTTTCTGTTCAAATATTTTTCGAAAAAATATTAAATTTGACAGGTTAATGAGGCTTAATACGCGTTTTTCCGGATGAGCTGGTGACTTAAGCTGCCATTCTCGACGATGATGTCACCGGAAAACCATCAGCTTTCAAACCGTCCTCGAAGTAAAGACGTCACTGCTGACACAGCTCCAAGCCAAAATGCCATATCCAAAGTTACGACACAGAATACGATTTCTCAAAGTAACTGACCTTTCGACAAATGATCATCACATAACACACAAACTGTGTTAATAATTTATACACTGTGGCCCCTGCCCATCCCCCACATGATTCATCTATTGTCGGCCCCCAACTAACATATACTCCACTATCCGCTCCTACCCCTCCTCACAGACACCACCCTGCTCTCGTGACTACACCTCTCCCCCACCTGAAAGCACCACGGTGGGCTAGACCTGAGGAGGGCTAAGGCACCGGTGACCCCTGTTTCCATCCAAGGGGTCAGTGTGGACATGGTGGAGGATTACAAATACCTGGGGATACGAATTGACAATAAACTGGACTGGTCAAAGAACAAAGGCTGTCTACAAGAAGGGTCAGAGCTGTCTCTATTTCCTGAGGAGACTGAGGTCCTTTAACACCTGCTGGGCGATGCTGAGGATGTTCTACGAGTCTGTGGTGGCCAGTGCTATTACGTTTCCTGTTGTGTGCTGGGGCAGCAGGCTGAGCGTAGCAGACACCAACAGAATCAGCAAACTCATTCGTAAAGCCAGTGATGTTGTTGCGGTGGAACTGGACTCTCTGACAGTGGTGTCTGAAAAGAGGATGTTGTCCAAGTTGCATGCCATCTTGGACAATGTCTCCCATCCATTCCATAATGTACTGGTTAGGCACAGGAGTACATTCAGCCCGAGACTCATTCCACCGTGATGTAACACTGAGCATCATAGGAAATCATTCCTGCCTGTGGCCATCAAACTTTACAACTCCTCCCTTGGAGTGTCAGACACCCTGAGCCAATAGGCTGGTCCTGGACTTATTTCCACTTGGCATAATTGACTTATTATTATTTAATTATTTATGGTTTTATATTGCTATATTTCTACACTATTCTTGGTTGGTGCGGCTGTAACGAAACCCAATTTCCCTCGGGATCAATAAAGTATATCTGTCTGCCTGTCTGCCTCATGTGGCGGTATTCTCACCTCTGAATTCCAGATTGTGGGTTCTGGTCTCATTCTAATATCTTAATCAGAATCAGATCCAGGTTTAATATCACTGGCATATGTCATAAAATTTGTTGTTGTGCAGCAGCAGTACATTGGAATACATAAAAAATACAACCAGTAATTATATAATTAAATAAGTGCAAAAGAGAGCAAAGTAGACAAAAATAACGATTTAGTGTACCTGGTTTCATTGTCCATTGAAAAGTTCTATGGTTGTTGTCAAAAAGTGGTCAGTAAAACATTGCGTGTGTGTCTTCATGCTCCTGTACAACCTCCTTGATAGTCACAATCAGAAGAAAACATGTCCTGGGTGATGGGGGTTCTTATTGCTGGATACCACATCTTGAGGCTTTGCCATCTGAAGTTATCCACCATGCTGGGGATGCAAGTGCCAATGTGGAGCTGGCTCGTGTGTAACTTTCTGCAGCTGTCTATGATCCAGTGCCATGCCCCCTCCATGCCAAACGGTGATGCAATTGGTTGGAGAGCTCCCTACAGTACATCTGTAGAAATCTATGAGTGTCTTTGGTGACATACTAAAGGCTGATTTATTCTTTTGCACCAAATGAATGCTGTAAGTATGGTGTAGCTGCGTAACCTATGCTGTACCTTATGCCCTACCTTATACCATAGCCTGACGCACACCTCTCCAAAAATGTAACTACATGTTGCAGCAACACAGTCCGCAACAACTATGATTGGTCCACTTGGTAGCATTGCATTTCCTCCTGTCTATAGGCATACTGTGCATACGCTGATGCAAAATAAATGGTTGGAGACGATGAACCAAATCGTCAAATCTGAAAATCTGCCAACATCTGAAAATATTTGAAATGCATTTGCTCGTCCATGTCTCTCGGTGGCTGGACAAGCACAGAAAATTCACCCTCTTTCTGCCTCAATCTGTTCAATAGTCTTACATACCATCTCCTCCAACGTCTTCTCTATTTTCTGCATTGCAGTAATTTCAATAAAAGCAATATTTGTTCAACATTGATTAGCAAAAACTGCAACATGATGCGCTCAGTTCCCATTGTCTGAAGTACACGAAGAAACTCTACACAGTGGCAGAGAAACCCCAACCGCCAACTAGCGTTTTGGCAGTGAATTGCAGAGCAAAGCAGAAACACGAACACACAGGTAGAAATGCTCACAACAGCGCAGGCCACTTATGAATGCTTTGGTGTAGGCTACTACGCAGAAGTAATGTCAGCCCTTAGTCTCTGCAAACTCCTAATGAAATACAGCCACCGTTGTGCCCTGTTTGTAATTGCGTCAATGTGTTGGGCCTGGTATAGATGTTCAGAAATGTTGCACCCAGGAACTTAAAACTGCTCACCCTTTTCACTGTTGATCCCTTGATGAGGACTGATATGTGTACCCTCAATTTCCCCTCCCTGAAGCCCACAATCATTTCTTTGGAATTACTGACATTGAAGAAACTTCTGATTGACATCTGTCACATTGAGGGCTAATATGGGAGTAGAATCGAGCAAGCTTATCTTTAGACATGTGGGCTCTATGTACCACCTTAAATTGAATTAAAACATGTTTAGCACATATAGAAGAAGAGTTAACCATTTGTAAAATTTTTTCCCATTTTTCTGTTGATATAGTATATTGAAGCTCTTTTTCCCATTCTAATTTAATTCTACCTGACATTTCTGGTTGTATCTTCATGATCATATTATAAATAAGAGCCACTAAACCCTTCTGGCAAGGGCTCAAATTAAAAATTATATCCAAAAAATCCTTCGGGGTTGAATTGGGAAAGGATGGTAAAACTTTATATAAAAAGTTTCTGATTTGTAAATATCTAAAAAAAAATAAGTTTTTGGTAATTTAAATTTGTTAGCAAGTTGATCAAAAGACATCAAACTACCTTCAAAAAAAAATCACGAAAACATATTATACCTTTCCTTTTCCATACACTAAAGGCTTGATCTATTAAGGAGGGTTTAAAAAAAAAGTTAAATAAGATAGGGCTATCAAGAACAAAATTTCTCAAAGTGAAAAACTTACGAAATTGAAACCAAATTCGTAATGTGTGTTTGACAATAGGGTTAGATATCTGTTTATTAAACTTGACTAAATCAACAGGAAGAGAAGATCCAAGAATGGAAAATAAAGAGTATCCTCGTGCATCATTACCCACATGTTTTGGTCATGTCCCACCTTACATAACTATTGGAAGGATATATTTGCTATCATTTCCTCGGTTTGGAATATTGATTTACAACCTCATTTTATTACGGCAATTTTTGGTATACCAATTGAGGATGATAGTCAATTTTCCCCTTCAATTAGACGAACGATCGCCTTTGCAACTTTAATGGCGAGAAGGTCTATATTACAAAATTGGAAAGAAGTAAACCTTCCTACCACGTTTCAATGGTTCTCTCAAACTATTTCCTGTCTGAGCTTAGAAAAAATTAGAAGTACTATCTTTGATCCATCAATTAAATTTGAAGGAACTTGGGGACCGTTTATTCGTCATTTTCATATGAGTTAGTTTGATCCCTTCTGGATCTTTTCTCTTTTTATCCTTGTTCTGGTATGGAGTTCCGGAGTTTTTGACACTATCATGTTTATATAAACTATTATTGTTGCCCATGTTAGTTTAGGTTTTTTGTTTTATTTTAATATATATCTTTTCTTGTATTTTTTTCTTTTCTCTCTTTTTGTGATTATCCTTTTTCATATACAATATAGGTTTGATTGTTTATTTTATGATGTTCTTTGTTGATATCTTAATAAGATATTCATATATTATTATTAATTTAACTTCAAGCCTAGTGTATTTATAACCTATTCAATATTATGTTATGTTATATTTTTGTTTTTTTTGTATATGAAATTTAATAAAAAGATTGAAAAAGGAAGAAAGGAATCACTGACATTGACCGCAGGGTTGTTGTGACGACACCACTCAGCTAGCTGATCTATCTTGCTTCTGTACTCCTCCTCATCGCCATTTGAAATTCTGCCAACAATATTTATGTCATCAGCAAATTTATAGATGGTGTTTGACCTATGCCTCGCCATACATTTATGTGTGTAGACAGACTAGACCATTGCTTCCGATCTATCCTGACTGTTGAGGAAGTCATGGATCCAGTTGCAAAGGGAGGTACAGAGGCCCAAGTTTGGAGCTTGTTGATTGGTACTGAGGGCATGATGGTGTTAAACTGAGTTGTAATCAATAAACAGCAGCCTAACAAAGGTACTACTGTTGTCCAGGTGATTCACGGCTGAGTGGAGTGCCAGTGAGATTGCATCCACTGTAGATATATGTTGGTAATAGGCAAACTGCAGTGGTACAGCTCCTTGCTTAGGCAGGAGTTGATTCTCATCATGACCAACCTCTCCAAGCACTTCATCACAGTAGATATGAGTACTTCTTGGCAATGGTTGTTGAGACAGCTCACGCAGCTTATTTTGGGCACCCGTGTAATGGTTGCCCTTTTGAAGCAGCAGGGAATCTCCTACAGCAGCAGTGAGAGATTGACAATGTTCTTTAATATCAAGCCAAGCCAAGTCAACTTTTATTGTCATTTCGACCATAATTGCTGGTACTGTGCATAGTAAAAATGAGGCAACATTTTTCAGGACCATGGTTTACATGACACAGTACAAAAAACTAGACTGAACTACATAATAAAAAAAAACAACACAGAGAAAGCTACACTAGACTACAGATGTACACAGAACTGCATAAATTGTACAAAAACCGTGCAGGCAATACAGTAAATAATAAACAGGACAATAGGGCAAGGTGTCAGTCCAGGCTTCGGGTATTGAGGAGTCTGATAGCTTGGGGGAAGAAACTGTTACATAGTCTGGTAGTGAGAACCCGAATGCTTCAAAGACTTTTCACAGACGGCAGGAGGGAGAAGAGATTGTATGTGGTCCTTCATAATGCTGTTTCCTTTGCGGATTCAGGGTGTAGTGTAAATGTCTGTGATGGCAGGAAGAGAGACCCCGATGATCTTCTCAGCTGACCTCACTACCTTGTGATCTTGTGATCCAAGATGGTGCAATTTCTGAACCAGGCAGTGATGCAGCTGCTCAGGATGCTCTCAATACAACCCCTGTAGAATGTGATGAAGATGGGGGGTGGGAGATGGACTTTCCTCAGCCTTCACAAAAAGTAGAGGTGCTGCTGGGCTTTCTTTGCTATGGAGCTGGTGTTGAGGGACCAGGTGAGATTCTCTGCCAGGTGAACACCAAGAAATTGGGTGCTCTTTACGATCTCTACCGAGGAGCCATTGATTTCAGCGGGGAGTGGTCGCTCTGTGCCCTCCTGAAGTCAACAACCATCTCTTTTGTTTTGTTCACATTAAAAGACAGGTTGTTGGCTCTGCACCAGTCTGTTAGCCACTGCACCTCCTCTCTGTAAGATGACTCGTCGTTCTTGCTGATGAGACCCACCACAGTCGTGTCATCGGCAAACTTGACGATATAGTTCGAGCTGTGTGTTGCAGCACAGTCGTGGGTCAGCAGAGTGAACAGCAGTGGACTGAGCACACAGCCCTGGGGAGCCCCCGAGCTCAGTGTGATGGTGTTGGAGATGCTGCCTCTGATCCAGACTGACTGAGGTCTCCCAGTCAGGAAGTCTAGGATCCAGTTGCAGAGGGAGGTGTTCAGGCCAAGTAGGCTCGGCTTTACAATCAGTTTTTGAGGGATAATTGTGTTGAATGCTGAACTGAAGTCTATGAACAGCATCCAAACGTATGTGTCTTTTTTTGTTCATCTGGGTTAGGGCCAGGTGGAGGGTGGTGGCAATGGCGTCATCTGTTGAGCAGTTGGGGCGGTATGCAAATTGCAGGGGGTCCAGTGAGGGGGCAGCAGGGTCTTCATATGCCTCATGACGAGCCTCTCGAAACACTTCATGATGATGGATGTAAGTGCAATGGGACGGTAGTCTTTTAGGCAGGACACTGAAGACTTCTTCGGCACAGGGACGATAGTGGCAGCTTTGAAGCATGTTGGAACAGTGGCGCTGCTCAGGGAGATGTTGAAGATGTCAGTGAGAACATCTGCTAGCTGGTCTGCACATCCTCTGAGCACTCTACCAGGGATAATGTCTGGTCCAGCAGCCTTCCGTGGGTTGACCCTGCACAGGGTTCTTGTCACGTCGGCCACGGAGAGACACAGCACCTGGTCATTTGCAGGAGGGGTGGACTTCCTCGCCGACACATCATTTTCCACCTCAAACCGGGCGTAGAAGTTATTCAGCACACTTGGGAGGGAGGCATCACTTGCACAATCAGTTGATGATGTCTTGTAATTGGTGATGTCCTGGATGCCCTTCCACATGCGCCGCGTGTCGCTGCTGCCCTGGAAGTAACTGTGCATTAGCTGGGCATGTGCACGCTTTGCCCCTCTGATGGCTCGCGACAGTTTGGCCCTTGCTGTTGTTAAAGCTGCCTTGTCGCCTGCTCTGAAAGCAGAGTTGTGGGAACTCAGCAGCTCATGCACCTCTGCGGTCATCCATGGCTTCTGGTTGGCACGTATAGTGATGGTCTTGGACAGAGTAACATCATCAATGCACTTGCTGATGTAGCTGGTCACTGATGCTGTGTACTCCTCTCAGCTGGTAGAGTTGCCATCAGTTACAGCCTCCCTGAATATGTGCCAGTCAGTGTGCTCAAAGCAGTCTTGAAGAGCAGAGATGGCTCCTGCTGGCCAGGATTTCACCTGCTTCTGAACTGGTCTGGAGCGCCTGACGAGCGGTCTGTATGCTAGGATTAGCATAACAGAGATGTGGTCTGAGTATCTGAGGTGGGGTGGGGCTCTACCCGGTACACGTTGGGGATATTTGCGTAAACCAGGTCCAACACGTTCTCCCCCTCATTGCAAAGTCTACTTACTGATGGAATTTGGAGAGCACTGACTTAAGGTTCACATGGTTAAAATCATCGGCGACAATAAACAGATCATCATGGTGTGTGTTCTTCAGTTCGCTAATAGCCCCGTACAGTTCACAGAGCGCCTCCTTAGCATTAGTGCTGGGGGAATGTAGACACCAAATATAAGGACAGAGGTGAATTCCTGTAGCAAATAAAATGGTCTGCATCAAACTGCCACAAACTCCACTAGCGATGAGCAGTGTCTGGAAACCAACAGAGAGTTCTTACACCGTTCCGTATAAGAACTCTATGCTGGTTTCCATTACACACACCACCACCGCAAGCCTTACCGGCGATAGCTGCATCTCTGTCTGAATGAAACAAAGCTAGCCCATCTAGCTGGATGGCAGCGTCCGAAATCCCATCAGTGAGCCACGTCTCTGTGAAGACAAACTCTGTACTCCCGCCGAGTATTATGTTGGAGTTGGATGTAGTCCATTTTATTGTCCAGGGAGCCGCCATTGGAGAGCAGAATGGATGGGAGAGCCGGCTGGTTAGGTTTAGCCTGGCTTCGGAGCCCTGCCCGTTTGCCTCACTGCTGCTTCTTCGCACATCACTTTCGACGTCTCCATCTCCGGCTCCCAGCATCAGGCAAGTCCGAGGAACGTAGGCCTGTTCCTCTTAGCAAGCCAACGTCGCGTAATTCAGCCAGCAGATCTCTGTGAAGGTTTGTTTTTCGGCGATTTCTGTATTGTAGTAGTATCTGGCGATGGTAGATAGCCACTCTGTTATCCATGTGCCCTAATCAAAAATAGTGTATCAAACTTAAAATACAAAATTAAATTAAAAAAATACCAGTCTGAAAGGCCGCTGCTGCCGTGCCATGCCGCCTCATGGGATCCTACCATCTGGTTTTCAGATCCTGACATTCTGCAAAGGCTTGCCCTCATGAAAGATGTTCTGACGTTAGGCTCAGATAAATTATAGGGTCACCAGCTGCTGTAGGGACCCACACAGATCTAGTTTTATTCTCTCTTTCAAAGTCTTCATGAAAAGTGTTTAACTCATCTGGAGTGAAGCATCAGAGACATTCGTAAGACCATAAGACATCGGAGCAGAATTAGGCCATTTGGCCCATTGAGTCTGCTCCCCAATTCATTCATGGCTGATCTTATTTTCTCCTCGTCAGCCCCATTCCCCAGCATTCTCCCCGTAACATTTGATGACCTGTCTAATCAAGAACCTGTCAAATTCTGCCTTAAGAACACCCAAGGATCAGGCCTCCACAGCTACATGTGGTATTAAATTTCACAAATTGACCACCTTCTGGCTAAAGAAATTGCTCGGCATCTCGGTTTTAAATGGATGCCCCTCTATCCTAAGGTTGTGCCTCCTTGTCCTGGACTTCCTCACCATGGGAAACAATCTTCCCTCATCTACTCTGTTTAGGCCTTTCAACATTTGAAAGGTTTCAATGGGATCCTGCCTCATCCTTCTAAATTCCAGTGAGTACAGACACAGAGCCAATAAACGTTCCTTGTATGATAATCTTTTCATTCACAGAATCCTCTGTATGAGCCTTCTCTGATCCCCTCCCCCCAATGCCAGTACATCTCTTCCCACATCTTTTCTTATTTGAGGAACCCAAAACTGTTCACAAAATCCAAGGCAAGGCCTCTTCAGTGCTCCACAAAGCCTCAGTATCACACCCTGTTGCTGTACACGAGACCACTTGAAATGGATGCTAAAAATGCATTTCCCTCACCACCGACTCTACCTGCATGTTAACTTTTAGGGTTTATGCATAAGGCTTCCAAGTCCCTTCGCATCTCAGATTTTTGGATTTTCTTGCTATTTAGAAAATAGTCTGCACATTTATTTCTTCTACCAAAATGAACAACCATGCATTTTCCAATGTTGTATTTCATTTGCCACTTTCTTGCCCATACTCCTAATCTGTCTTAAGTCCTTCTGCATCCTACCTGTTTCCTCAACACTACCTGCCCCTCCACCAATCTTCGTATCAGCTGCAAACTTGGCAACAAAGCCATCTTTTCTATCATCTAAATCATTGATGCACAGCATAAAAAGAAGTGGTCCCAACACTGAAACCTCGGGAAAACCACTAGTCACTGGCTGCCAACCACAAAAGACATGATGTTGGGTTTCACCCTGTAGGAAGTAATGGCCTACAAATACTGCAAGGTAAGCACGTAATCCCAGAAGTGCTTTCTGGGCCATGGCCCTGTTTTGGGTGTAGTACTTCTTTCAGTAGAGAAAGAGAGGATCAATGTAACCTGCAGAGAGTTGTAAAGTTAACCAGTTCCACCGTGTGCACTAACCTCTGTAGTAGTCAGGACCTCTTCATGGAGCGATGCCTCAAAAAGACAGTGTCCATCATTAAGTAGTCCTATCACCCAGGTCATTCCTTGTTTTCATTGCATCCATCAGGAAGGAGATATAGAAGCCTGATGGCACATAAATATACATACTGCAATTCAGTTTTTTAATCCTATTATATATATTGCATTGTACTGCCGTCACTAAGTCAACAAATTTCACAATGTTTGCTGGTGATACTGTTACGAACCCTGTAACTGGGTCACTTGCCAGCAAAGATAGAGAGGTCTGTTGAAGTCTGATGGTACTATTTTTAACAGTATTTATTAGTAAAAATACACAAAAATAATATCAATGCAAACATACATATAATATACGTCGTCAATACTAAATCTAGAAGTGCGGGTATAATAATAATCAATAAGAAATAGCTCTAGCGTTGTCTAGGGGATAAATGTATTGTCCGATGGAAATATAAAAGTCACTCAGTTCATTCAGGCTGCAGCCTTTTGTTGGAGAGAGAGAGATTTTTAGAAACTTGCCGGCTTTCCTTTTGATGATTTCGATCCTTCGGGAGTCCCGTTGGGGTGGCCGTTCACTTCTGGCCTCTCCTTTAGCTAAAGCTGTTCTTCCGTGGTAAGGCTGCCAATTCCCAAGCAAGGGAAAAGTACGCACGCGAGCCCCCCACCGACTGTCGCTATTAAATGCTGTCATGGGATTTCTAGCATTTCTCCTAGTGCGTCTAAAGGGGTTGTTCCCCAGACCCTCTTTTATCCTCACTCACGGGGTCTCAGATGTCAATCAGGTTGGGATGATGCAATCCCTCAACCAGCCCCCTCTGGTCATCCCCTGAGGTCTTCAATGAATAGTACAGTACTCAATACACAATTCCGTCTCCAAGAGACAATAGCCGTTATCGATGGTTCCGTCTTGCTGAGGCCAGGACACATTCCAAACCCTGTGTATTCTGGACATCTCTCTCTCATTTCCTGGGTCCCAGTCCCGAATTAATAGTGATCTTGCGATTCTCAAAAAGGAGGTGGGCGACTTTGTACCCTTCGGCCCTTCAGAGTTGTGGCACATTTGCAACAATGCTAAACCTGATTGTGACTGAGTTCACTCTTGTGCTCTAGAATATTTATCTCTCAACCAGTATTAACATTAGATTTTCTGTTTCCGCAGATTAAATCTTCCTCTTACAAATTGCAACGATGAAATCATATAAGGCATTACATTCTCTAAGAATACACTGGATAGAACAAGGTTTTGTTTTATAACTACACATAAATTCACCAAGATTGGCAATGAGTTGAATGACCAACTAAAGTAATACAGGCATCACTGAATACACAACCTTCACCATGCATTCTTGGAGGTATGATAACTCAGTTGCAGTAATGCAGTGGACAAGAACCTTCAATCATTTTGGATTTGAAGCAACATCAACCCTAACTTGATCTCAATTTCCTGACAGACAGGTATACCAAATGGCCTGTATTGAAATTTGGGAGTACTAATAGTCATTTTCTCTAATCCCTTTTTAAATTGTGTGATTAGATAGGCTTGGACTCTTTTCACTGGCAAAAAGGAGGCTATCAGGTGGGTGATCTTAATAGAAATTTAAAAGCAATCAGGAGGAACATAGGAAAGATGATTGTCACAGTCTTTTTCCCTAGGTAGGGGAGACTAAAGCTAGAGGTCATAAGTTTAAGGTGAGAAGGGAAAGACTTATGGGGAGCTGTGGGAAAGGTGTTTCACACTTGAGGGGGGTGGGTATATGGATCAAGCTGTCAGATAAAACAGTAGAGGCAATTACAAAATTTAAAATACATTCAAAGGGGTATGTGTATAGAAAAGGTTATGAACAGGGGTTCAGGATCTTTATACACCATGGACTAATAGAATTTGGTAAGGAACCAGGTTCGGAATCCCTGCTTCAGATGGATATGGGCTAAAGGCAGGTAACTGGGACCATCTCCGAAAGATACTTTGGTTGACATGGACAAGTTGGTTTAAAGCACCTGTTTTTGTTGTTTATAACTCTCTGACTCTATTCTATTATGTGAATATTTCAATAACAGGTGTTTCTGGTGAAGACTCTATAATTATTATTGCATCAATCACAGGACTGGTATCATCTTTGGTATCTCACAGTGGATTCTTGCTTCTGTCATGGTTGGAGAAGAAATCAAACCGAGGTAATGTATGTGTCAAATGTTGAATAGGTTGGGAGACTTCAATATCCATCACCGAGTTTTGCTGGGTATCACCTCAATAAATCAACCAGCTAGTCAGAAAGATGTCACTGTCTGAATGGGTCTGAGGCATGGGAGGGATAAACTGAATTGGCTTTGTCCTTCCTAATCCACCTGTAGTGGAATCTTCTGCCGACAATAGCGTTAGTGGAAGTGAGTGCCTCACAGGAATTGTGAAGGCAAGTCTTTGCACCTTCCATCATGTTGTGTTTCTCTGCAAGCATGCTGAACAGGATTGACTTGCAGTAGAACAGATTTAGCAGCTTTAAAACTAGGCAGCTGTGAAACATGGAGGATCATTTTCATTGGCAGAAATTCATGTGTGTACAGCATGGTGTTAGTAGCCTTTCTGGAGTGCAGGTCATCAATAGTTGAGATGTTATGTGTCTCATATAATTTCTGTACCCAGTATAATCATCTCCTTCTTGATCTCATGTGAAGTGGATCAAATTGATTGGAGAATAGCCTCTGTAATGTCAGGGATCTCACAATGAGACTGAGATGAATCTTCTGGCTTGCACTTTCTCTCTTTTAAGAACATATCGTTCTGTTCCCGGCATGCCATATAGTTGCAACACCAACATCTACTCAACCTTGTTGAAAGTTGGACAGAAGACAAAAAAGCCAGACAACTTCAATCCAACTAATTCATGCTGAAACAGCCCAATTGGAATCAACAGCAAAGTGACTGAATCTGTCATTAAAAGTGCTATTAAATACCTTTTCACCAATAACTTATTCACTGATACTCAGACAAGGGACGGGCAATAAATTGTCAGCTGTACTGAAATACAATAAGACAAATACATTCAAAATATTTTACCTCAGAAACAAGATAAAATCTGCAGATGCTGGATATCCAAGTAACACACACAAAATGCTGGAGGAACTCTGCAGGCCAGGCAGCATCTATGGGAAAGTGTACAGTCGCTGATTGGGCCGAGTCGCTTCA
This sequence comes from Hypanus sabinus, assembly GCF_030144855.1. NCBI lineage: Eukaryota > Metazoa > Chordata > Chondrichthyes > Myliobatiformes > Dasyatidae > Hypanus > Hypanus sabinus. The sequence continues at coordinate 155,910,134 of NC_082710.1, forward strand.
TCAGGAATGGAGGAGAAAAGAGGGGAAGTCAGAGTAAGAAAGTGGGGGGGGGGGGTGTGGAGGAAAGAACACGAGTGGTAAATGAAACCAGGAGTGGGAGGAGTGGTGAAGCAAAGAGTTAGGACTGGTGAAAGAGAGAAAGGGCTGGAGAAAGGTGAATGTGATAGAAGAGGACAGAAGGCCATGGAAGAAAGGGAAGGAAGAGGAGCACCAGGGGGAGGTGATGGGCCAGTAAGGAGATGCATGAGAGAGGGAATGGGAATGATAAGGTAGGGGGGCATTACCGGGTGTTTGAGAAATTGATGTTCATGCCATCAGGTTGGAGGCTACTCGGATGGAACATAAGGTGTTGCTCCTCCAACCTGAGTGCGGCCTCATCACGGCGGTAGCGAAGACCGTGGAATGACATGTCAGAATGGGAAGTAGAACTAACATGATTAGCCACTGGGAGATCCCACTTTTTCTGGCAGATGGAGCATGGGTGCTCAGTGAAATGGGCTCCCAATCTACGTTGGGTGTCACTGATTTACAGGAGGCCACACTGGGAGAACTGGATACAGTAGATGACCCCAGCAGTCTCACAGATGAAGTGTCACCTCACCTGAAAGGAATGTTGGGGGCTCTGAATTGTAGTGAGGGAAGAGGTATAGCGGCAGGTATGGTATTTGTTCCACTTGCAATGTAAGTGCCAGCAGGGGAGATCAGTGGGGAGGAGTGAATTCTCACAGCTATCTGGAATATACTTCCCACTCTATTAGTTGTACAAATGCCATCCCTTTTCTCTCAATTCCTCCATCTTCACTGCATCTGCTCTCAGGATGAGGCTTTTATTTCAAGTCAATTCAGTTTACTTCAATTCAATTCAAGTTTAATTGTCAGTTATATATGAATACATCCACATACAGCACAGACAAAATATCAAACATGTAATAAGAGTCCTGACACACACCACCTCTCCTCTCACCCCACCCCCACAACATGATGGTCAGTTCTTGCACATACATCAACAAATCCATATGGAATAACACTGAAAATACAACAATGCAGAATATGCATGTGTGAGACTTGTTGCATCTAGTGGCATGATCTCGGGGGTGGCTCCCACTCCCTGACCGATCTTTAGCGCTCTTGCTTAGGTGGATGCTGCGTGTTGTGTCCCTTGTGTAAAGTCAGTACCCCGAAATAACATTCAGTCCACAATGTACGGTTAAATGATTAAGATTTTATATTTAAGTCTGGGGTTGGCAGAGAAACAAAGGAAAAGGAAAACAAATAAAAGGTGCCATTAATCTCATAACCATGTCCAGTGCACAAACGTTGGAGCTCACGGATTCCCTTTTGCTGATCCTCCTTTGCTAGTCAGCCCCTGGGCTCCCGCCCCAAGCTCAGGCCCAGTGGGTCCAGCAACCATCTCCTCAAGCCACGTCTTCTCTCTATATCCTCCTCACGCCTTCTCTCCCAAGCCCGTGCAAGCTAACAGCTTTCACACAGACAGAAAGAATAACATCTATCCCAATTGATTAGCAAATGAATACAAGTCCCGTTATCAATAATTATAACCCAAACATGCTGCTGTAGAGAACCACTGTCTCAGCAGTTAACAGTACAGAGAAGCCATTTTATTCACCTTAGCAGGACCCTAAAAGAAGGAACCCTTACACGCTCCCTCCCATCAAGTTTATTCATGTCCTTATGACTTCTAAATAACTCGTCAACCCTTCCTGCAGACACAAAAACCCAATCCAGGTATAAACAGTGACATTGCTCCCCAAACAGAAGACCTGACACTACACTACAAGTTCCCCAGGCACTACATAGGCCAACCTATCTGGGAGTTTCCTAATCCTATGAGATCTCCGTACCCCCTTGCTTAAACCCTTCAGGCTCAGACACTACTGGAGATACCTCAGGTCTGCTTGCCAAATCCTCTTTCAATTTCTCACTCATGCCCCCACTGCAACTTGGAACCTCCTGTCCTGTGTCCAGGCACCCCTGTCCTTCAGCATCCTGCAGTATCCCAGGTCTCCCACAGCTTCTCCCCCCCCTCACCAGATTCAGTGGGAGAAGTGCCAGGAGACTCTTCATCCAACAAGGGGAAGTTAACGAAAGGCAGCATGTACCACACCTCCATCTCATCATCCATCAAATCCATATTCTTCCCCTTTACTTCAATTTGTAGCTGCCAGTTAGTTCTCTCCATGCTGGAGCACTTGGCCTGGACTGCTCCTGCAGCCTCTTCAGCCTCCTGTAATCGAGATGACAGCTTCTTCTTGAACTCCTCCAACTCTCGCCACAGTCTCAGAAGTTCTGACTCACGCTTCTTGGCCATCTGAATCTGGGACGCAGTTACTCCACCAGCTTCTTCCACCCCGGCCTGAAAAACAGCAGTTAAAGATTATTCAGCCTCCAGTTTAGTGTTCACTGAACTTTTCTCCAGTCTGTGCTGGGAATTCTGTCTCTCCATCCTCACTTCAAACTTGATCCCGCAGACAGTCACTCACGAGCTACGACAGACAGACATACTTTATTGATCCCAAGGGAAATTGGGTTTCGTTACAGCCGCACCAACCAAGAATAGCATAGAAATATAGCAACCATAAATAAGAATGTTAATCAGTGGAAATAAGTCCAGGACCAGCCTATTGGCACAGGGAGTCTGACACTCTAAGGGAGGAGTTGTAAAGTTTGATGGCCACAGGTAGGAATGACTTCCTATGATGCTCTGTGTTACATCTCGGTGGAATGAGTCTCTGGCTGAAAGTACTCCTGTGCCTAACCAGTACATTATGGAGTGGCTGGGAGTCATTGTCCAAGATGGCATGCAACTTGGACAGCATCCTCTTTACAGACACCACTGTCAGAGAGTGCAGTTCCACCCCCACAACATCACTGGCCTTACGAATGAGTTTGTTGATTCTGTTGGTGTCTGCTACCCTCAGCCTGCTGCCCCAGCACACAACAGCAAACATGATAGCACTGGCCACCACAGCCTCGTAGAACTTCCTCAGCATCATCCGGCAGATGTTAAAGGACCTCAGTCTCCTCAGGAAATAGAGACGGCTCTGACCTTTCTTGTAGACAGCCTGTGTTCTTTGACCAGTCCAGTTTATTGTCAATTTGTATCCCCAGGTATATGTAATCCTTCAACATGTCCACACTGACCCCTTAGATGGAAACAGGGGTCACCGGTGCCTTAGCCCTCCTCAGGTCCACCATCAGCTCCTTAGTCTTTTTCACATTAAGCTGCAGATGATTCTGCTCTCACCATGTGACAAAGTTTCCCACCGTAGCCCTGTACTCAGCCTCATCTCCCTTGCTGATGCATCTAACCATGGCAGAGTCATCAAAAAAACTTCTGAAGATGGCAAAACTCTGTTGTAGTTGAAGTCCGAGGTGTAGATGGTGAAGAGAAAGGGAGACAGGACAGTCCCCTGTGGAGCCCCAGTGCTGCTGACCACTCTGTCTGACACACAGTGTTGCAAGCGCACGTACTGCGGTCTGCCAGTCAGGTAATCAATAATCCATGACACCAGGGAAGCATCCACCTGCATCACTGTCAGCTTCTCACCCAGCAGAGCAGGGCAGATGGTATTGAACACACTGGAGAAGTTAAAAAACATGACCCTCACAGTGCTCGCCGGCTTGTCCAAGTGGGCATAGACACAGTTCAGCAGGTAGACGATGGCATCCTCAACTCCTAGTCGGGGCTGAAAGGCAAACTGGAAGGGGTCTAAGTGTGGCCTAACCATAGACCTTCGCCAAACCTGGCGGGTGTCCAGAGAAAGCTTTAACTCTTTAGTTCTCAGCTGCTCTTGCTACAACCTCACTTCATATTACTCTGAGGCAGATCCAAATACTAGGAGATCATCCAAATACACCAAGCTCTAAACAATTCCACATACCCATGCTGGAAAGTTGCAAGAGCTCCGGAAATGCCCTGCGGCATCTTTTAGTACTGGAAAAATCCCAGGGGACTTACAACGGCCATCTTTTCCTTGTCGGCCTCAATCATCGGGATCTGGCAACATCGGCCCCTCAGATGCAGCACGTTAAACCACTTCACACCGCTCAGACAGACCAGCGTGTCTTTGACCCTTGGGAAGGCATACTGGTCAGGTACAGTGTGCCTGTTCAGGGTCCTGTGTCCTCCACTTTTACAGGGGCCAGTCACAGCAACCGCTCTCTCACTGAGGTGTCTTCAGCAGTCAAAGCCCGCCCCCTTGTGGCATGTTGGAGCATCCACTAAGATGGTCTCTATTTTACTTAAATTTTTATACTTATTTCAAGCGCTACCAATTTTTATTTCTAAATCCTTTTTTGATATTGTTGACTCTAAAATTTCTTCATACATATGGCAGAATAAAAATCCTAGGTTAATTAAAAATATTTACAGAAGTCTAAAAAGGATCGTGGTTTGGCATTGCAGAATCTAAGATTTTATTACTGGGCAATTAATATTTGATATTTAATATTTTGAACACAGGACTTGGATGTATTTCAAAGTCCACAAAGGGTAAACCTTGAATGTAAATCCGTACAAGGGTTTTCATTGGTTTCTATTTTAGGGACCTCGCTTCCCTTTGTTCTTTCTAAATTGAGTAAACAAATGGTTAATCCAATAGTTAAATATACACTATGAATATGGTTTCAATTTTGTAAATTTTTTGGCTTAAATAAATTTGTTCTATCAAGTCCTATTATATCTAATTTCTTTTTTTCAACTCTCTGATATGGATCAAGCCTTTTTGGTATGGAAAAAGAAGGGTATAATATGTTTTCGTGACTTATTCTTAGATAACTGCTTCATGTCTTTTGAACAGTTCTCTAATAAATATAATCTGTCTGGGTCCCAGTTTTTCTTAGATACTTACAAATCAGAAACTTTTTGAATATTAGGTTACATACTTTTCTGAATTCATATCCAACTGATATCACGGAAAAAAAATTAGGTTTAAACCCTTATCAGAAGGATGTAATAGCAACTATTTAAGATATGATTATGAAAATACAGACAAGTATATCAGATAAAATCAAGAATAAATGTGTAAAGGAACTTCAACTTTCCTTATCTACAGAGAAATGGGAGAAAATTCTTCAATTAGTTAACTCCTCCTCTAAATGTGCTAAACATGTTTTGATACAATTTAAGGTGGTGCATAGGGTCCACAAGTCTAAAGATAAACTAGCTCGTTTTTACTCTCATACAAATCCTGTCTGTGATAGATGTCATTCTGTAGCTTCATTGACTCATATGTTCTGGTTTTGTCCTCTTTTGGAGAAATATTGGAAAGACATTTTTGATATTATTTCAACAGTTTTGAGTATTGATTTACATCCTCATCCTATTACTGCAATTTTTGGCTTCCCAATGGTGGAAGATAATAATTTATCCTCTCCAGCTCATCGGACAATTGCATTTGTTACAATAATGGTCAGAAGATCCACTTTATTGAATTGTAAAGAGATTAATCCTCCAACTACATTCCAATGGTTTTCCCAAACTATATCTAGTTTAAATTTAGAAAAAAAATCAGAAGTATCACTTTTGATCCTTTGGTTAAATTCGAAGAAACTTGGAGACCATTTATTCAACATTTTCATATAACTTGACCTTTTCCGAATCCTTTTGATTATCCTTAAGTATTTGGATAGAGGAGCAGAGTTATTGACATTATTGATTGTATCTGATATAATGTAATTGCCCAGTTTTGTTTAATTTAGTTCAGTTTTTTTTTTGATTTCTAATTTGGCTTTTTTTTTGGTATGTTTTTCTATCATGTTAACGACATGAAGAGTTTGGGAGGTTTCGTACATTTGTGTTATCTATAGCTTTTACTCATATATATTGTTTACCAACAATGTAATCCCAATCTCTCTGTACTACTATTGTAATTATGCCTATGTATTTGAAAATTAATAAAAAGATTTAAAAAGAAAGAAAGAGGGTCTCAGATACTTCTTCTGGGCTGTACCACCATTGGCTGTCACTTAAATTTGGTACAGGCCCACTGCTGCTACCCATGTCCTCACAAGCAGCTCAAAACACTGGATGCACAGATTATGCCCCCAAACAGCACTCACCCACCTCCTCCTGGCAGGCCCCCATGCGCCTCCTCACCAGCAAGGTGTTGGTCCCCTCCAGAATCAAGACACAGCCCATTTCAACAGTGTCCAAACTTTCAACCAATCCCTGCTGCTCTCCCTCAACCGAGCACTGCCACTCATCCAACAACTGAGAGATCCGTTCCGCCCATGTCTCATACGCCTCCGCCCCCTCCCTCCTGACAGTTGGGACAGCCCATGGCTCCGTCTCACCCAGGGCACCAATAGACACTGGCATTCCCATCTCTGTGACATCAATGCTAGCCCGCACTAAAGCAAGGTCTGAGACTGCCATTTTATTAATTTTTCACTCTACGATTTCAAACTCACCATCAGCTTTAACCATACTCAAAAATCGAATTAACAATTCAGCCAAGGTATGAATATCCACCCACTCAGCCCGTTACTAACCCCAATCCCACAGAAGCGCACATGTCTAACAGCAATCCCACAGATACACACCAGCATGATTTAAACAGGGCAAACACAGCGCACCCTACAAAAATCCCTATCACACATTGTAAGACTCGTTGCCTCTAGTGGCGTGATCTCGGGGGTAGCTCCCCACCCCAACCAAACTTTAACAATCTTGTTTGGATGGATGCAGGATGTCCCCTGTGTATCGTCAGTACCCCAAAATATATGGATAAATGATTAAGATTTTATATTTAAGTATGGGGTTAGTAGAGAAACAAAAGAAAAGGAAAACAAATAAAAGGCAACAATAATCTCATAAACATGTCCAGTGCACAAACATTGGAGCTCATGGATTTCCTTTTGCTGATGCTCCTCTGCTCATCGTCGACCCCTGGGCTCCTCAAGCCGTGTCTTCTCTCTTCATCATCCTCACGCCTTCTCCCCAAGCCCGAGCAAGCTAACAGCTTTCACACAGACAGAAAGAATAACATCTATCCCAATTGGTTAGCAAATGAATGCAAGTCCCGTTATCACTAATTATAACCCAAACACGCTGCTGTAGAGAACCACTGTCTCAGCAGTTAACAGTACAGAGAAACTATTTTATTCACCTTAGCAGTAACATAAAAGAAGAAACCGTTATACATGTATATATACAGTTCATTCCAGAATTACGGACATATCCTCCTCCTTCAAAGAAAGGGGCTTTCTTTTCTCCACCATCAATGCTGCACTTACCCACATCTCTTCCATTTCACACACATCTGCCCTCACTCCACCTCCTGCCACTCCTCCAGGGGTAGGGTTTTCTTCTCTTTACCTACCACCCCACCAGTTTCTGTGTCCAGCACATAACTCTCCATAACTTCTGCCATTTCCAGTGGGATCCCACCACCAAGCACATCTTTCCCTTCCACATACTTTCTGCTTTCCACAGGGATTTCCTTGTCCATTCATTCTTCCCCACTGATCTCCCTCCTGACACTTATCCTTGCAATTGGAACAAGTGCTGCACCTGCCTCTACGCCTCCTCCCTCACTACTATTACAGGCACCTTCCAGGTGAGGCAACACTTCAGTTGTGAGTCTGTTGGGGGTCATTTACAGTGTCCAGTGCTCCCGGTATAACTTCCTGTATATTGGTGAGGCACGACATAGATTGGGAGATCGCTCCATCTGCTAGAAAACAACGAGGTCTCCCAGGGGCCACCCATTTTAATTCTACAGCCCATTCTGATTCTGACATGTCAGTCCATGGCCTCCTCTACTGTAATGATGAGGTTACACTCAGGTTGGAGGAGCAGCACCATATATTCCTTCTGAGTAGCCTCCAACCTGATGGCATGGACATCAATTTCTCAAACTTCTGGTCATGCCCCCCCACCCTTCAGCATCCCTCATTCCCATTTCCCCCATTTCCCTCTCTCACAACGTCTCCTTACCTGCCCACCACCTCCCCTTGGTGCTCCCCTCCCTTCCCTTTCTTCCATGTCCTTCTGTCCTCTCCTATCAGATTTCCCCTTCTCCAGCCCTTTATCTCTTTCACCAGTCAACTTCCCAGAGCTTTACTTCACCTCTCTCCCTCTCCTGGTTTCACTTAACACCTATAACTGAAATTCTGCAGATGCTGGAAATCCGAGCAACACACAGAAAATGGTGGTGGAACTCAGCAGGCCAGGCAGCATCTATAGAAAAGGGTAAACATTCAACCAGTCCCAATGAAGGGTCTTGCCTCAAAATGTTAACTGCTTACTTGTGTCATATGTCTTTGGAGAGGTAGCAGTGCTTGGGATGGGCTGCTAATATTTAAGAATGAGTTTTTATATAGAATGGCGATGTCTGATTTGTAAATGGTAGGAGCTGTATTTGAGAACGGGACACTGTTAGGATTATGAACAAATAGAGCTCTAATATGGTGTTGTGATTGGGAGTTGGATATTATCAGCATGAGTTTAGAGAAGTTTTCATACTAGGCAGCGGAAGATGTTTGGTGAGGTTGGTTCAACAAGAAATTGGAAAGGAAGGAAGGTGCAGAGAAACTCTTATGATCTTTCCTTTCAGTTAGTCCTGACGAAGGGTCTTGGCCCGAAACATCGACAGAGCTTCTCCCTATAGATGCTGCCTGGCCTGCTGTGTTCCATGAGCATTTTGTGTGTGTTATTTGAATTTCCAGCATCTGCAGATTTCCTCATGTTTGCAGAGCAACTGATGGGTTTAGTCAATGAATAATCCAGGTGCACTGAGTATTTTATTGAAAGTGAATTATTAGAGACAAAAAAGTTGTATTTCGGAGAGTAAAAATGAGTGGTAGCTTTGTATTTCATAACGATCTACATCGGTGTCACTATCAATCTTACCCACCCAGGTCCCTTCAATATTACCTGAGATGATGGTTGTGTGTAGTTTATTCTTATTTATAAATAGCTATCATGTAGGTTGAAGTGGAATTAAGCCATTCTAATGTTATTGTTCATTTCTCTGCAGTGTTTCAGAGCCTCATTATTTGCAACATTTTGTCTGTTGTTGCTACCTTCGCTGCCCTCATCTCCTGGATTGCGATTAAAGGTGAGCACAAAGATGTGTTTGGTATTTATCCCTCTCCAGCTCAATGTCCCTCTCCAAATGCCCTTTGTGAATTGTTATTGTACCCACCTCTACCACTTCCTCTGGCAGCTCATTCTATATGTCCAGCACCCTCCAAGTGGAAAAACCAGAGGCTCAGATGCTCTTTGAATCTCAGAAACCTTAAATTTCAGTTTCCTTACCCTGGAAAAGGAATGTGTTCTCATGACTTGATAACCTGTATAAGATCACTCCTCAGGGGAATCAGTTCCAGTTAGTGCAAGAATAACACAATCTTCAGTACATTAAATCAGACCATAAGATACAGGAACAGAAGTGGGACATTTGCCCCATCATGTCTGTCCTGCCATTCAATCATGGCTGAACCAATTCTTCCAGTCATCCCATCTCCCCTGCCTTTTCCCCATACCCTTTGATGCCCGGGCTAATCAAGAACCTATTCATGACTGATGCAATGGAAACTGTGTATTTAAATGAAATATCCAAAATTTGAAAGCTTATTTTGCATTGTTCATTCAAGGAGAAAGAACTATTTAGTAAGGAATAGAATGATTATTAGGAAAGTGAAAAATGCAATGGAACAATAATTACTGGGTTCATCTCCAAATCCTCATGGAGAATGTGTGTAGTTCATCTGCTCATGTAAGAAGGCTTAGGATCAGACAAAAATGAGGGTATCTAGATGATGCTAAAACTATCTTTGTCAAGAAAATCAAAGCAATGTACAGGTCCAGATGTTATTCTTAATGCTTCAACCTACCATTGAAAATTCTTCTGGTTGTCCCACACTGATATTTTACAATATCACTGATATTTCACATTGATATTTTATAGACAATAGACAATAGGTGCAGAAGTAGACCATTCGGCCCCTCAAGTCTGCACCGCCATTCTGAGATCATGGCTGATCATTCACTATCAATACCCAGTCCCTGCCCTGTCCCCATATCCCTTGATTCCCCTATCCATCAGATATCTATCTAGCTCCTTCCTGAAAGCATCCAGAGAATTGGCCTCCACCGTCTTCCGAGGCAGTGCATTCCACACCTCCACAACTCTCTGGGAGAAGAAGTTTTTCCTCAGGTCTGTTTTAAATAACTGACCTCTTATTCTCAATCCATGCCCTCTGGTACTGGACTCTCCCAACATCTGGTACATATTTCCTGCCTCAATCCTATCAAATCCTTTAATTATCTTAAACGTTTCAATCAGATCCCCTCTCAATCTCCTCAATTCCAGTGTGTACAAGCCCAATCTCTCCAATCTCTCTGTGTAAGACAGCCCATCCCACGAATCAACCTAGTGAATCTATGCTGCACTTCCTCAATTGCCAAAATGTCCTTTCTTAAACCTGGAGACCAAAACTGTACACAATATTCCAGGTGTGGTCTCACCAGGGCCCTGTACAAATGCAAAAGGACATCCTTGCTCTTGTACTCAATTCCCCTTGTAATAAAGGCCAACATTCCATTTGCCCTCTTCATTGCCTGTTGCACTTGCTCATTCACCTTCATTGACTGATGAATTTTAGAAGGACATTTAGAAGGAAAGAAGGACACTTCTTTCCAAATCCACACCTCAAATTGCAAAGGAAATGACAGTAGGTGTATGAAGTCACAATCACCAGTTGGTTCCTTTCCAAGTCATAGCGATACTGATTTGCAAATGTGTCACTAATTTTCATTGTTGCTGAGTCTTGTGTCACTATGGGAGCATTTTCTGGTGCTTTGCTGTCTGCAAGAAGGTAATGGGGGGCCTCTTACCCAAGAAGGTTAGAAATGGGCAGCAGCCCAAGATCAATGCCATTTCTCACCAATCTCACTGATGAAAGCATTGAAGAGGATTGAAACAGCGAGGTGAGTTTGGAATGTGAGTGAGTGTTCAGATACCAGCCTCTTGCTTACTGCTACCGGAGAAAGTTGTTTGCATGTGATGGTCTCTCCCACTTGCTCACTGCTACCAAGGGAAAATTCCCTGCACTTGAATGACCTCACTCTCCCTCGATGCTGTCAGAGGATGATACCGAAGTTCTGGGTCTGTGGTTTATAGATTGGACTGTATTCCTTGGTTGCTCCTTTATCTGTTACTATTTTGTGCAACGTTGCAGCCTGTAGATAATGAATACTAAACTGAACTGAATATGGATCATTTTGATTCTGTGTTTTATATTTCTGTGATTTTGGTCATTCCTCCTTGTTCCCCTTTGCGCGTGAGGGAGGTCCACTTGGGAGGGGGTGGGGTTGATGTTTTTCTTTGAAAGGGTACCATGGTTTTCTTTGTTTTGTGACTGTCGGTGGAAAAGATAAATCTCAAAGTTGAATACTGCATATATCCTTTGAAATTTGAATCTTTTGAATCCTTTGAATTTTCACCAGCTGTGCTCCTAAGGTCTACCCAGAACCCCAAAATATGAATTTGAAACAAATATAAATGTGTTATGAATTACTAACCAGTATTGTTGAATCTTTCCTCCAGGTGCTGCCTTTATATCTGTTGTTGCGTTATGCACTGTCTCTGTCCTGTTTTTGGCCATAATTACACCAATTGTTATTCTGAAATTTGGCTGCTCCTTTAATGGGAAATTCCAAAGAACAAAAGGTAAAAAACAGTTCATTATTGTACAAAATGTCTTGTTTTAACCGTAAAACTATACTTACAACTAATTATATCATTGACATTTGACAGGATCTCAACCTTTCATTGCCTTGAGTGGCTTCATCATAATTCCCATTTCAATCACTGTCATAAAGGAAGGGATTCAGCAAAACAGTGAGTCTAACGTTGCAAACATTGGCATTTCTGTGTGCTCAGCATGTTTTTGAAGTTACAAGTACTGTGTGAAATGGCCACTCCCATCACCACTGTTAAACCCACATTAATCTGCTATCTATCCATTTTATTTTCTGTGGATGTACAAGCCTTACTTCAATGTTGGCTAAACAATCAAGCTGGTTGTTGACTTCAGGGAGTACACACGCTCCTGTTGACATCAAAAGCGCTGATGTCGAGAGGATTGAGAGCTTCAGGTTCTTAGGAGTGCACTTTGCTAATAGTCTGTCTTGGTCTAACCATGTAGATTTCATGGCCAAGAAGGTGTACCATGCCTCGGCTTCCTTAGGAGGCTAAAGAAATGTGGCACTTCCACAATTTTTATAGATGCACCATACAAAACATCCTATCAAGATGCATCACAGCCTTGTGTGGAAACTGCTTTGCCCATGACCGTAAGGTGCAGGGAGAGCTGGAAACAGCTCCATATATCACAAAAATCAGCCTTCACTTCATAGACTCTCTAAACGTTTTGCTCCCTTGATAAAGCAGCCAACATAATCAAAGATCTCCCTGATCTCAGACATTCTTTCTATCTCCCCTCCCCCCGCCGCCTGCCCCAACTTTCCATCAGGCATGAGATATTATAGCCTGAATACAAGGGAAGTTCCTTAAGGGCAATTTGTATCACTCTGTTATAATACTACTGAATGATCCTCTAGTATGAATAGATGGATTTTTGACCTCACTACCAACCGTGTCCTGGTCTTGTTCCTTGTCTTCTTGCATTGTGCTTTCTCTGGGCCACTATATTCTGCATTCTGTTCTTATTTTCACTTCCTTTCAATGCACTGATACTATGATCAGTATGGATGTCAGACAAAATTATTTTTTCACAGTACCTTGGTAAATTTGAAAATAGCAAACCAATTTACTAACTTAATTTATGTGGATGAGGCTGAAGAGGATTTTCATCACCTTGGTTCCCTTTTCTCTTGCCACAACCCTGGTAAAAACTGTCTGCTTAAGAAGTCCTTCAGCGAAACTGTCTGCTTAAGAAGTCCTTCAGTGAGGTGAATCCTGATGTTATACTATTGTACATTGAAGACCCCTACCAGAGTAGATTCTGTCTCCTTGATATACACAAACTCAATGCCACTTCCAAGTGGTGTTCAATGTGGAGAGTTCGAATTAATTTTGCTGAGACAGGGTAGTTGGTAGACTCTTCCCACTATTACGGACATTTACACTACACACTGCATCTGCAAAGCAAACAGCATAATGAAGGACTCCACACACCCCTCATACAAACTCTTCTCCCGCCTGCCATCTGGGAAAAGGCACTGAAACATTGGGGCTCTCATGACCAGACTATGTACCAGTTTCTTTCCCCAAGCTATCAGACTCCTCAATACCCAAAGCCTGGACTGACACCCTACTGCCCTATTGTCTTATTTATTATTTATTGTAACACCTGCACTGTTTTTGTGCACTTTATGCAGGCCAGTGTAGGTCTGTAGTCTAGTGTAGCCTGCTCCGTGTTGTTTTTTTACATAGTTAGGTCTAGTTTTTGTACTGTGTCATGTAACACCATGGTCCTCAAAAAGTCTTATTTTTACTATGTACTGTACCAGCAGTTATGGTGGAAATGACAATAAAGGTAACTTGACCTCTTTGAGTGCACTTGTCTTTGCTTAGGAAATTTATGGAGTACAGAATCAGTAAAGAGGATAATCAATAATAGTCCCTAGCTTTTGTTCTATACCATGCTGTGCTTTCCTGGTGAGCCTTCTTGTGCAAAGATAGAGCCATGCATGGTGAAATACTCTGGGGCATTGGTTACAGGCCATGATTATGGTTACAGACTGTTGGTTATGTCCATTACTTGACTACTTTTTGATTGAGCCTTCTCAATTTGGCACAAACTCCAGATGGTAGAGTGTGTATAATTGTGCTGAATATGATGTGTCCAGCCCTTGGGTTTCCCTATGTATGTCACAATGTTGCTTTCTGTGGTATGGTATCAAGTTTGTGTGCTAATGCTTATCAAAAAAATCTTTGGGTTGTTTTACCACGGTGAAGGTATTGGGGGACATTCAACTTACTCAGTGTTTCCTTCTCACACATTTTCAGATCAAAGTTGTCACACCACCAACTTAACATGGAGCATACCGATTGCATTATTGGTCAGCTGTGTTATTATAATGTCTGTGTTCCTTGTAATATATCGCTGTAAATACCGTAAGTATAAATCTTATTAAAAACCTTAAGTATCTTCACTTTCTGAAGAATTCAGAATTGTTGACCTAAAATGTGATCAGATCTTCATGCAAGACCTAAAACTTGATAAAGATAACCCAATTAATTAAATAACACAAAAAACGTTATACTTGTTCATTTATTTATTGAGGAAAAATGATCCAATATTAAATGTATTTGTTGGAAAAATATGTTATCCTTTGCTTTCAAGAACTCATGAACTCATGTACATCAATAACCTCAACCAAATGTTTCCAGTAACTGTTGATCAGTCCTGCACATTGGTAGAGGATTTTTAGGTCATTCCTCCTTATAAAACTGTTTCAACTCTGGGATGTTGGTGGGCTTCCTTGCATGAACTGAATGCTTCAGGTCCTTTCACAACACTTCTATAGGATTAATGTCAGGACATTGATTCAGCCATTACAAAACACAAATCATCTTGTTTTGAAACAATTCTGTTGATGATTTACTCTTGCCTTTTGGATGATTGTCTTCTTGCATTATCTAATTTCTATTAAGCTTCAGGTGATTGACTGCTACTCTGACATTCTCCTGTAAAATGTCCTAATACAATTTTGAATTCATTGTTTCCTCAATGATTGCAAGCTGTCCAGGTCCTGAGGCAGCAAAGTAGCCCCAAACCATGATGCTGCTTCCATCATGCTTCACAGTTGAGATGAGGTTTTGGTGTTGGTCTACAGTCCCCATTTTCCTCTGAACGTAGCAATGTCCATTTCTGCTAGAAAGTTCCAGTTTTTTCTCATCTGTTCTTGCAATATTGCCCTGGAAGCATTCAGGTGGTCTTTTGCAAACTTGTTAAGAGCACCAATGTTTTTTGGAGAGCAGTGGTTTCCTCCACGGTGTCCTTCCATGTACACCATTGTTGTTTCGTGATTTTCTTGTATTCGACACATGAACAGAGGCTTAACGGGTTTTAAGGTTTTCTGCAGTCTTTTGTCATTACCCTTCCTTTCTTTCTCACCTCCTTCAGCATTGCACATTGTGCGCTTGGTGTGATATTTGCTGGATGCCCTCTCCTAGGGAAAGTAGCAATAGTAATAATTTTCCTCCATTTGTAGACAATTTCTCTTACTGTGGACTGCTGAACACTCAGGTCTTTAGAAATGCTTTTGTAGCCTTTTCCAGCTTGATTTATCTCTACAATTTTACTGGTAAGGTCCTCTGAAAGTTGTTTTGATCAAGGCATGGTGCACATAAACAGACGTTTCTTGAGAAGACCAGGCTTTGTCAGTAAGCTGACATTGTATGTCTGGTCTATAGGGCATGGTGCCTCTGCAACTCACACCTCCAGTCTCATCTCATTGATTGGAATACTTGACTCCAAATAGCTTTTGTAGAAGGCATTATCCCGGAGGCTCACATATATTTTCCAAGAAATACATGTAGTATTGGATAATTTTTCTCAATAAATAAGTGAACAAATATGTTTTATGTGCTATTTAGTTAACTAGGTTCTCTTTATCTAGTTCTAGTGAAGATCTGATCACATTTAGGTTATATTTATGCAGAAATAGAGATATTTCTACAGGGTTCACAAAGTTTTTAGCACTATGTATGTCCATATTCTGTGCTCTGTTGAGACCAGAAGTTTATATCCAAATACAGTAAAATTATTTATTTAACAAGATTAAATCCTGTGGTGTTACAGGAAAAATACTGGCAAGAATAGAGGAATGGCTGACAGGTAGGAGGCAATGAGTGGGAATAAAGGGGGGACTTTCTGGTTGGCTGTCACTGACTAGTGGTGTTCCTCAGGAGTCAATACTGGGACAGGTACTTTTCACATGGTTTGTCAATGATTTAGAAAATGGAATTGATGGCTTTGTGGCAAAGCTTACAGATGCTGCAATGATAGGTAGAGGGGTAGGTAGTGCTGAGGAAGCAACACGATTTCAGCAGGACTTTGACAAATTAGAAAAATAGGCAAAGAGAGAGTCTCCTTTCAGCATCCCATGGAGTAAGATGCGTTTTGGCACTACTCCTTCCTTTTATAACTTACTTTCCACTGCTAGTTTTGTTTAAACTTTGAAGATTTATTACTTTTAGTGAAGGATGTACAATTTAATTATGATGGCTGGAACCCAATCTGGAATCAAATTAAGAGGTGGCAAAATTGTTTCTGAAATGGAGCAAACAAAGGAGACAGAGGAAGTCTCTACTTCAGAAAGAATGTTTTCTTTGATGCAAGATATTAACACCAAGATCGGATGGTAGACACTGAGATTGATAAACTGAGCAATGCTAATGAAAAGCTTGATAAAACCATCTCTGCTGTCCAGGAATCTTCAAGGAATCTGGAATTTCAATATCAGACCCTTAAATCAGAAGAGAACATGAGACAATGAATCAACTGATTAAAGAACATGAATTAAAAATATCTACTATGGAAAAAAAAATTGTTGAGGTTTCTTTGGAATTATTAAGAACTAAAATGAAAATGATTGATCTGGAAAGCAGAACTCGTAAGATGAATTTACGCATACTGGGTTTGCCTGAAGACATGGAAACCAGTGAGCCACTAAAATTTTTTTATGAATATGCTTTTTAGGGAGATACTTGAAACTCTTTTGATGATAGATAGAGTTCACAGAATCCTTCGCCTGAAGCCTTTGGTGGAGATGAAACCGCACCCAGTGATTGTATGTTTGCATTACTTTGCTACTAAAGAAGCAATTCTTCATGATGCTAGAAAGCGGGGGAAGCTAATTTATAATGCAGTAAAGATTCGTATAGTTGAAGATCTTGCCCCAGGAGTTTATGCAGAAAGAATTAAATATTGGGAGGTGATGGTTGTATGTAATAAGAAGAACTGTCATCCCTCTTTGCATTATCCAGCTTGTTTAAGAATCTTCCTGCCTAACACTCACCCAAAACGGTTTGACTCCTCAGAAGAGGCTTGGAAATTTATAAAGGAGTTTAAGTCTGTCTTGCAAGCAACTTAAAGACTTAATCCTTAGCTGGGAGTCGTTTGTAGCTGTATCGTTGAAAGTTTAATCTAAGTTTTTTTGTCTGGCCAGACATCGTTTTCACTGTTTTATTTTTTAACACTAGTCGTAACATATTATTTGGTTGGATCTATCTTTTTTGAATATATGATTAATTTTTATTAAATGAATTTAAGATGGCTGCTATTAACTATGTTCTAACCTCTGTTGGACACAATATCAAAATATTTGGAATTTGTTTATTTCTTTATGTATCTGTTGTTGTGTCTTTAGTCCGTGGTATTAGCGTAAAACTTTTTAAGAAGAGTCTGGCTATTGGATACAGGGGTTCAGGGATTTTAGTTTAGCATGCCATCCACCTACTGGAGGTTTTGGGCTTTGGGGGGGGGAGAGGGGTGGGGCTATTAGTTTAAGCTTTTTTAACTGGGCCGTCTTGAGAGGTTATCCTGTCAATCATATATTTTTTTCTTTCTGATCGAATCCATAATGTGTTCTTCCCTGTAGGTTTGGCTGGTGCTTTAACTTATTTTATAAAATCTTAAATTAAAGACTTATTATGGATATTGATAAAAGTAATATAATCTCTTGGAATCTGAATGGCTTGAACCTATTAAGTGTAGAAAGGTCTTTAAGAAATTAAAAACACTCCAAGCTAATATTATTTTTTTGCAAGAGACCCATATCTGTAGGGAGGATGAAAACCATTTTTTAAAATTTTGTGAGGTCTCTCAGTTTCACACTTCATCAGTAACTAAAGTTAGAGGGGTATCTATTTTTATTAATTTTAATATCCAATTTGTACATTTTAAATCTGTCACTGATTCAATTGGAAGTACTTAATTGTCACTGGTTTGTTATGTGGTCAAATGGTGGCTTTGGTGTGCGTGTATGCATGTAATGTAGATAGCTCTGAATTTTTTAAGAGGTTATTTTCTGTGTTGCCGAATTTAAATGACTATAAGTTGATCATGGACAGTGACTTTAACTGTTGTCTGAATCCTTCGATTGATAGGTCATCAACCAATCCTTCGCTTCCTAATAAAGCTGCAACCTGTATTAACTCTTTTCTCCTAGAATACGGTTTGGCTGATACTTGGAGATTTCTCCATCCTAAAGATAAGGATTTTTTTTCACATGTACGTCATAAATATTCAAGAATTGATTATTTCTTGTTGGACATGCAATTGGTGCCATTTGTTGCTGACTGTGCGTATGACACTATTGCCCATGAAACTAATACTGAAGTTCCCTGATAATATATGGAATGCATCTCAGTGGAGATTTAATGCTACACTGCTGCATGATTCACATTTATAAGTTTTATTAAAGAGAATATTTCTCTATTTTTCTTTAATTAAATACAACTGAGGGTATGTTAAATTTGGTTATTTGGTATGCGATGCAATCTTTTCTTAGGGGACAGATAATCTTATATTCAGTAGCTTTAAGATGGAAAACTAAAGTGGAACTTTTGGTCATTACTAATAGGATTAAAGAAATAGATAAAGTTTATTCAGAAACACCTAATGAAGAACTATATAAGGAAAGGGTGGAACTTCAAACATAGCATGATCTTCTTTTGACTTTTCCCTTTGAGTGGCAGCTTTTGAAATCTGAAAGTCAACTTACATGGGGATAAGTCAGGTAAATTGTTGGCCAGTCAGCTTAGCAAACCTATGGCTAGAAGGCAGGTTTTGAAAATAAGAAGAACTGATAGAAGTGTAACTTCAGATTGTTAGGAAATTAATAAGGTATTTTTGGATTTTTACTCTAAACTTTATAAATCTGATTTTCCAGCCAATACTACTTTTATGAATAGATTCTTACAAAGATTGAATATATTCAAAATATCTATTCAAGCTAAGAATACATTAGATGTACCTATTAAACGAGAGGAAATAGCAAAGGCTATATCCTCTTTTCAATCAGGTAAAGCTCCGGGACCAGATGGATTTATGGTAGAATTTTTTAAGGTTTTTACTGAAATACCTACACTTCATTTATGCCAAATTTTCACTAATTCTATATCCTCTGGGACCCCCCCCCCCAAAAAAACTTTCTATCTGAATGTGCCTCTTACAGACCAATTCCCTTATTAAATGTGGATTCCAAAATTCTTTCTAAGATTTTGGCTAACAGATGAGAATTTTTACCTAAAGTTATTTCTATGGATCAAACTGGATTTATTAAGAATTGATATTCATATTTTAATATTTGGAGATTATTGAAAATTTTTCTTTCCCCTCCATCTGAAGAATCTGAATGTGTTACTTCCCTTGATGCAGAGAAAGCCTTTGATAGGGTAGAATGGTCTTATTTATTCGAGGTTTTAGAAAGATTTAATTTTGGTCCATGTTTTATTTTCAGTTTTAAGTTGACCTATCAAGCTCCTATGGCTGCAGTTATAACTAACGATCAAAAATCTCCTTAAGTTAGGCTATACAGAGGTACCCGGCAGGGCTGACCTCTTAGTCCGCCGTTATTCAATCTGGCTTTAGAACCTCTTACTATTGCTTTTCAGGACTCCAATAATGTTCGAGGTATTAGGAGAGGAGATAAAGTGCATAAGGTTCTGTTGTATGCAGATGACTTGTTAGTTTATATTTCAGATCCTAAGAAATCTATTCCTTCTATGTTATCTATATTTTCTGAATTTAGTAGTTTTTCTGGATATAAATTAAATTTGCACAAAAGTCAGTTATTTCCTATTAATAACTATTTGGTTCAATATGATCAAATTCCTTTTAGCATTGCTAAAAATAACTTTACTTATCTTGGTATTAAAATTAACAAAAATTTTAAGGGCCTGTATAAATATAACTTTCTTCCATTAATTGAATATGTGCAACAAATGCTCTCTAAATGGTCTCCTATGACATGATCATTAATTGGTTGAATTAATGCTATTAAAATGAAAGTGTTACCGAAGTGCTCATATGTATTTCAGGTAATCCTTTCCTTTGTTCCTAAACTTTTTTTTGATAGAATAGACTCTAAAATTCTATCTTATATTTGGAATTAAAAAAAATCCTAGATTGAATAAACCTCTATTGCAGAAATTTGAAAAAGCGTGGTGGTATGGTTTTGCCAAATTTTAGAATGTATTACTGGACAATTAATATTCAATATATTTCATTTTGGATTCATTATTCAGACATACATGACTGTCCTTTTTGGATGGATTTGGAGAAAAACTCAGTGAAGCAGTATTCTTTGGCCATTTTACTGGGAGCTCCTTTTCCTTTTTTGCTTTCTAAGATTGGCAGTTGAAGCCTCAATCCCATTATTAAACATACATTATGAATTTGGTTTCAGTTTCATAGATTTTTTTGTTTGTAATAACTTTGTTCTTTCTAGTAAAATCTATCTTAATTATTTTTTAAACCATCAATTTCTGATCAGACCTTTGTAATTTGTAAAACCAAAGGAATTATAACTTTTTAAGACTTGTTTATGGGGATTGTTTAATGTCTTTCACTCAGTTAGTGGATGAATATGACTTACCTAATGCACACATTTTTAGATATTTACAAATTAGGAATTTTTTATGTAGTTTACTTCCAAATTTTCCCTCTGCTTATTTACCCAATATGATAGATACTTTTTTTCAGGTTAAACCATTTCAAAAAGGACTGATAGTTATAAAATATAAATGGTTATTGAATTTGTGAAAAATACCTAATGATAAAGTTAAAGGTATGTGGGAATTGGAATTTTGAGAGTCATTTTCAGATAATCAATGAGATAATGTTTTTCATTTGGTAAATACTTCATCTATTTGTGCCCGTAATTCCATGATAGAGTTGAAGGTAGTACATCAAGCACATATGTCAAAGGATAAATTAGCCCATATCTTTCCTAATATTAATTCTATTTGCAACAGATGTAATATTGAGGTAGCTACTTTAACTCATATGTTTTGGTCTTGTATCAAGATAGATAATTTTTGGAAAGATGTCTTTAAAACTTTATCAAAAGTCTTTAATTTGGACCTACAACCGAATTTATTTACAGCAATTTTTTGGGATCATTCCACCAGAAGCAGTATATATTCCAGTTTCCATTCAACGGATGATAGCTATTACAACTAGGAAAGCCATTTTGCTTAAATAGAAGGACTCTAATCCATCTCCTGTTTTTTTAATGGCTTTCCTCCATTATGTCCTGTCTAAGTTTAGAGTAAATAAGAAGTCAGACATTTGATAGCTCCTTTAAATTTGAAGAAACCTGGCAACCTTTTATTCAATATTTTCATATAGCTTGATTTATTGCTCTTCCAATTACTTTTTCGAAACTTTGGATTTGATCAGAAAGTTTCTCTTTTTTTTCTTGCTTTTACTGTCAGTATGGGGTGCCCAGTCCCTTTTTTCCTCTTTTTCTTTTTTTTCTTTTTTTTTTGCTTATAGAGAATAGTCAGGCTTTTTTATGTATATAAAATTATAGAAGTTTCTTTATCTGTTTTTTTTCTTTTTATGAAAGGATAGGAGGAGAATTGATTACCTTTTCTTTTATTATATACTATTAGATTAATACTATGTATGGTCTTGATAATGTTTATTTTACCTTTTATATGTACTGTTATCAATATAGATATTTGAGATAATTCTCTTGTTCATACATTTTTTTTAATTAATAAAAAGATTGATAAGGAAAGGAAGATTATGCAAAGAAATGGCAGAAGGAATGCAGTGTTGGGAAATGTATGATAATGCATTTTGATAAAAGGAACAATAGTGTGGACTATTATCTAAATGGGTAGAAATTTCAAACTTCAGAGGTTCAGAGAGAATTAGGAGTCCTCGTGCAAGACTCCCAGCAGGTTAATGTACAGATTGAGTCTGTGGTAAAGAAAGCAAATACAATGTTGGCCTTTATTTCAAGGGGAATAGAATATGTGGAAAGTAAGGAGATGATGCTGAGGTTTTATAAGACACTACTCAGGTTGCACTTGGAGTATTGCCAACAGTATTGGGGCCCCATATCTCAGAAAGGATGCATTTTCATTGTAGAGAGTCTAGAAGAGGTTCACAAGAATGATTCCAGGAATGAAGGGAGTAACATATGAGGAACATTAACATTTGGCAGCTTTGGGCCTGTACTCACTGGAATTCAGAAAAATACAGGGGGATCTCACTGAAACCTACTGAATGTTGAAAGGACGACATCAGGTCGATGTGGAGAGGATGTTTCCTGTGGTGGGGTTATCCAGATCTAGAGAGCATAGCCTCAAAATTGAGCAGTGATCTTTTACAGCAGAGGGAAGGAGCAAGTTTATTTTAGCCAGTGAGTATGGAATGTCTGTGGAATGCTCTGCCAAGACCACTGTGTTGCCCTTAAGGCATTTACTTAGCTTTATTACATCTTCACTTTGAATAATTCATTAGTAATTATTTTCTAAAGTTAAGGTTGATAACTATGTTGCAGTTGTTGAAGGTAAATTCATTATCTGTGATGTATTGCGGCATGTGATGATGTCACACCCAGTTTCGTCACATCTTGTGGGTAAATACTGGGTTCGGAGAAACGGGAAGGTGGGGGCTTGTGGTTGCAGGATCAAAGTGAGAAAAATTCAATTTCTACGCACTTAGAAACATCATAAAAGCAACGCCGTGAGTTGATATGACTGTTGATATGTTGAAGTAAAAATGTTAACGCTGATTCTGTTAAAAGAAATGATGATTGAGAAAGTTTATTTTCTTACGCTATTGAAAGCGTTTCTGTAAAGTTTGTGTTGAAGTGTATTTAAAGTTGTTGATGGTGTAGGTAGATTCTGACTGTACATTATACTTTAATGAGACTTTAATGTAATATGGTTTGTTGTAGTTTTACTTTTACAAGTATTTATGATGTAAATGTGATGCCAAGAAGGATACAGATAGTGCATATATTTTGTATTATTTTATCAACAGTTTTCACCATACGTTAATGTGGAAGAGTGAACAGAAAACGGTTAATATTACTGCGATCCTGTCCTCATTGACTTCAGTTTAACTTGGTGTTAGTCAGAGTTTCTACACACTGCACGAGAACACTACAGTGAAAAGGCAGCATTATTTGGTGTTTCAACAAGTGGTATGATGGCCACGCGATCAAGCATTAAATCATTGCCATCCAGCACCAGGAGCAGTAGGGTATCAACAAGTGTGGCTGCCCTCGCAGAGCTAAAGCAGGAGCTGCCAAGGTGTGAGTGTCAATATGCTGACTAAGAAGCAAAACTGAAATTGGAAAGGGCTGCCAGAAAATTGGAAAAGGCTGCCAGAGAAGTCGAAAAGCAGTTGGAAAAGGTAAGGATAGAAGCAGAGTTAGAAGTGCTGGTGCTCCACTGAGATGCCGATGCAGCCATCATGGAAGCAGAAATGTTAGAAAGTGCTGAAGAAATGCAGCAATGAAGATGAAGCAGTAAAATTTATATCAGAAAGGACCAAATTGGAATGCACTAGCAAATATGTCAAATCACAAATGGACCTGAAGATTCATTCTACCTCTCCATACTTACGTGTTGATGTCCCATTCCATGAGAAGTCACAGGGAAGCCTAATTGTAGTGCGTTCAACTGGGGAAGATAATTTACGCTTGCAACCTTGTGATGAACTCAAGAATGAAAGGGCTGACGACAAATACTTCTCGACACCAAACTTACCAGATTTGATGAGAGAAGAGGCAGAGGCTGAAGTCAGAGCAGCAAATCCCATAACGGATGTATACGCTCAGTCATATGCCCGCTGACATATTCCCCCAGCCAGCACGCTACCAGCAGTAGAACCCTTGGCACAGTATTTAGCACAACGAGATCTTGTCAATTCAGGACTATACCAGTTTGACGATAAGCCTGAAAGTACCATGCATGGTACTCCTCATTCACCAGTGCAACTGGCGGAGTCCAGCTCACAGCAATTCAAGAGTTGGACCTTATGACTAAATGGCTGGGAAAAGAATCATGTGAACAGGTGAGTGCTATGCGGTCCCTGGAATTATTGAAATGGCACTATTTCAATGGCTGGAAAATTTTCCTAGAGTGTCATCCAAGGACCACACTAAACTAACAGAATTTGGAGATTTACTCATGGAGATTGAAGGCGCTAAAGAAGATGGCTATTTAATTGGCCTGTCATACCTAGATACTTCATACGGAATTGGAGCAATTGTGGACAAACTTCCATTTAAGCTGCATGAAAGGTGGGTGTCTGTTGGCTCAGAGAACAAGGAAAAGAATGGTGGTTGATTACCTCCCTTTAAGTATTTCACTAGGTTTGAGTGTAAGGAGGCGAAGAAGCAAAACGACCCTAGCTTCATGAGTCCAGGTAACAGTACAATTCACACCAAACTAGTCAAATCCACTTTGAACAATTTTAACATCAATACACCTGTCTCAGTGCATAAGATTGAAGTCTCCACAACTAACAATGACCCTAGCAAGAATTGTCCATTGCACAACAATCCCCACCCCCTCAAAAATGCAGACCGTATAGAAAAAAACACTTTGACGAGAGAAAGGCCCTTTTCAAGGAGAAAAGAAAATGTTTTAAATGTTCTTCCTCCACCTCTCACCTTGCTAGAGAGTGTACCTTCCCCTTAAAGGGCTCTGAATGCAACAGCACTAATCATGATGGGGCCATGCATCCCAGTCCGTCACCACAAACAGGCAACACTCCTTCACCATCGCAAGTGGACAGTGGGGAGGGAGAGGATCACTGCAATACAACTGTTGTTAGCTTGAGCTGCACAGAAGTTTGCTGTCAAGGTCAGTGAAGCTATTCTTGCTCAAAGATCTGCCTCACTAAGGTATACCCTAAGGGAGCCAAAGACAAGGCCATCAAAGCCAGTGTAATTCTGGAGGATCAAAGCAAATGCTCACTAGTTAGATCAGAGTTCTTCGACTTGTTCAATGTAGAGAGTAATCAGTTCCCATATTACCTTAGAACTTGCTCAGGCAGCGTAGAAACATATGGCAGGAAGGCTGAAGGCATACAGCTCGAGTCGCTGGATGGTAATGATGTGATCTGTCCCCCTCCACTCTTGGAGCGCAATGAAAGCTTGAATAATCTCACCGTGATTCCGACGCCAAGCGAAGTGCTACACCAGCCGCATCTCCACCACATTGCCAAACACATACCAGAAATGGATCCAAAAGCAGACATACTCCTGGAAGAGACGTTCTCAGGGTGCAGAATGTCAGGCAGCTGGTCAATGGACCACACGATGCCCCCTTCACCCAACACCTTGATCTAGGCTGGGTGGTAATAGGAGAGGTGTGCCTTGGCAAAGTACACAAACCATCAGTTAACATGCTCAAGACCAACGTGCCAGAGAGTGGCATCCATTCAATTTTTCAACCTTGCACAAGCTTTATATGTATCAAGGAAGCACAGCAAGGCTTTAACAAGCGTAGTAAAGTAACCGATAAGACACTAGGACCGTCAGTCTTTGCTCAAACTGAGCACGATAATAAACTTGCTCCACCAGTGGAAAAAACTCAAACAAGCAAGACACTTGAGCTGATCGAACCCGAAAGAGACTCGGAAATTCGGCCGCAAATACAAACCGGTGTCACCTACCTGCAAGAATCAATACGTACCATCGAACGCTTTCAGCGGTTCTCCACCTTGAATTCCTTAGTGAGAGGATTTGTGTTCCTCATCCACATGGCCAGATCTCACAAACACTCATCCCAAAATAGTGAATGCAAGGCATGGCACAAACGTGACTTACCTCACACTGCAGGCAAATTGGCCCAGGCAGAGGATGTCATCCTTAAAGCAACAAAGAGCAGCTTTTGCAAAGGAGCTTTCAGCCCTCCAAGCTAACAAACCAAAACCAAAGGACAGCCCTTTGAGGAAACTCAGCCTGATCCTGGAGAATGATCTTATTTGCATTGGAGGCTGATTAATACACTTTCACCTTTCAGCTGCAAAAAAGAGTCCAGTAATCCTACCCAAAGACAGTCCTGTGTCCTTACTGCTCACGCACCATCACCACGAACTGGTAAGGCATCAAGGCTGTCACTTGACGGAAGGAAAAATCAGGGCAGCGGGACTGGAGGCAAAACACTGATCAATTCAGTACCCCACAGTTGTGTAACCTGCCGGAAACTGCGAGGGAACCGGGAAGTTCAACGTATGGCGGACCTCCCACCAGAACGCCTCAAAGCCTGCCCTCCTTTTATGTATGTGGGGCTCGATATATTTGCTCCCTGGACCATCACCACTAGATGCACCAGAGGAGGACAAGCAGAGAGCAAATTGTGGGCCATCATGTTCAGCTGCATGAGTTTGAGATCAATGCATATTGAGATAATCGAATCTTTAGATACATTCAGCTGCATTAACACTCTCAGGTGCTTCTTTACACTAAGAGGCCCTGCAAAACAGTTAAGATCTGATTGCGGGACAAACTTTGTTGGAGCATCCAAGGAGCTTGGGTTGGACAAAACGGTGCAAAGTTACCTCAGTGAGCAGGGATGCAACTGGGAATTCAACACACCACATGGCTCTCACACGGGAGGTTTTTGGGAGTGGATGATTGGCATCACCTGAAGAATCCTTGATTCAGTGTTTCTGCAGCAACGCACCCGACTGACCAATGAAGTACTGTGCACACTAATGGCAGAGGTCACAGCCATTATAAATGCGTGACCACTCCTACCTGAGTCTTCCGACCTGGAAAGCCCCTTCATACTCTCGCCATCAATGCTTCTTACACAGAAGGCAGGAGTTCCCCCTCCACCTGGGGACTTCTGAGACAAGGACTTGTAAACAAAGCAATGGAGACAGGTTCAGGCACTCGCAAATCAGTTCTGGTCCTGTTGGAGCCATGAATATCTACCTTTGTTGCAACACAGACAAAAGTGGACAGAACCTCGCAGGAATGTTCAAGTTGGAGATTTAGTCCTGCTCAGAGACAAGCAGGTCACCAGCAGCTGCTGGCCAATGGCCAGAATCACTGCCACATCCCTGGTAGGGATGGACATGTCAAGAAGGTTGAGTTGAAAACTTCCGACCAAGGTGATGTGAAAACTTACCAAAAACCAGTTGCAGAAGTCATTCTACTTCTACCTAATGACTGATCAAGAGACTACAGTTCGGTATCATGTTTCTCAGTGACCTTACAAAGGTCAGGCGGGGAGTGTGTTGCCCTTAAGGCATTTACTTAGCTTTATTACATTTTCACTTTGAATAATTTATTTAATTTATTTGTAATTATTTTCTAGTTAAAGTTAAGGTTGATAACTACTTTGCAGTTTTTGAAGGTAAATTCATTATCTGTGATGTATCGCGGCATGTGATGATGTCACACCCAGTTTCGCTCGTCTTGTGGGTAAATACCAGGTTTGGAGAAACGGGAAGGTGGGGGCTTGTGGTTGCAGGATCAATGTGAGAAAAGTTCCATTTCTATGCACTAAGAAAAATCATAGAAGCAACGCTGTATGCTCATATGACAGATGATATGTTTATTTTCTTGTGCTATTGAAAGCGTTGCTGGAAAGTTTGCATTGAAGTGTATTCAAAGTTGTTGATGGCGTAGGTAAATTCTGACTGTACTTTAATGAGACTTTAATGTAATATAGTTTGTTGTAGTTTTACTTTTACAAGTATTTATGATGTAAGTGTGATGGCAAGAAGGAAACAGATTCTGTATATATTTTGTATTATTTTATCAACAGTTTTCACCATATGTTAATGTGGAAGAGTGAACAGTAAATGGTTAATCTTACTGCGATCCTGTCCTCATTGACTTCGGTTTAACTTGGTGATTGTCGGAGTTTCAACACATTGCACGAGAACACTATAATCACAGTGGAGGCCAAGTGGAAGGCTCTGCCAAGACCACAATGGGCTGAATGGCATAATTCTGCTCATTATGGTCTTAAGGTCTTAAAGTCACAGACCACTCAAAGATTATTTCACAATACAGCCAATGAAATCAGCCACACAAATGAGTAAAATGATTTTTGATGATTTAGCCTCTTCTAATGTCTGTTGTCCCTAAGATCCCTACAGTATGTTCAATTACAACTATAGGGAAACCACATTAACCTGGACCAAAATATCAGAGAGATTGAGTTAAATCTGACTTTTCCACAGAAAAATGGTGATGAGAAACATAGAAAACCTCCAGCACAATACAGGCCTTTTTACCCATAATGCTGCACTGAACAGGTACTTACATTAGAAATAACCTAGGTTTACCCATAGCCCTCTATTTTCCTTAGCTCCATGTTCCTATCCAGGTGTCTTTTAAAAGACCCTAATGTATCTGCCTCCACCACTGCAACTGGCAGCCCATTTTACGCACTCCCCACTCTGCGTAAAAAAAAACTTACCCCTTGACATCTCCTCTGTACCTACTTCCAAGCACCTTAAAACTGTGCCCTCTTGTGTTAGCCATTTCAGCCCTGGGAAATATCCTCTGACTATCCACATGATCAATGCCTCTCATCATCTTATACACCTCTACCAGGTCACCTCTTATCCTCTGTCGCTCCAAGGAGAAAAAGTCAAGTTCACTCAACTTATTTTCATAAGGCATGCTCCCCAATCTAGGCAAAATCCTTGTAAACCTCCTCTACACCCTTTGTATAATTTCCACATTCAAAGAAACAATGTCCTTTGTTAACTATCTGGAATTTATAAAGGTTTATTTTATTTGTTATAGACAGAAACAGAAATGCAAGGTTTGAAGTAAGAGAGCAGGTATGTTATCGTCTAAATGTCTGCAATTGTCCAGAACTCTGTTATAAGGCTAGTTTAATATGTATTTATAAAAATGAGATGTAAATCTGGCTTCGGGCAGAGAGTGGGTTTGGGGGCTCAATATCATTGAGCATTTACCAAATGTTTGATAATTTAAAATAATTCTAAAATCTGCTGTTCCATAGAATTGTTACAATGCAAAAGGAGGAAGCTTGACCCATTAGATTTATGCCAGGTTTATTACAGAAATCATATCAGTTTCATTCCACTGCTTTCTGCACCCTACCCCCCACTGACTTGCAAATTGCTTTTTCTCATTTGTCTGAATAAGTGACTTCTAAAAGCTTTGACTGATATAGTTTTAACCACAGCTACAAACAGTGAGTTCTAGATTATAATCATGAACATCTGGAGGGGTAAGGAGAGTAAGCTCTTAGAGCAAGGTTCAGAATCAGAAACAGGTTTATTATTACTGGCATGTGTCATGAAATTTGTTAACTTAGCAACAGCAGTTCAATGCAATACATAATATTGAAGGAAAAGTAATAATATATAAATTAATTACAGTATACATATATTGGATAGATTGAAAATCGTGCCAAAAACAGAAATAATATTTATTTTAAAAAGTGATTTAATGTTCACAGGTATAATGTCCATTTAGCAATCAGATGGCAGGGGGAAGAACTTGTTCCTGAATTGCTGAGTGTGTGCCTTCAGGCTTCTATACCTCCTACGTGATGGTAACAGTGAGAAAAGGTCATGCCCCGGGTGCTGGAAGTCCTTAATAATGGACACTGCCTTTCTGAGACACCACTCCTTGAAGATGTCCTGAGTATTAAGATGGAGCCAACTAAATTTACAACCCTCTGCAGTTTCTTTCGGTCTTGTGCAGTAACCCACCCCAACTCCCCCCCCCCCCCATACCAGGGAGTGATGCAACCTGTCAGAATGCTCTCCACGGTATATCTATAGAAATTTTTGAGTGTATTTGTTGGCATACCAAATCTCTTCAAACTCCTAATAAAGTATAGTCGCTGTCTTGCCTTCTTAATAACTGCGAACTTGAAACTGTGCTCTTTCTCCACTTCTGATCCCTCTATTTGGATTGGTATGAGTTCCTTTGTCTGACCCTTCCTGAAGTCCACTCCCTATGACCTTTCCCGTCACCAACAAGTATGCCCCTTTGGATACTGGCAAGTGGAGGGTGGATGACCTATCAGGGTGCTGCAGCAGCAGCCAGGCCTGTGGCAGTGTGTCCGGCTCTGATGCTCTGCCAGGAAGGATGCAGTCATGTCATCAGAGAGTCAAGAGTTACAGGGATGGCCAGGAGATTCTGTGGCCACGAAAGACACACCAGAATGGTGTGTTGCCTCCCAGGTGCTAGAGTGCAGGATGTTTGAAAGCAGCTGCAGAGGGTTTTCAAGAGAGAGGGTGATCAGCCTGATGTTGTGGTGCACAAGTAGCACCAAGGACATGGGTAGAAAGGGGGAAGAGGTCCAGTGAAGTGAGTGTAGGGAGTTAGGGAAGTGACTGATAATCAGGGCCTCCAAGTCGTAATATTTGGAGTACTCCTGGCATGTGCTTGTCAGGGCAGTAATAGGATGATTGTGCTGATGAATGAGAAGCTGAGGACGTGGTGCAGGGGCAGGATTTCAGACTTATGGATCATTAAGATCTTTTCTGGGGAAGATAGCACCTGCACATGAACTCTAGCGGGACCAAAATCCTTTGGGCAGGTTTGCTAAGGTTGCTAGAGAGTGTTTAAGCTAATTTGGCAGGGGATGGGAACTGAAGTGATTGGGCTGAGGACAGGCAGTCGAAACATTGTGTAGTGAGTCTGTGAGGAAGAACAGGCAGATAATAGAGCAAAATAGCAATCAATTGGATAAGATGAAGTGCAACGTGGTGGCAAAATTGTTAAGTGTGATAAATGCAGGACTGAAGGTGTTATATTTGAATACATGCCATATACTGAATAAGGTAGATAATTTTGTAATGCAGTTAAAGATTGGCAGGCATGACATTGTAGGTACTTTGTAGACATTGTAGGTCATGGCTGAAAGAACATCATAGTTGCAAGCCTAACATCCCTATTGTGTTGAAAGAAGAGGCAGGTAGTCAGAGGGTGGCTCTGTTGGTTTACAAAAGATGAAATCAAATCCTGAAAAAGTGGTGACACAAAACTGGAAGATGTAGAATCCTTGTGAGTGGAGTTAAGAAATTGCAAGGGTAAAAAGAAACTGATGAAAGTCAGATACAGGCCTCTGAACAGTCGCCAGGAGGTAGAAGAGAAATTACAATGGAAGACGGTAAGTACATGTCAAAAGGGTAATATTACAATAGTCCTGGGAATTCTAATATGCGGATAGATTGGGAGAATGAGGTTGGTGCTGGATCCCAAGAGGGGGAGTTTTTGGATTGCCTATGAGATGTCTTTTAGAGCAGCTTGTGATTAAACCCACTGGGGGATCAGCTGTTATTGACTTGATGTTGTGTAATGAACCACACATGATTAGTGAGATTAATTAAAGAAGCCCCTGGGATGCAGTACTCTTAATATGATAGAATACATCTTGAAGTTAGAGAAGGAAAAGCTAAATTCAGATGTAATAGTATTACAGTGGAGGAAAGGGAATTAAGGAAATGAATACAGGCATTTGACAAGCTACCACATGTTAGACTTATTCAGAGAGTCAGAAGAAATGGGATCCATGGAAGTTTGGCCAGGTGAATTCAGAATTGGCTTGCCTGCAAAAAGCAGAGGGTCGTGGTGGAGGCAGTACATTCAGATTGGAGGATTATGACTAGCGGTATCCCACGAGGATCGGTTCTGGGACCTCCACTTTTCTTGATTTTTATTAACGACCTGGAAGTGGGGGTAGAAGGGTGGGTTGGCAAGATTGCAGATGACACAATGTTTGGTGGTGTTGTGAATAGTGTTGAGGAATGTTGAAGATTGCAGAGAAACATTGATAGGAGGTACACTTTGGAAGGACAAACTCCAAGGCAGAGTACAAAGTTAATGGCCTGAATCTTCGGAGTGTGGAGGAGCAGAGGGATCTGGGGGTACATGTCTACAGATCCCTGAAAGTTGCCTCACAGGTAGATAGGGTAGTTAAGAAAGCTTATGGAGTGTTAGCTTTCATAAGTTGAGGGATAGAGTTTAAGAGTCAGGGAGTAATAATACAGCTCTTTAAAACTCTGGTTAGGCCACACTTGGAGGTCTCTGTCCATTTCCGGTCGCCTCACTATAGGAAGGACGTGGAAGCATTGGAAAGAATATAGAGGAGATTTACCAGAGTATGCATTTTGATCAGAAATTAAGGGAGCTAGGGTTTTACTCTCTGGAGAGAAGGAGGATGAGAGAAGACATGAAAGAGGTATACAAGATATTAAGAGAAATAGATGGAGTGGACAGCCAGTGCCTCTTCCCCAGGGCACCACTTCTCAATACAAGAGGACATGGCTTTAAGTTAAGGG
Organism: Hypanus sabinus; assembly: GCF_030144855.1. NCBI lineage: Eukaryota > Metazoa > Chordata > Chondrichthyes > Myliobatiformes > Dasyatidae > Hypanus > Hypanus sabinus. The sequence goes on from NC_082710.1 coordinate 155,942,405, forward strand.
GAGGAATGTTCAATGGGAATATTAGAGTAAGATTTTCTACTCAGAGAGTGGTCGGTGCATGGAATGTACTGCCTGGGTCAGTGGTGGAGGCAGATACACTAGTGAAGTTTAAGAGACTACTAGTCAGGTATATGGAGGAATTTAAGGTGGAGAGTTCTCTGGGGCAGGGTTTAAGGGTTGGCACAACATTGTAAGCCAAATGGCCTGTACTGTGCTATATTGTTCTATGTTCTATGATAGAAGAACTACCCAAAATTGATTGGAATCAGACACTAGCAGGGATTATGGCAGAAGAGCAATGGCCTGAGTTTCTGAGTACTTATTGGAAGGTACAGGATAGATACATCCCAAAGATGAAGAGGTATTCTAAAGGGAAGGTGAGGCAATTGTGGCTGACAGAGAATTCAAAGACAGCATAAAAGCAAAACCAGGCATATAGGATAGCAAAAATTAGTGTGAAGTTAAAAGTTTGGGATGTTTTTAAAAACAAGCAGAAGGCAACTAAAATGCCTTATAAAAAGACCAAAATATCGACAGTGCATTCATTTCTATGGATGGTGCCTGACTTGCTGAGTTCATCGAGCATTTTGTGTGCATTGCTCTGAATATCTATCATCTGCAGAATTTCTTGGGTTTCTGGCTTGTTTACTTAGAGAACAGATGAAATACGAAGGTAAGGTAGCCAACCATATACAAGAGGATATCAAAAGTTTTATCAGATATATAAAGAATAAAAGAGGGGTGAGAGTGGATGTTGGACTGCTGGACAATGATGCTAGAGAGGTAGTGATGGGGGACAAAGAAATGGCAGATAAACTTAAGTATCTTGCATCAATCTTTACTGCAGAAGACACTAGCAGCATACCAAAAATTCACGAGGAGGATATGAGTGTCATTGCTATTATGGAAGTGCTTGAGAAGATGAATGATCTTGAAGGTAGATAAGTTTCTGGACCAGATGGACTACACCCGGGGTTTTGAAAGAGGTGGCTGAAGAGATTGTGGTGGTATTACTAATGATCTTTCAAGATTCTGGAATTGTTTCTCAGGGCTGGGAAATTGCAAATGTCACTCCACACTTTAAGAAGGGTGGGAGGCAGAGCTTTTGAAATCCAGTGTTATAGATGTATTTTTGAAGTACCTGAAGTCATAGTCCATCTAATAGCCAGAATTAATATAATATCTCTGCCTTTGCACTCTATGTTTCTAGTTATGAAACTTGGATTTCGTACCCATTGTGAATTGCTATCTGAACATGCTCTGTCGTTTTCACATACAGTACTGCGCAAAATCCTTGGGCACGTATACTGTATAGCTAGTCTGCTGAAGACCATTAGACAGTACAGCAGTAATTTTATGTGGTGTACTGTACTCCTGCTGCTGCAGCAAAAAAAAAACAATTTTCATGACATGTGTGAGTGCTGATAAACCCGATTCTGATATGGGTCACTATTGCAGGCTGAGAGTGAGAAGTGGGCAGGGAGAGGGGAATCATGGCTGGGAAAAGGGGAACTGAGAGATTAGGAAGTGGGAAGCACCAAGAGACATTTTGTAATGCTCAATAAACCAATTGTTTGTAATCAAATTTCCTTGCCTACTCTCTCTGAGCTGGGATTGTCTGCACCCACGTCAACCCTTGCTCACGTTTCCTGCCTTTAAGTCTATTTCTACCCAAGCCAGTTATGAACCTTTAATTTCATGTGCCTTAATTTTGCTAACTAATGCATTATTTCTGAAAATGCATGTAGATGATATCTGCTTTCCCTTCTTAAAATGTCTGTCTTTATTAGAGTATTCCCCACAATGCATCTGGTTACTAGGATTGTTGTAAACTTCCCACTGTCTAGTTTGCCCATTTCTCTGTTCAGTACTGTTTTCTACTGCTGACAATTGGGGAAAATGTTTGATTCCTACAAATAACAAATATGTTTTATTCTTTTTAGGATAATGAAGACTTGTAAGATTTCAGTATTATTGACGTAGAGCTGGGTGCTACATCTGATTTGCTTCAGACTTCTTTAAAATGGATATGCCGGATATCAAAAGCAAACACGAGGAAATCTGCAGATGCTGGATATTCAAACAACACACACAAAATGCTGGTGGAACACAACAGGCCAGGCAGCATCTATAGGGAGAAGCACTGTTGACATTTCAGGCTGAGACCCTTCGTCTTGGTCAGGTGTCGGTGTAAGTGGAACAAGTGCTACACCTGCCCTTACAATTTCTCCCTCACCACCATTCAGGGCCCAGACAGTCCTTGCAGGTGAGGCGACACTTCACCTGTGAGTCGGCTGGTTTGGTATACTGCATCTGGTGCTCCCGGTGTGGCCTTTTATATATTGGTGAGATCCGACGCAGACCGTGAGACCGTTTCATTGAACACCTATGCTCTGTCCACCAAAGAAAGCAGGATCTCCCAGTGGCCACATATTCTAATTCCACGTCTCATTCCCATTCTGATATGTCTATCCATGGCCTCCTCTACTGTCAAGATGAAGCCACACCCAGGTTGGAGGAAAAACACCTTATATACTGTCTGGGTAGCCTCCAACCTGATGGCATGAACATTGACTTCCCTAACTTCCGTTAATGCCCCTCCTCCCCTTCTTACCCCATCCCTGATATATTTAGTTTTTCCCCCCCTTCCTTTTTTTCTCTCTTTCTGCCCATCACATCCATCTCCTTCCGGTGCTCCCGGCCCCCTTTCTTTCTCCCTAGGCCTCCTGCCCTTGATCCTTTCCCTTCTCCAGCTCTGTATCCCTTTTGCCAATCACCTTTCTGGCTCTCAGCTCCATCCCACCCCCTCGGGCCTTCTCCTATCATTTTGCATTTTCCCCTCCCTCTCCTACTTTCAAATCTCTTACTATCTTTCCTTTCAGTTAGTCCTGACGAAGGGTATCAGCTCGAAATGTCGACAGTGCTTCTCCTTATAGATGCTGTCTGGCCTGCTGTGTTCCACCAGCATTTTGTGTGTGATGCATGATATCAATTTTGGAACTGATTACCAGTGGAAAAACTTTGTCCATCAATAGGGCAAATACCTCTGTAATGCGCTGTAAGGTTTCACTGCTAATGTAATGGTTTTTTTGTAATGTTCACTGCCAAAGTAACGGTTTCTCTGCAGCAGCGATGTTTTGGTTATGGCTGGAGATAACAGGACTGTGGATGCCTGTTTGCCAATCCGGATTTTGTTGCCCTGGCTTGTGATTCTGGAAGCAGTTGATTTCACTGGCTTTTGCCAGAGGGAGAGAGAGAGACGAAGAGAGAAGACATGGAGAAATTTGGTAGATCGCCGGATGGGATAGACTTGGAATGAGAGTCCAAAGGGCTGCGACAATCATTTGTGAGCAGATCAGAGAGGTAAGGGAAGAGGAGAACATGGTGGGGGTGTGGGAGGACTCAGTCAGCAGGGTACAGTCCTCGGTCGTATTCCACTGCGGTGAAGTGACCACAGATAGCCTACCCTGGGGAGCGGTAGCGGAGATTGCAGCAGAGTTGAGAACAGAGATACTTCGGCTGTTATCAGCAGGCGTAACCCACCCCCCCCCATATGATGGAGCTGATGGGGGGGTGTGGATTTGTCAAAGGGACAAACAATGCAGTGGGCTGCTGGCAGCAGATGTCATGCCAGAAGGACAGTGAGCCCCCGGGTACCTCAGTACAGAGAGTCATTGGGAAAACTTAGAGGGGACCCAGTGAGGGAATGGCCTGGTGTTTCTGGGGGAACACATTCCCAGCAATGTACCAAGGAACACCCGAAAGCAAAAGACCCTATTCCTGAAGGCTTGCTGGGACCGCGTTCCGGTGTGTCGCTATGCATAGAGGGTATTTACGCTAAACACATACTCGTCACCGGATTGCAGGTCATGTTACTGTACCGTTCATTTTATAAATGGTATCTGAAGCATTTGCCCTCAACACCATTCAGTGCACTGGACATTTGGGGTCTCAGTGCAGGTGATTATCCATATGATGGTTATTTGTCAGTGAAATGGGAGTTGTCAGAGGCTGATGTGGGAGTGTTTGAAGTTCTTGATATGGTGGTGCTGGTTTGCCCGGAATCTGTTGGGATGGGCAGTGTTTCCATGCTGGTGGGGACCAACACCCCTTTTGTGAGGAGGCTAATGGGGGCCTGCAAGGAGAAGGCGACTGAGAGCTTTTTGGGGATATTGTCCGTGCACCCAATATTTCCAGCTGCTTTTGAGGAAGTGCGTGGCAGCATTGGGCTGGATACCGAATTTAAACGTGGGACTGTGTGATTCACCCAGTCGAAGCCAATGGTGGTTCAGCCTGGGGAAGAAGCAAGTGTGATTTCCAAATTTCCTGGAGCCCCAAAGTCCTCTTAGTGTATGCTCCAGAAGACCATGAAGGGGAGTTGGGATTTCCTGCTGGGCTACTGCTGAGGCCCGAATTGCAGAAACCCTCGGTTGTACAGGTGAGCAGGATGGCAGTGATCGTCAGGAACACTACAAAGAGGGAAGTTATCTTCAAGTGCGGGATGCCCCTGGCACATTTGTTCCTGGTGACGGTAATGTCTAGTGCCCCCGTGATGTACACCAGGGAGAAACTATTGGAAAAGGGGGGAAAGTTGACCACTGAGTCATTCAACTTTGGGGACCCCTGGTGCTGCTGGGTTGGAAAAGAAGGTTGGTCGAGAAGATGCTGAAGCTGGAAGGTGTCTTTTCCATTGGCGAGTTTGATGTGGGTTATTCCCAGAGCACTTGTTACACTATCCGGGTGACCGAGGACACCCTGTTTAGAGAGAGGTTGCGGTGACTGGACCCTGCAGACATGGAAGACGTGTAGCAGCATTTGTGTAAGTTGAAGGAAGCTGGGATCATCACTGAGTCCTGAAGCCCCCATGCATCCCCAATAGTAGTGGCCCGGAAGAAGAATGGGGAGGTATGCATGTATGTGGACAATAGGACTCTGAACAGGCGCATGTTCCCTGACCAATATACAGTCCCGAAGGTCAATGATGCACTGGCCTGTCTGAGTGGTGCGAAGTGGTTTAATGTGCTGGACTTGAGGAGTGGATGTTACCAGATCCTGATGAGTGAGGCTGACAAAGAGAAGATGGAATTTATATGTCCCCTGGGATTCCTCCAGATTGAAAGAATGCTGCAGGGCATATCGGGAGCCCCTGCAACCTTCCAGTGGGTCATGGAGAAGACGGTGGGGGATATGAACTTGCTTGAGGTGTTGGTGTATTTGGATGACCTCACATTATTTGGATCCACCTTGGAAGAACATGAAGTGAGGCTACTGAAGGTGCTCGGCTACCTGAAAGCTGAAGGGTTAAAACTTTCCCCGGACAAGTGCCAGTTCTGCCAAACATTTGTTAGCTTTGTCGGACACATAATCTCATGGAATGGAATAGCTACAGACCCGGCTAAGATAGACGTGGTGACCACTTGCCCAGGGCCCCAGACTGTGAGGGCTCTGCACTCATTCCTTGTATTCTCTGGTTATTATCGGAGATTCATGAAGGGCTATGCCAAAGTGAGTCACCCCTTGAATTAGCTTCTGTGTGGTTACCCTCCACTGGGGAATAAAGGGAGGGAGAATAAAGCCAGGAGGGTGAAGAATATCTAAGCTCATCAGAGCCCTTTGGACAGAGGAGGGATGTAAAATGTGAGGAGGCTTTTTAGTCACTGAAAAAGCTGCTGACCCAGGCACCAGTGCTGGCATTTGTGAACCCCTGATTGCCGAGAGGGTTTAGGGGACATCTTGTATCAAGATCAGGGCACCAGGTTGAGGCCTGTGGCAATTGTGAGCCGGAGTTTGTCACCATATGAGAGAAACTATCCCACGCACAAGTAGGAATTCCTGGCGTTGAAATGGGCTGTGGTGGATCTGAGTGACTATCTCTACAGGGCCAAGTCTGAGGTGAGGACAGAGAACATCCCCCTAATTTATATCCTGTAATCGGTGAAACTGGATACCACAGGCCATCATTGGCAGCATTGTCTGCCTATGAATTCAGCCTGAAGTACCAGCTGGGGAGCAGGAACATTGAAGCGGATGCTTTGTCCCGAAGGGTGCATGAGGGACTGGACATGGACGAGGAGTGGGAGAGTGTTCCTGCTGCTGGGGTGAAGGCCATGTGTCAGTTTGCCATCACCATGAAGGCAGAGGAAAAGGAGAGGCCTGATTGAGCAGTGGATCAATTGGGGGCTTCTGATGATGCCCTACCCTGACTGCTGTGAGGACAAATCAGCTGCCAGAATTGAGTTCCGGGGAAGTGGCAGCTGCTCAGCGAGATGATCTGGGTATTGGCACTATTTGGTCTGTGGTTGGAAAGGGAGACATGGCTCAGGCCGAGAAGATGAAACATGCTTCAGTCTCTCCATTACTGCAAGAATGGCCTCGGTTGGAGTTGAAGAACCAGATCTTATACCGGGTCACGTCACCCCGAAACCAACCTCAGTGTTGCCACCTGGTTCTGCCTGAGAAGTATTGGAGGACTGCGTTGAAATCACTTCATGATGATTCTATACATTTGGAGGTGGACAAGACCTATGGATTGCTCAGGGACCAATTTTACTGGCCCCGAATGAAGTCAGAGGTTGAAAAATACTGCAAATCGTGCAACCGCTATATTTGGTAGAAGACAATGCCTACATGGGCAGCTCCTTTGTCCCACATTCAGAGTGCAGGGCCCATGGACCTGGTGTGTATGGATTTCCCGTCCATAGAACCCGATGCCAGCAATACGGCAAATGTCTTAGTCATCACTGATCACTACACCAGATACGCTCAGGCTTTTCCTACCAAGGACTGGAGGGTGACTACCAGCAAAAGTGTTATGGGTGAAGTATTTTGTTTATTATTGCCTTCCCAGGCAGATGCATAGTGACCAGGGATGGGACTTTGAGACCAGACTCATCTATGAGGTACTGGGCATGCTTGGAGTTAAGTTGAGGACCATGCGCTATCACCCACAGGGCAACACCCAGCCTGAAAGGTCTAATTGGACCTTGCTAGACATACTCGGGACCCTGGAGATCAGCAAGAAGAGCAGGTGGAGTCAATATATTGGGCATCTGGTTCACTGTTACAACTGTTCACGAAATGAAGCTACTGGGCACTCGCCATATTATCTGATGTTTGGGCATGACGCAAGGTTGCCCATTGACCTTTGCTTTGGGACTGACGAGGGTGACACCACCGAAGCCTTATCTGAAGTATGTGTCTGATAAGAGGAGAGAGCTGGAAAGGGCTTATGAATTAGCTGGGTTCGCGGCTGCCAAGCAGAATCGAGAAAATAATAGGAGGTATGATCAAAAGGTGAGGTTCTCCCAACTCCTGCCAGGAGATCAAGTCCTCATAGGGAATCTGGGGCAACCGGGAAAGCACAAGTTGGCTGACCGCTGGGCGACCACACCTTATGTGGTGGCAATTCAGAAGCCAAACCTACAAGTTTTCTGGATGAATACAGAGGAGGGAAATAGACCTGTCAAGATTCTACATCAGAACCACCTCTTGCCCCCGGAAAAGAGGTGCAGGTAGAGATAGAAGCCGAATTGGAGCCTACACCTAGTAAGAGGACTTTGCGAAAACACGGTGTGACTGCAGGGCCCACAGCAGCAGAGACTGGGCCGGGCCCCGCCCACGAGAGAGATACTGATTCGGAGGATGATGATCTGGATGTGCGGTACATGCTGCCGTTCGCTAACTCCCCACTGACTGAGGCAGAGACTCCTGGCCCTTCTCCCACTGAGTCAGGTGAAGTGAGGTGGGGGGTTGCTATCTGTGGGCAGCCTGGGTTACAGCAGGACACTGAAGGAAAGGAAGTTGGGCCTGGACACAGGACAGGGTTCCGAGTTGCAGGGGGACACAAGTGATATATCGGCGGGGGGGGGGGGGGGGGGGCTGGTGGGAAACGACTCACCAAGTAGGCCCAAAGTATTCCCAGCAGCATCTGAGGCCTGAAAAGTTAGGTGAGGAGGTACGGAGGTCTTAGAGAATTAGGAGACCACCGGATAGGTTGGCCTATATATCACCTGGGGAACAGGGCATGATCTCTACTCTTTTGAAGAGCTATGTCACTGCCTTTTGCACCTGGATTGGGCTTTGTGTTTTGCAGGAAGGGTTGGCGAACTATCTCAATGTCATGAGGACATGACTAAGTTTGGTGGGGGGAGAGTGTAACATGCTGTAAGGTTTCACTGCTAATGTAATGTTATCACCTCCTATATTAAATTGCCAGGCGAAGTGAGTGTTACACCTGCCTTCATTCCTGTGGAATGGCACTGTTATTTGAAACATATTGTTTCAGCCCTCTGTATGATTTCAGTAGTTTTTTACTTTCAAAGCACTGTTAGGATACATTACTTGGTGTCTGTTATAAGAAGAACCTTCACCAAACTAAGAGTTTCTGACCAGAGAATCAATCTTGAAATGGTGTGGCAGTTTTTTCACATTGTGTTAGAGTTTGATGTGAACAGAACATCAATGGAGCAGTAATTGTAAGACTTACACTTGACTACTGCCATTTGGTGGACTTGAGGACTGAAGGCGATAGAGTCTATAGATGCCAGAATCTGGAACAAAATAAATAAACTGCTTGACAAACTCAGAGGAACAAGCAGAATCTGTGGAGGCAATGCAACAGCTGAAATTTCAGATTAAGATCCTGCATCAGGGGTGAGAGTGTAGGCCGAGAAAGGGTTGCTATTGCAGAACAGAAAAGGAAGGATGAATCAGAAGGCTTGTGCATGATAGTTGGTAACAAATAATGGATGGAAAAGGTAACAAGGGAAGAGTGAAAACAGATATATTGGTGGGGTGTAAATGACCTGAACTTAGAAAATTCCATACTTGGAATATGTAAGTTACTCACATGGTGTATGAAATGTTTTTATTGGATTACAGTACTGATTGGTGTTTTCTTGAGTCTTTGTGTTTTTTTATGTACAGTATAGTTTTAGCTTTCATTACTTATTTGTTTGTATGACCACTTGTAATATTTCAGACTGTGTTACAACATAAAGGAAGAGCATGAGTTTAAGTTCTTCATTGTTTTGCTTTTACTTGCGGGTTATGTGAAGCTTCAAGATGGCACCAATGACCACCGGTGATGTCCTGCATACATTTCATTAAATTACTACTTCTTCGCCTTCTTTTAAGTTTGCTTCTAATACTAAACTGTATGCCTGTAATTTACATTTTGATGATTTGTTTTTGGGATAATTGAGCAATCTGCTGCCTTTGCTGTCTCCAGGGAATTTGGTGTGTTTGAGAATGTGGTATGGGGTGAAATGGTGGCATGCAAACCCATGTTTGGCTCCATTACTCACTAGTCCCACCAGTTTAAGCATGTAAGATTGAAATTGACAAGGATGAAAGCAGAAGGCAAGTGTGTGTTCAGTGCTGTCTGCCTGCATTGACCAGTCTCCGTCTCCCTCTCAGTCATTGCCACAGGAGTCTTGGGTCTTGGGCATGCTTTGAATGGTGCAGTTTGTGGATTGCTCTTTTTTAAAACAGGGGCTGTGGTTGATGTTACATGTGTTTCTGGTTACTCTTTTTATTGCTCTTTAGCCCGATTTTGATTGGAGCTCTTTGGCACAGACTGGCTCTGCAGCTGCGGTCAGTAGATAACATAGTGCTAAATTGAACTGAACTGAACTAAACTAAACTGTTTCAAGCACTCTGTGGTTTGATGTTTAATATTTTGTTTGTTATTCACTCTTCTTTTTGTGCCATTTGTGTGATTTGTTTTTTTTTTATGAATTATGGCCTGCTGGGCATTTGCTGTTTTCTTTGCAAAGGCTCCATAGTGTTTCTTTGTTTTTTGGCTTTCTTTGGGAAGGATGCATACATAATTTGATAATAAATATACTTCAAATTTTTTTGAATCTTTTGAATCTTCCTGATTTTACTTGCTGTTATTTAATGACACTTCCTGGCCATACACACTATGATGATCCATCTGGATAAGACTGCTGAAGAAATCAGAACAAAATATACTGCAAATATTGACTCTAATGTAATAGTCACCAGGACTCTCGAATGTAATATGTTAGGTGGATGATATTAAGAAAGCGTTGGGCAAGAACCAAAGAATGGATGAGGGAAAGAAGAAAACAAAATGGACATTCATAGTCTTATCACAACTATGTGAGAATGTGTTAGTACAAGTGTCATCATGACAAAGACTGTGAGGTCTAACTCACAGTGTGTGTTAACTGAGCTATGAGAAAGGAAAAGGAGAACTGTGACAAATTATAGTCAGTAAAACCTATAGAGTCGATCTGCATTAATTAAACAAATGAGACAAGAAAAAGAATTGTGAGAAATTGCAAGATAGCTCGATGGTTGAAGATGTTAAATGTCTGGATGAGTTATTATCTCTGAAAATGAAGTGCACGTATCAGCAAGTATGGCTCTTGATATACCTCTGCAACAAATAGAATTAATAGCCCTGATTGAGGTCTTTAAGATGGAAAAAAAATTCTGATATGCTTTTGGAGTTCACAATTTCAGAAATCTATGGGGCAATGTGGATTTCTTACAGGTCTTGGAACCCCCATCAAAAATGGCCAGCTGGTACAAGAATTAATGCAGATCTTGCAATTGGCATCAGAAGTGGCTGTATTGAAATGTATAAGCCACTGTAAAATGGACAAAGTTGAAAGCTGTGGAATGGATCAGTGGACAGGGCAGCAAAGAAGGACCGTATGGAAAGGAGTAAAAAATATAAATGAAGTGAATTTATCAACTAACATGGTAAGAACAAACTTGAACCCTCTAGCACATACAAACATACAGCATATTTGAGAAATGCAAGCGCAGTGTTTTAACAGAGCAAAGTTGTCCTAAATGGTGGGAAATTGAACAGCTGGGCATAGGAATCATTTTCATGCACTTCCTTTGAACCCTCTCCAGTTTCAACACATCCTTTCTAATAAAGGGCCTCAAACTGCTTACAATACTCCAAGTGAGTCTTCAACAGTGCATTATAAAGTCGCAACACTACATTCCTGCTTTTATATTCTATTCATCTTGAAATGAATGCTAACATCACATTTGCCTTCATCACCACAGAATCAATTTGCAAATTAACCTTCAGGCAATCCTGCAGAAGCACTCAAAGTCCTTTTGCATCTCAGTATTATTTTAGTTCTCTTCTATTTAGAAAATGGTCAACTTTCATCCCTTCTACCAAAGTGCATGACCATACACTTCCTGACACTGTATTCCATCTGCCACTTCTTTGCCCGTTCTACTAATTGGTCTGAGTCCATCTTTATCCTCTCTACTTCCTAAATTCTACCTGCCCCTCCATCTTTCTTTGTAGAGTCTGCAAAATTTGCAACAAAGCCATCAATTCCACATTATGTAGAATAATTGGACCTAACACAGAGCCCTGTTGAACACCACTAGTAACTGGCAGCCAACCCACAAGAAGCTCCCTGTTTTCCCACTCTGCCTCCTGCCAGTTGGCCACTGCTCTATCAATACTAGAATCTTTCCTGTAATACAATGGGCTCATAGCTTGTTCAGCAGCCTCATGTTTGGCACCTTGTCATATGCTTTCTGAAAATCCAAGTACAAAACATTCATTGATTCTCCTTTGTCTTTCCTGCTTGTTATTTCTTCAAAGGATTCTAACAGATTTTTCATCTACTGACTACAGCCTATTTTATCATGTGCCTCCAAGTTCCCTGAAACCACATCCTTAATAATTGACTCCAACATCTTCTCAACCACTGAGATCAGAGTAACTGGCCTATACTTTTTTTTAGCCTCTCTTCCTTTTGAAGAGTGGAATGACATTTACAATTTTCTACTCTTCCAAAAACTAGTGATTCTTGAACAATTACAAGCAAAAAATTTGGTAGTGAATACGACACCATGAAAGATTTCTATTTTTCCTCCGGGACCGAACTGGAATTACAATTGTTCGTTCCATTCTTCCATACCCTTACAGCATAATTTCTGCTCTTCTGTAAGTATATTGTAGTTATCTAAATGACCTGGACCCACTGCAATTTGCCTATCGCCACAAAAGTTCAACGACAGATGCAATCTCAATGGTTCTCCACATGGTCTTAGACCTCCTGGATAATACAAACACCTATGCCAGGATGCTCTTCATCAATTATAGCTCAGCAATTAGCACCATCATTCCCACAATCCTGATTTAGTAGTTACAGAATCTGGGCCTCTGTACCTCCCACTGCAATTGGATCTTCGACTTCCTAACCAGAAGACCACAATCTGTGTGGATTGGTGATAATATCTCCTCCTCACTGACGATCAAAACCGGTGCACCTCAGGGGTGTGTGCTTAGCCCACTGTCCTACTCTCTCTGTACACACTACTGTGTGATTAGCATAGCTCAAATATCATCCATACATTGGCTGATGATACAACCATTGTTGGTAGATGGAGACGAGAGGATGCACAGGAGCAAAATATATCAACTAGTGGAGTGGTGCTGGAGCAACAATTTTGCACTCAACATCGGTAGGGCAAGATGAGGGAACACTCACAGAGACAGATAGACATCTCATAGACAGATCAGAAGTGGAGATACAGACAGACATACTTTATTGATCCCAAGGGAAATTGGGTTTAGTTACAGCTGCACCAAGTATAGTGTAGAAATATAGCAAACTAAAACCATAAATAATTAAATAATAATAAGTTATCATGCCAAGTGGAAATAAGTCCAGGACCAGACTATTGGCTCAGGGTGCCTGACACTCCGAGGGAGGAGTTATAAAGTTTTATGGCCACAGGAAGGAATGACTTCCCTTGATGCTCAGTGTTACACCTCAGTGGAATGAGTCTCTGGCTGAATGTACTGCTGTGCCTAACCAGTACATTATGGAGTGGATGGGAGTCATTGTCCTAGATGGCATGCCATCTTGGACAGCATCCTCTTTTCAGACACCACTGTCAGAGAGTCCAGTTCAACCCCAACAACATCACTGGCCTTAAAATTAGTTTGTTGATTCTGTCGGTGTCTGCTATCCTCAGCCTGCTGCCCCAGCACACAACAGCAAACATGATAGCACTGGCCACCACAGACTCTTAGAACATCCTCAGCATCGTTTGGCAGATGTTAAAGGACCTCAGTCTCATCAGGAAGTAGAGACGGCTCTGACCCTTCTTGTAGACAGCCTCAGTGTTCTTTGACCAGTCCAGTTTATTGTCAATTCGTATCCCCAGGTATTTGTAATCCTCCACCATGTCCTGATAGTGAGCAGTTCCAAGTCCCTGGGTGTCAAGATCTCTGGGGACCTAACCTGGTCCCAACAAATTGAGACAGCTATAAATAAATAGATAAGTCACAGTATATGTATAATGAATATATTAAAATCATGCAAAATCAGAAATACACAAGAATGGTTCCAGGAATGAAAGGGTAATGTATGAGAAACGTCTGGCTGTATTCCCTGGAGTTCAGGAGAGTGAAGGAGGATCTAATAGAAACATTCCGAATGTTAAAAGGCCTGAAACAGATTAGATATGACAAAGTTATTTCCCACAGTAGGGGTGTCTAGGACAAGAGGGCACAAATTCAGGATTGAAGGACTGTTGCGGTGTGCTACACACAGCGCTGGAATAATGACACGCAGTCGGTGACTTGCAGTTGCGTAAAAGATTTATTCAAACTTCGCGGCCTCACTTTTAAGCCTTCCTATTTCCGCCCTCCCTGACCCCTCCCATGAGCGGGCTTTTCCCCTTGCTGGTGAAGAAGGCCTGGCGCCCGTTTTGGGGCCGGCCTCTCTGATGGCGCGCGCCATTTTTTGAGCCGGTTCGAGGGCGCTGGAAAGTGGGTCACCAAAGGACGTCCATTTAGAATGGACAGGCAGAGAAATTGCGTTATAGACAGTAGGCAATAGGTGCAGGAGTAGGGCATTCAGCCCTATGAGCCAGCACCGCCATTTACTGTGATCATACTGATCATCCATAATCAGTACCCCGTTCCTGCCTTCTCCACATATCCCTTGACTCCGCTATCTTTAAAGCACTATCTAACTCTTTCTTGAAAGCATCCAGAGAATGGCCTCCACTGCCTTCTGAGGCAGAGCACTCTACAGATCTACATCTCTCCGGGTGAAAAAGGTTTACCTCAACTCCGTTCTAAATGGCCTACACCTTATTCTTAAACTGTGGCCTCTGGTTCTGGACTCCCCCAACATTGGGAATATATTTCCTGCCTCTAGTGTGTCCAATCCATTAATAATCTTATATTTTCAATCAGATCCCCTGTTATCCTTCTAAACTCCAGTGTATACAAGCCCAGTCGCTACAATCTTTCAACATATGACAGTCCCACCATCCCGGGAATTAACCTCGTAAACCTATGCTGCACTCCCTCAATAGCAAGAATGTCCTTCCTCAAATTTGGAGATGAAAACTGCACACACTACTCTAGGTGTGGTCTCACCAAGGCCCTGTAAAACTGTAGAAGGACCTCCTTGCTCCTATACTCAACTCCCCTTGTTATGAAGGCCAACATGCCATTAGCTTTTTTCACTGCCTGCTATACATGCATGCTTACTTTCAGTGACTGATGATCAAGGACACCTAGATCTCGTTGTACTTTGCCTTTTCCTATCATGACATGATTCAGATAGTAATCTGCCTTCCTGTTCTTGCCACCAAAGAGGATAACCTCACATTTATCCACATTAAACTGCATCTGCCATGCGTCTGCCCACTCATCCGACCTGTCCAAATCGCTCTGCATTCTCATAACATCCTCCTCACATTTCACACTGCCATCCAGCTTTGTGTTATCTGCAAATTTGCTACTGTTACTTTTAATCCCTTCATCCAGATTAATAATGTTTATTGTAAATAGCTGTGGTCCCAGCACCGAGCCTTGCAGTACCCCACTAGTCACTGAAAGGGACCCGTTAATCCCTACTCTTTGTTTCCTGTCTGCCAACCAATTTTCTATCCATGTCAGTACACTACCCCCAATACCATGTGCTCTAATTTTGCCCACTAATCTTCTACATGGAACATTATCAAAGGCTTTCTGAAAGTCCAGGTACACTACATCCACTGGCTGTCCCTTGTCCATTTTCATAGCAACATCCTCAAAAAATTCCAGAACATTAGTCAAACATGATTTCCCCTTCATAAATCCATGCTGTCTCAGACTGATCCTGTTACTGCTATCCAGATGTGCTGCTATTTCATTTTTATAATTGACTCCAGCATCTTCCCCAGCACTTATGTCAGGCTAACTGGTCTATAATTCCCTGTTTTCTCTCTCCCTCTTTTCTTAAAAAGTGGGATAACATTAGCTACCCTCCAATCATCAGGAACTGATCCTGAATCTATAGAACATTGGAAAATGATTACCAATGCATCCACGATTTCTAGTCCCACCTCCTTAGGTACCCTGGCATGCAGACAATTAGGCCCTGTGGTCCCAGACCATCAGCCTTCAGTCCCATCAGTCCACCCAACACCATTTTCTGCCTAATGTGAATTTCCTTCAGTTCTTCCATTACCCTAAGTCAGGGGTGGGCAAACTTTTTGACTTGTGGGCCACAAAGGGTTCTAAAATTTGACAGGGGGGCCGGACCAGGAGCAGATGGACGGAGTGCTTTGGTAATACACCTCATAAGAGAAAATAAAATATCATGGGATATGTAGAAAACATGTGTTTTAATTTCAATTGAAAATGAACAAATGCATTACAACAAAATATCTGTCTTTGAAGTCCCATGGTATTTAGCTATTTATTGAAATGACTTTTAAAAGACTGAAAATTAAATGAATAAAATACAGCTTTTTTAAATAGTAACAGTTATTATTTTAGAGCACTGAAAATTCTGTTATCCTTCAAGATATTATCATCATCACTCTCCTCCTGACTGTCTTTATTTCAGAAACGGCAGGAGATGCAGGTCTACTTTTCCTGCTCCTGCTTATTCAATTGTCCCCTATGCCAAAACTCAACAACGACCAGCACAAGGAGAGAACAGTGCAGCGCACCAGTATGCGGAGCACGTTATTTGATCTGGAGCGCATTTTTTATTTTGAGAACGTACATGCACCTGCGCACTACTCATGTCCATCACTTAACAGAAATGACATGTAACATGTAAGGCTTATTGAAAAAAATGTTTTCAAATGCATTTTTTACTTAACACAACGAAGAAACTTATTTTTAATTTCAGTGGGAACAGTGTTGTTGTTCCTTTTTAGCCAGCGCATCAAAGTCTGGATTTAGTTTTGCTGTGGCGATTCTCAGGATGGATCTGAGGTGTTGGTCAGTTAACTTGGATCTGTGGCTGGCTTTGTTGATGGTCATGACGCTGAACGCCTGTTCACACAAATAGGTCGAGCCGAACAAAGAGTAAAGTGCAAATGTGGAGTAGTACGCTGCACCTCAACAAAGGTCAATGTGTAGCGGTGTGCTACATGCAGCGCTAAAATTATGACACGGAGTCGGTAACTGCAATCTAAGAAAAAAACATTATTCGAAATCCCCAGCCTCACTTTTAAGCCTCCCTCAACCTGCCCCCCGTGGCGCAGAGGCTCCAAAGCTCTGTGCTCGCAAATCCCCGCAGGCTATCTCCCTTAGCCGGAACGCTGGCTAATTGTGAGCCGGTTCGGATGTGCCAGGAAATGGGTCGCCACAAATGTATATAGAGTGCGTCATCTATTGGGAAAACGCCAGAATTGCGGGGAAAAAAACGTTAACAAGGTTTATTAATATAATTTCATCAAGTTCTGCGGGCCGGATTAAAAAGCTTAACGGGCCGCATATGGCCCGCGGGCCGTAGTTTGCCCATGCCTGCCCTAGGTCTTCTGGCAACTATTACATCTGGGAGATTGTTTGTGTCTTCTCCAGTGAAGTTAGATCCAAAGTACCTGTTCAACTCGTCTGCCATTTACTTGTTCCCCATAATAAATTCACCCATTTCTGTCCTCAAGGGCCCAACTTTGGTCTTAACTTTTTTTTTGCTCTTCACGTACTTTTACTGTCCTCCATTATATTCTTGTCTAGCTTACCTTTGTATCTCATCTTTTCTCCCTGTATTGCCTTTTTAGTTGTCTTCTGTTGCTTTTTAAATGTTTCCCAATCCTCTGGCTTTCCGCTCATCTTTGCTATGTTATACTTCTTCTCTTTTATTTTTATACTGTCTTTGACTTCTCTTTGGTCTGAGGGTGGTAAATCTGTGGAATTTGTTGCCATGAGCGGCTGTGGAGACGAATCCATTGGATGCATTTAAGGCAGAAATATAGTTGGGTTCCTGATTAGCCAGGGCGTCAAAGGGTACGGGGAGAAGGTAGGGGAGTTAGGATAACTGGAAGAATTGCATCATCCCATGATTAATTAGCAGAGCAGATCCGATAGGCCGAATGGCCTACTTCTCCTATATCTCATGGTCTTAAGTAATATACAGTATGTTAAAAAATGATGTAGCGTTCCTGGGTTCCGTGTCCACTTATGAATCAATACAGCTATAAATAAGTCAAGAAAGCGACTATACTTCATTAGAAGTTTGATGGGATTTGGTAAGTTAAAAACTTCTACAGATCTATTCTGGAGAGCATTCTGACAGTCTGTATCACTGTCTGGTATGGGGGGAACTACTGCACAGAAAGAAGCTGCATTAGGTCGTAAAATTAGTCAGCTCCATCATCGGTACTAGCCTACAAAGTACACAGGACATCTCAGAAAGGCAGCGTCTGTTAATAAGGACCTCCAGCATCCTGGGTATGCTGTCAGGTGGGTGGTATAGAAGCCTGAAGGTACACACTCACTGATTCAGGATTTCTCCCCTCTGCCCTCCAAATCCCAAGAGGACATTGAACCCGTGAACACTACCTCAATTTTAAAATATGTATTATTTCTGCCTTTGCACGATTTAAATCTATTCAAGATACTGTGGCAAACTATGTATACCTGTCTGGACACGCCCCTCTGCTGACGGCTCCTGTGGCTCCTCCCACAGACCCCTGTGTAAAGCCGATTGGAGGCAGTGCTCCTCCCTCAGTCTCCGAGATGCCGTGCACCCTTTTGCTAGTAATAAAAGCCTATCGTTCACCTCCCGTCTCCGAGAGTTATTGATGGTGCATCAGATACATATACTGAAATTTATTTATTTATAATTCTTTTTCCTTCTATATTATGTGTAGCATTGAATGGCTGCTAAGTTAACAACTTTCATGACACGTGCCCGTTCTTGGAGATTATTTGTGAGCTGCATGATATTGCAATTTTAGATTTAGTTTCTAAATAAGTAGTAGGACGATATTTTGATGGAGCATTTGTGATTTCTCCCTTAGGTAAGAGATATTTTTTACCATCTGTCCAAAATTCGGGCACTTTTTCAGGATTACAAAGAAAAGTTTTACTATGTGTTAATAGCTATGTATGAAGGCAAGTCATTTTTAATATCAATAATTTATGAATATTATCACTGTCTGCGCTTTTCCAGTTATGGTTACCTTTTATAATCACTTTTAGCATAACCACTGTAACTTCAGGTGTTTGCTGTATTCAATTGTGTGAGTGCATTCTTTTTCCTCCCTAATCCAGCTTGCATCACCCTGTTTGACCAGTGACTAGACCAACATCTTTTAACTCTATTTGCTGGTAATCCTGGCCTAGAGTTGGTGACATTTTGGTGTGTCAAATTTAGTTGAGGTGTCCTGAACTGTTCCTGAACTGATAACTATTGTTTTTTTTTCTGGCACATTTAATGTATCTATTTGGTATGGCTTTCTATGCACCATGCCTTCGTAGTGTATCTATAAATTCTACAATACTTCTGTTAGGTTCAGCATATCTTGTATGGACCTTATATTTTCTTACCTTTTTTTCTTATCTTTCTTGCTTGGATGATCCATTTTATACTCCATTAAGGGGGGGGGGGGGTATTTCTGCTCTTTAGATTTCTTAATCTCTGCTGGCATTCTGGTGTTCACATTTCTTTACTCAGTTTTGTGTTTCTATTAATGAATGCCTCTATTGTGGAAACACTGCTGTTAGTCCTGCGCATTATGTTATTGTGAGTAGTTCTTCAAAGGGTTCTAGTTTTCCTAAATATTGTGGTAATACAATATCTTTGAGAGTATTAACAATTTTTGCAAATTTTGTTGACGTGTTTTGTTTTGGGTCTTTTTATTGGGCCATTTCCGTTTATTCTGTTAGTGTGGTGTTAAATGTTTACATAACTGTGGAGGGAAAGGGTTAATAAGTTACGTGACTAGTTACAGCGGACACTGCAAAGAGCATACCCTTGTGTGCAAATAGAGAACAGTACGTGCTAATTCTTACGAGCTAAATTACGAGTCTAATCTGCTGCGACCACAGAAACAGAAACTAATGTGCTGAGCTCCGCAAGATAGCTTAAATTGTAACTGCTCCTTTCACTCTAAGTTTTTTTTAGTGAAGGGTAGTTTATTGTTAATGAGGTGATATTTCTATACAGTGATTCGATATGTTATAATAAGTTGCTATTTCTATGCTGAACTGTATGAAAGGACGCTATTGTAACAGGAGAGTAGAGTTACGAGCTGATGGAGACTAGCCCTCTCTCTCCTTAGTACCAAGTAAAATAAAGGTCCCAAAACGTGACTCAGGAGTCGAGTATTCTGTTCACCTGAGTAAGGTCAAATTTCCATGAGAATAACATTATTATATTCTATTTTTTTTTCTCTCAGCTCAAGCGGGTACATTTTGAGGTATTGGCATAGCCAAGCACGCTTATTTCTCAATTGCTAGGAACTTTCGAACCATTCTAATGGTATCTAGTACTGTGGCCTTCTGGAGATTTACGTAGATATTGTTTTGTATCCCTAACTGTTTAATGCTACTGTGTAGTGACTTTGGGATGATACCTGTGGTAGATATGACTTTTGGGGCAATGTATATCCTCTTCATATTCCATAGATTTTTTTTACAAAATCCTTTATTAAATTCCTCTTTCTGGTGTTTTTCACTTATTGAGTTCTGTATGTTACGAGCGCTTGGAACGGCTGTATCTCTTAAGTAAGCCGTTATTGCTTGCTTATCCTGTATTATTATATTCGAACGGTAGTTATGGATTGTTCTGTTTGTAGTAACGGCTCGGACGTAATATAATTTGTGGGACTTCGACTCCAAATCTGCATCAAGCTTGTATTTATAGCATGATGTGGTTTCCTTTATGAGTTTCATATTGGTGAATGATTATGACATGGAGTATTGACAGGGACCTGTCCACCATGAGGTAGACCTTTTCCCAGTATGGACCTGAAAGGCTACGTGGACAAGTATATTCAATATGCACTCGCCTCAGTTTTATCAGACCGTCAACTTCATCTGTGGGAGCACGGTTCTGTTTTTGCAACCAAGAAAGACGGGAGCCTGAAACCTTGCATAGATTACAGGGACTTAAACAAAATAATAATTAAGAATCGCTACTCTTTCCCACTAATTAAAAAAGCATTCGAATTGTTGCAAGGGGCAATTATTTTCACAAAACTGAACCTGAGGAACGCTTATAATTCAACTTGTATTTGCGAATGGGCCGATTGGAAAGCAGCTTTTATTACCCCGACAGGCCATTATGAATACTTTTTGATTACCTTTGGGCTGGTTAACACTCCAACTGCCTTTCAGATATTTATTAATGAAGTTCTTCAGCAAATGCTTAATAGGTTCGTGTTTGCGTGCCCCGATGACATTTTGATTTTTTCGTAACCTTACGAAGAATATGTAACACACATAAGGCTGGTTCTTCAGTGCGTATTAAAGAAACGACTGTTGTAAAATGAGAGAAGAGAGAGTTCCACAACCCCGAAGTTTCTGCTTTGGAATTTCTTATCCCCAAAGGAATATTCTGGTGGTCCCTAGGAAAAAGCACATGGAGCGAGAGTGGCTCCCACCTACTTCTGTTTAACAACTTCAACGGATTTTGGGGTTCGCAAATTTTGACAGGAGGAATACGCGAAACTTTAGCTCAATAGCGGCCCCTCTGACGCGATTGACCAGAAAGGCATCGGATTCTTGCTGTTGGTCCCAGAAGCTGAGGCGAAAGCAGATTTTAATAACTTAAAAACTGTTTTGTTACTGGACAATTCTACGCCCTCCTGAACACATTGTTGAGGTAGATGCCTCTGATATTCGAGTGGGTGCCGTTTTATCTTAGAAATCTACAGATGAGCCAGAAACTACATCCCTGTGCCTACTTTTCAGGACGTCTGTCATCGGCTGAGTTGAAATACGGCATCAGGAATAGAAAACTCTTTGCGGGGAAGTTGGCACTGGAGGAGTGGTGGCATTGGCTTGAGGGGGCTAGGCATCCATTCATCCCGTGGACAGATCAGAAAACTTGACTTGTATTCAGGACGCGAAAAGGCTGAATTCTCGTCAAGCCCGCGTCATTTGTCGGCGTTGATTTTCAATCGTTTAAGTTCTTTGTGACATCGTCTTGGATCTAAAAATCAGAAACTTGATGCGATATCGAGACAATTCGATCTCCTAGATTAGGTGGAGAGGATAGAACCCATTTTTTATACCGGGCGAAAGATTAGTGTTCCCCATGTCGTGGGATATAGATTGCCAGTCCTAGAAGGGCATAACCAGGTTCTAGCAGGTGGTATTCTGACTGATTATTTGTTGCGATCTGAGGTTCTGAAATGGGATCAGACTTCTAAGATCACACGTCACCGGGGTATCGCACGGGTTCTGGAGTTCATTCCAAGAGGATACCGGTGGTCTGGTATATATAACAACATTAACTTGTTCATGAAGGCGTATGACATTTGTGTTTGTAACAAAGATCCCAATTCCCCACCCCAAGGCCCTCTTAAAACTCTACACATTTCTTCACGCCCCTGGTCTTATCTATTTTCTGGATTTTAAAATCTGGCTGACCCCCATCATGTTACTTTCCCAGTATTTTAGTTGTGATAGACAGATTCTTCATTTCTTGCCGATTCGTTTCTTGAACTATTGTGCCATCAGCACGGAAGACCGCAGAACTTCTCATTCACTAGGTTTCCGTATTCGTGGTTTTCCTACTGACATTGCTTCGGACAGAGGACCCGAATTCACCAAATTTTGGCAAACATTTTTCAAGTTGATTGGGGGTTACCTCTAGTCCTATCTTTGCGTTCCATCCTCAGACTAATGGATAGACTGGGAGGATGAACCAGGACCAGGAGCGAACCCTTCGCTGCCTATTGTCCAGCAACCCTTCCTCCTGGAGTGACCATTTAATCTGAGCAGTGTTCGCCTAAAATGCGTTTCAACATTCTTCATTGGGTATGAACCCTTTCGGATGTCAATTTGGGTATCAGCCCTCTCTCTTCCCTCTTTAGAAGGCAGAGATTGGGGTTCCCTCAGCAAAACAGTTTGTTCAGAGATGCAAACAAAGCGGCTCGAGGCCAAAGGAACTCTAGAAGCTTTCTGCCCGGCAACAGACCAAGGCGCAAAGAAAGAGGCGCCTGCGTCTTTCTTTCTATATTGGTCAGCGGGATAGGCTTTCAACTAAATATCTCTCACTCAAACTAGAATAGCGAAAATTTGCACAGGCTTTATGGATTCAGTTTAAGTCGTTAGTAAAATTAACCCGTAACGTTTACGTTACAACTTCCCCTTTCTATGAGAATTCATCCAGCTTTTCATGTTTCCAAATTGAAACCTTTACTTTCTTGCTCCTTGGCCCGGATTCCCAAACCCGCTCTACCAAGTGTCATAGACGGCGAAAGTGTCTACACAGTCCTAGACAGCTTAATTCACGGACAAGTTAAGGGAATAACTACAATACTTGGCAGACTGGGAGGCATATGGTCCGGAGGGACGGTGCTGGGTTCCTTCCCGGGATATTTTAGATTCTGACATTATTTCTGAATTCCATTGCTTACAGCGAGATAGTTCTGGGCCGTCAGATGCCGGCCGTAATTGTAGGGAATCTGTCACAGCCTGCGGGCTAAGGGCTCTGAGTTTTTTTTTTGCCGTTGTCCTTATTGTATTCTCTGCGTTTTATTAATTATAATTAAGACATGTTCTTGCGCTTCGGGGTTTTATGCGTTGTAGTTAAGTCCTGTCTAGTTTACATTTAAGTTGCAATTATGCTTGGATACTTCCAATTCTCTTGGAGATTTTGCAGGCATACGATTGACTTTTTTAATTAGAATAGTTATTTGCAACATTCTTAAGACTCTTGGGTTTAATCGCCTTACGAAAGATTGCTTCGTGTACTACACAGTGCTAACTATTCGGTGCTAGGTTCGAGCGCTGATCCTTTCCTAGTGATATTCTGGCTGAGTTGTTCCGAGTTACCCAAGACCTTGTAAGTTCTACTGTGCTTTTTTTTGTCTCCTTCTCCTTTAAAAAAAATCCTAGTTTTGCTTAACCTTTCAGAGTCTCTGTGTAAACTTGCTCTTGAATCCAAAGTTGCAGCTTCACACGATGCCAATTTCACCTTGCATTTACATATTGTGTCGTAATAAAAGGAGAGATGAATCTCAGGAATTCTCTACTCCAGAGATTAGTCAAAGTCTAGGTCATTATTTGTATTTAAAATTAACAGGGATATTTTATTTGAGAGATAAAGAAATGGTGGCTATGGGGCTTCTTAGCTATTTTGGATCCCAAGATCCAGACTGACTTTTTCACCTTGAGTCCCTGATTGTTATCGTTGACATTAGAGTCCATGTGCCGATTGTTAGCAGCAGCTGAACCGGAAGCTTTGCAAACCAAAGCCTGCAATCCCATGTAGATAACTGTAAGATCATTTTTCGTACACAATCATACAATTGCCTCAAGAGATTGATCTGTTCCGAGTCCACATATATTTAAAACAGAAAGGTGAATTTTTACTTAGTGCAATAGTGTTTGAATCGGCGACATTGAATTGTTTCGTTTTTCTACTTTAAGGGAAAGGGCTACAGTTTCAGAAACTCACACAAAATGCTGGAGTGACTGACCGGGTCAGGCGGCATCTGTGGAAAGGAATTAAGACGGTTCAGGCGGAGACGCTTTATTTCTTCTATTGATGCTGCTGAGTTCCTCCGGCATTTTGTGTGTGTTACTTTGGATTTCCAACAATTACAGAATCTCTTGAGTTTAGTGTTTCCAGATCGATAGTTTTCTGTTTGAAAATGCTGAGTGTCAGGTTCTTTAATCTTGATTGCAATATCGATTGTAGTGTGAAAATGGCTTCGACCAGTCCTGGTGTGATCAATGGTGAAAGCTCATACGGCCACTCGCTCCTAATAGCAGCTGTTTGTCCTTGCCAAACTGCCCTGAAATTGTCTTCAAATTCACAGCCTGAATCTCAAAAGACACCTACCTCTCTGTCTTACCAAGTTCTGCGCACTGCAGCGGCGATAACACACGAATAATCTTCTATCGACGATGTTTCGGCCATCCAGAAGCAAACGTTAGTTGCATTAATGAGAAGCTTTATTTGTTGTTTTTTTTTCTGATAACTCTGAAAACTTACGAAATGTAAGAGCGACTGCAACAGACCTCACCGGTATCTCGCCAAGGTTGCACTGAAGCTATAGCGAGTGTTCCAGGAAGTAGACATCACCCTGGTGTCAAAACGCTGATCATAAGTTAAATTAATACCCATTCGTGAATCTGCGCCCTGATGGTGGTTTGTTGGGGCCAGAGATTTACCAGTCTTTCCCACCCGCAATTGACGAGAATCAGAATCGATATCTCAGGACGGAAAGCGGCCTGACATTACTACCATAAATTCAACTTATCTGAACAGACACAACCTGCAGCAAAATGCATTTTAGTGAGAATTCTGGATTTTTCATTGCTATTCTTTTCAGTTTTCTCTTTGTTGTTAACGGTAAGAAGTTCCACGATTAATGTAAGAAATTATAAGAAATTATTAATCCAGTATAAGAAATTATATATTTTAATATTTCTTTGGAATTTGGATGTGATCAAAGGGGTTATATGGTATAAAACGCGGTGGAAGTGATGTACTGAGTGGAACGGTAAATTTAATAAACAAAACAGCTTTGGTAAGGTAACATACGATAAAACAGCGGGGAACTGAAGCGGGTGAGCGTGGCCGGGGTGTAGAGGGCAGTGCTCCGAAGCAGAAAGGTTTTTTCAAAGGACTGGCACCTGCTGGATGAACCCATTAACCTCGGTCTGTGTATTTTCCACATTCCGACCAGAATCACAAGTTACTGAATGAAAACTGGCTGGAACAATTGAAGGACAGATCTGAAGCCGGTTCTACGGCGTACCTTATAAATTTAGACAATCTCACAACACCGGCTTTGTTTTCATCAGTTGGTGCATACTGTAAACAATTTTGTTTTCAGTAAGGTGCCACATGAGTCGGTCTATCCACTGATTCCAGTCCATCGTTAGTAATAAATATTACCGATGTCGAAGAATGTCTCAGGTATGGCGAGAGGAAAGTTCCAGCGTTAAACCCATCGGATTTCAGAACGTCACGTGGTGATGAAACATATGAAACACAGTGAATCTTTGTAGCAATTAGTTATGCTAGGAATTAAACATTTTTTAATATTTAGGTATTGTCCATTTATATTAAAACAGTTACTATTTCCTATAGTCGCTGCAACACCGAAAGTGCATCAGGAACGATTGAATGGGACCGTTGGCCAGACCGTACATTTCCCCGCCTGTCATAAAGTTTCAGACATTCAAGGGTATCTGCGGATCAAATGGAGCAGAGCAGGGAAGGAAATTGTGGATTATCGTTGCCTGTCCAACAGAACCCACAGCAGTTTTACTGGATGTAAACAGATAAACACCACTCCCGACCAGTATAAACACCGGGCAGCTTTTTCTCTGGAGAATGCATCCTTGCTGCTGAGAGATTTGCAGATCAGCGACAGCGGGGTTTATGAATTATCCATCTCCCAGAAAACGGGAACGGACATTTGCCGCATCGATTTGACAGTCCAACTCCATGATAGAACCGACACCGGCAGCAGGACCAAAACCGGGAGTGGAATCTATACCGGGAATAGAACCGATACTGCGAATGACAAAAGTTGGTATATTTCCTAGGTTTGGAGTAATTTCGTCCAACTGTTAAAGTTTGACCACTTACAGACCGCTCCTGTATTTAATTTGATCTTTGGAGCTCATTTTCCACATCCTCCTTTCCCAACAAACCTTTTTTCCCTTTTATAACCAAATCCATTGGAATCAGTCTTGATTGTTCCGTGCAACCAGACATTCGAAGTTGGAGAATACCGAAGTCTCACTTCTCCTTTGGAAAATCATATTCTTCTTGCGCTACTCCGAGATGTGATTAGATTAAACATCCCATTCAGGGGAAACAACATCTCTGCACCCACTCTTCCACGTCCAATGGAATCTTGTATAATATGTTTCAAGGTGATAATTTGTTATTGTTCTGAATTCCAATGTAGGCCCAGACAGTTTAATCTCTCTTCATATGACAAATTTTAAGAATCAGTTGAGTAACTGTTAATGAAATCGCTTCATCACAGGTAGTTAAGGAGACAGGATCTGCTAAATACGATATTCTAAGTGCAGTCTCTCAAAGGCTCAATGTATAAGGGTAAACTGTTTTGTAAATGGAGAGAAAATACAAAAATGTGAGGTGCAAAGAGACTTGGTAGTCCTTGTGCAAGACTCCCTATAGGTTATTTGCAGGTTGAATCTATGGCGAGAAAGGCATTCATTTCAAGAGGACTAGAATATAAAAGCTTGGATGAAATGTTGAGACTTTGTAAAGCACTGAGGCCTCATTTTGAGTACTATGAGCAGTTTTGGGCCCCTGATCTTAGAACAGATGTGCTGACACTGGAGAAAGTTTGCAGAAGGTTCGCAAATATGATTCCGGGATTGAGTAGCTTGTCGTATAAAGAGTGCTTAATGGCTCAGGGTTTGTATTCATTGGAATTCAGAAGAATGAAGGGTGACTGAATTGAAACTTTCTGAATGGTGAAAGGACTTGATGGAATATATGTTGAGAGGATGTTTCCTATGGCAGGATAGTCTAAGAATAGTGGACATGGCCGCAGACTAGAGGGCCATCCTCTTAGAATGAAGATGAGGAGGATTTTGTTTAGCCAGAGAGTGGTTAATCTATGGACAACTTTGCTACAGGCAGCTGTGGAAACCATCTTTACTTATGTTTAAGGTGAAGGTAGAAATATTCTTGATTCATTAAGGCATGAAGAGGTATGGGAAAAAGTGAGGTGACTGGGACTGGGAGGAAAATTGGATCAGCCATGATCCAATTTAGCCCAATTCTGCTCATACATCTCGTGGTGTTTTACAAATCCCTTGTGGTGTATGGAGAAATATCTGAGTGTAAGTAATATCGTTCACCTCTTTACCTCTTGAGTATTTTCATTAGACTGAAGTGGAATAAATAAGAATTCTTTTTCCAGAAATAGCCATTGGCCATATTATTTCTGTGTGGGCTCCTTGAGATTAACCTCACTATTAGTCTTTTTTGACAATGGTAAAACTGTTTCTATTTTATGCATTTGTTCTATTTCCTTTTTGCCAACTATTACTGGAACAGCAGTTACCTAATTCTTATCTATTCTGTAGCTGATATTTTGCAGTGACTTTAATACCTTTCATGTTATCTTTCATTCTTTTTACACCTGCAGTCTCATTCTATAGATCTTTCTGCAACAGAAACTATTTTTTCCTAGGTTATTTTGTGAAAACCTTTATGATTTTGGGCATCATTTTCTATTGCAGAATGAAAATTAAATAAAAACAACACAAACCTGAAAAGAATTGATGTCGTTCATTCTAGGGGTCATTTTCAAAAATGTTTCAGCACCCCGCAATACATTCACATCTTCTTTAGATTTTGTGTTCAGAGCAGATCATAATCCACATGTAGCTGGCATTGTGCACAAATATTTTGTTATATTGCCCTGTAAATAAAACCCAGATCATTACAAACTCCTCAATTTCTTCTGACTCTTCAGACATTCCTGTAACTTTCTAATCCTGCTCCATATTTTAAATACTATTTGTACTAACCCTACTTGCTTTTAATATTCTGTTGCACACCATCTGCCATATTTCTACCCATGGCATTATTCGATGTATGAATATACTAACGCACTATCTTGCTTATTGTTGATCAGATTTCAACGTTTTCAGTCTTTAGTGGTCTTTGCAAACATAACTTGGATGCATGACATGTCTGTTGTCTATCCTCATTTAGGCTATTAATATACATCAAAGTTATTTGTACCCAAAACACTGGAATGTGTTGCTGTAATTGTGTTCTACCATACTGTGTGATACAATTACTACATTTGAAAGGCATTTGGGAAGTGCTTAAATAAATATGGTGTGGAAGGATATAGATGTAATGGGCAAAAACTTTGGCGTGGATATGATGATCTGAAGAACCACTTTACTGCCATGAATAACTTAATATTAACCCACACGTTTGCAATAAAGAATATGATTTCATAGTTTCAACTGCTCTTGATGCTGAGCAGTTAAACGATTAATACCTGGAATATTTGTGAATTGGGTTGTGCAGACTAATACGATGCTCTAATGAAGGTAAGTGAGCTTTTATGGAAGGATAAAGTATAACCAATACTCTTGAGATTTTCATGGCTCTGTTAAAGGAGAGCAGGGGTTCGTCTTAAGAACACCAACTTTACATAATTAGTTTTCTTTATAAATTTAGACATCAATATTTACCAGAGAATGTTTTGTCAGGAGATTTATAGTTTTATATGGTAGAATGTGATTTCTTTTTTCCATTGACATTGTGTTTCATTCTCTGGATGTCTAAGGCCTGCTTTGATATTGCATTATCTCATATTGTGTGATAACTTGTATATTTAATTCTTATAATATGTATATTTTCAACATATCAAAATGTATTTGTATCTTTGTTGCCAGAAGTTATTATAACTTCACAAAGTACAATCTGTTTCCAGTTTCAAATGGGAAATTAGTGACATCTGGTTGGAGGCCAATGAAACGAGGAAACCAATAAATCTTAATTCATAGCCAGTTAGCAACTCAGGATAAGAATTCATTCATCTAGAAATGATGAATACGGTGATGATTCTGGAAAAATTAATAATTTGAGTTAGATGTTTTATGGTTATTTGCAATTATCCACTTGGTGAGGCGCCTATATTCAGATATTGGGCATATCAAGGTTGAAATCAATGGTCTTTTAACATCCAGGCAAATCAACGGATATGGAGGCAGATCAGCTTTCATTCCAAATGTTCTTTTGTTTTTCTGTGCAGGTTCACAGTCAACACTTGCATTCATCCTTCCAGCTGTTGGCATTGCTATTATTATTATCTCCTTGCATTTCTCCATGAAAATGAGAAGAGGTAAGTTGTCATGCTGTGATTGGTTTCAGGCAAAGTCCTGCCTGCATGCTACTTTCTCATTCAAGGTTCAAAGTAAATTTAATGGTGCTGTACATATCTCACCATATGCAACTCCAAGATACATTTACTTGGGCGGTAGTCACAGTAAATACAAGAAACACAATAAAATCAATGAAAGACCACACCCAAACAGGACGGGCAAACAACTGATGTGCAAAAAAATAATAAAGTGTGCAAATACAAAAAGGAAGAGAAAGAAATCATAATGATATTAAATAAATAAGCAATAAATATTGAAAATATGAGATGGAGTTCTTGAAAGTGAGTCCTCAGGTTGTGGGCACAATTCAGGAATGTGAGTGAAGTTGACTGAGGTTATCCCTTTGCTTCAACAGCCTGATAGTTGAGGGGTAATAACTTTTCCTGAACCTGGTGGTATGAGTCCTGAGGCTCCTGTACCTTCCTCATTGCTGCATTGAAAAGAAAACATGGACTGGATGGTGCAGGTCTTTGATAATAGATGGTGCTTTCCTATAACAGAACTCCATGTACATTTGTAGATATGCTCAGTGGTTGTGAGGGCGTGTTGGCGCATGGCCTAGTGGACAAGGCATCAGACTAGTAATCTGAAGGTCACTGGTTTGAGTCTCAGCTGAGGCAGTGTGTTTGAGTCCTTGAGCAAGGCACTTAACAACACATTGCTCTGCGATGACACTGGTGCCAAGCTGGTTGGATCCTAGTGCCCTTCCATTGGACAATATCAGTGGCATGGAGAGGCAAAAGTTTGCAGCTTGGGCAACTGCCGGTCTCCCATACAAACCTGCCCTTCCATGGCACAAGTCCATGGTCTCACGAGACTAATGGATGCCAATTCTATTCTGTGAGGGCTTTACTCATGATGGACAGGGCCATCTTGTCTTGTAGGCTTTTCCAAACAAGGTCACTGGTGTTTCCATACCAGGCTGTGAAGCAACCAGTCAATATACTTCCCACCATTCAGCTTATAGAAGTTTGTCAAAGTTTCAGATAACATGCTGAATCTTTTCAATCTTCTAAGAAATAGAGGCACTGCTGTACTTTCTACATAATAGCACTTACATACTGAACCCAGGACAGACCCGCTGAACTGATAGCACAAATGAATTTAAAGTAGCTGCGCCTCTTCACCTCTGATCAGGATCTCCGGTTACCTCCTCTTGACGTTTTGTAAGAAGTTGCTGTATCATTACTCAATTATGTTCAATCTTCCTCCAATATGCTAATTTGTTACCACTTTTGAGATGGCCAACAGCACTGGTTAGAATCAGCAAGCGTATATGGCATTGGAGCTGTGCTTATCCCCATAGCTTACCTGCACAGTCATAAGTATAACATGGGTAGAGGAGGTGGATAAGTACACAGCTTTGTGCTGCTTCTGTGCTGATAGTGATTGTGGAGGAGATGTAGTTGCCAATCTAAACTGACTGGCATCTGCAAGTGAGGAAATCGAGTATCTAATTGCAAAAGTAGGTATTGAAACTCAGTGATTAATTTTAAGAGTAGATAGTATTGAATGCCAATCTGTAGTCAATGAAGAGCATCCTAATGTATGAATCCTTGCCATCCAGACATTCCAGTATTGAGTGAAGAGCAAAGAGAGTGGTATCTGCTGTTGATCTGTTATGACAGTACACAAATTGGAATGAATCCAAGTCAGTTCTCAGGCAGGAATTAACATATTGCATTATCAATCTTTCAAATCTCTTCACCTCAGTGGATGATAGTGACAGTTATATTAGGATGATAGTTATTGAGTATGCTACCACATTCTTCATAGTTACCCGACTTGAAGCAGATGAATACCTTACACTGCTGAAGTGAGTGTAACGATATTGGTGAATACTCCAACCAGTTAATCAACACTTGTTTTTTCATTCTTGGTCTGGTACCCTTTGTAATCCAGATGCTTTCTGTGGGTTCACCCTCCTAAAAGCTGTTTTCATGTCAGCCTCAGAGTGAAATTACTGGATCACTATGGGCTTCGAGAGTTCATGAAGGCAACTCCATTTTCTGATGGTCAAACCAAGCAGAAAAGGCATTGAATCCATCTGGGAGCAAAGCCTTGGTGTCACCTATGTGTGCACAAATGTACCTAAATTTACAAATTTATGAGGATTATTATTGTAGTTAATGTAATCTTACACCTGGAACTGAAGGAGCTACAGCTTCAATTATTATAGTGTTCTCTCTTATTGTGGGGAGAGCCAGATTAACAAACTGAATCACTTCTGAGCAATTGATTTTACTACATAGAACAAGGTATTGCATCCTTGACCAAATTTTGAAGCTTAATTTCAGCTATTTTCCAGTTGTTACAGAGTGATAGAGTCATAGAATATTACAACACAGAAACAGGCATTTCAGCTGATCTACTCTGTGCTGAACTATTTATCTTGCTAGTCTCATCGACCTGGACCCAGACCATAGCCCTCCATACTCCTCCCATCCATGTACCTATCCAAATATATCTTAAATTTTGGAACTGAGCCCACATAAATGACTTCCACTGGGAGCTCGTTCCACACTCTTAATGGCCTATTTATGTTCCTCTTCAATATTTCATCCTTCATTCTTAACTCGTAACCTCTATTTCTAGTCTCACCGAACCTCAGTGGAAAAAATCCAGCTCACCCCATGTATCGTCATCATCTTATCCACAGCCATGATTGCTTTTGGCAAATATTTTTGACAGAAGTGGTTTACTGTTGCCTTAAGGGAAGTGTCTTTACATGATCAGTGACTCCAGCCACTGTCAACACTTTCAGAGATTGTTTGGCTTGCATCAGTGGTCGCATAGCCTGGACTTATGATATGCATCAGTTGCACATACAACCATCCACCATCTGCTCCCCTGGTTTCATGTGACCCTGATCAGGAGTCTAGGCAGGTGTACACCTTTCAGGCTATCTGAGGTGAGGAGTACCTTCCACCTCCTTTGGTAGGAACGTATCACCATACCACCACCCAAATGTGTATATTTCTATTAAAGCTCCGCTATTCTGTGCTGATGAAAATAAAATCCTATCTTATTCTACCTTTCGCTATAACTCAGTTCCTCAATTCCTGCAAACATCCTTGTAAATTTTTCTGCGCTCTTTCAATCTTATTGATCTCTTTCTAGTAGGTAGGTAAGTACAACTGCACACAAAACTGCAAGTTAGCCCTCACCAACGTCTTGTACCATTTTGACATAACATCCCAACTCCTGTACACAATACTTTGATTACAGAAGGCTAATGTGACAAAAGCTTTCTTTATGACTCTATGAACCTGTGATATATCTTTAAAGGAATTATGGATTTGTAATACCTTATCCCTCAGTTCTACCACACTCGATGGTGCCCTAATGCTCCATACTTACCCTGGTTTGTCCTCCGAAGTTGGAACATCTCACTTTTTTGCATTAAATTGCAATCTCCATTTTTCTATATGGTCCAAATCTTGGTGCAAGTATTGATAGTGGTCCTCGCTGTCCACTGCACTGCCAATCTTGCTGTCATGCGCAAATTTGTTGATCCAGTTATCTTTCAGATCATTGATGTAGATAACAAACAACAATGGATCCACAATGATCCTTGCAGCACACCACAGGCCACTGGCCTCCAGTCAGAGTGGCAATCATTTCATACCATGTTGTGCCTTCTCCTGCAATGACAATTCTAATCCAATTTAACACCTCAACCAGTTACCAAGCATTTTTAAACATGTAGTAAAGAGTGACCGTTTTTTTAATGATCTTGACAGCAAACTTTGCCTTGAAATGAAATGTAAGACTTATTAATGGGATTTTCATTCTACCCACAACTTTTATAGATTTAAAAAATATCCAGTGATTTACAAATTAAACACTCCTATGCAAAGTATAGCTATTATGTTAATATTGTTTTGTTTCATTACCTTTGAACTTCTGGGTTTGTTCTTTTCCTCCAGTTTATTTCTAAGCTTTTCTCATCATAATCATCCAGCTCTTTATTTTGGGATACATTTGATGACCGTTCCCATCAAAAATAAGTATACTGTTTTGGATACTGTTGGTGGGGATGACCTACCAGGAACAAGCTGCAGTGGTCGTGTCTCTGGCACTGAGGTTGGACCCTCGACTAGGAAGGGGAGGAGGGAAGAGAAGAGAGCGGTATTGATAGGGGATTCTATAGTCAGGGGGGCGGAAAGGAGATTTTGTGGGGAAGATCAGGAGTATCGGATGGTATGTTGCTTCCCTGGTGCTGGCATCCGAAACATCTCAGATTGGGTGCAGGTTATTCTCGAGAGGGAGATGTTGTGGGGTGACTATTGGGGTGCCACAGGGCTCGGTATTGGGACCACAGCTGTTTACAATTTACGTCAATGATTTGGATGAAAGCATTGAAAATAACATCAGCAAATTTGCTGATGATATTAAGCTGGGTGGCAGTGTGACATGTGATGAGGATGTTAGGAGCATTCAGGGTGACTTGGATAGGCTGGGTGAGCGGGCAGATACTTGGCAGATGATGTTTAATGTGAATAAGTGTGAGGTTATCCACTTTGGGAGTAAGAACAGGAAGGCAGATTATTATCTGAACGGGGTAGAGTTAGGTAAAGGAGAAATACAAAGAGATCTAGGAGTCCTTGTTCATCAGTCACTGAAGATGAATGAGCAAGTGCAGCAGGCAGTGAAGAAGGCTAATGGAATGTTGGCCTTTATTACAAAGGGATTTGAGTATAAGAGCAAGGAACTCCACTTGCATTTGTACAGAGCCCTGGTGAGACCACACCTGGAGTATTGTGTACAGTTTTGGTCTCCAGGGTTAAGGAAGGACATCCTGGCTGTAGAGGAAGTGCAGCGTAGATTCATGAGGTTAATTCCTGGGATTTCTGGGCTGTCTTACACAGAGAGGTTAGAGAGACTGGGCTTGTACACGCTGGAATTAAAGAGATTGAGAGGAGATCTGATTGAAACATATAAGATTATTAAGGGATTGGACAAGATAGAGGCAGGAAATATGTTCCAGATGCTGGGAGAGTCCAGTACCAGAAGGCATGGTTTGAGAATAAGGGGTAGGTCATTTAGGACAGAGTTAAGGAAAAACTTCTTCTCCCAGAGAGTTGTGGGGGTCTGGAATGCACTGCCTCGAAAGGTAGTGGAGGCCAATTCTCTGGATGCTTTCAAGAAGGAGCTAGATAAGTATCTTATGGATAGGGGAATCAAGGGATATGGGGACAAGGCAGGAACCGGGTATTGTTAGTAGTAGATCAGCCATGATCTCAAAATGGCGGTGCAGGCTCGAAGGGCCGAATGGTCTACTTTTGCACCTATTGTCTATTGTCTATTATCTAAGAGTATCTGTGCCATGTGATTGTAATTGTTTCCAAAAGATCTGATATTTCCTATTCTTGATGAATTTCTGAAGAAAAGTTACTTCTGTTTTATTTTGTTGATGTCAGAGCACGAGTTTAATTTATATGGAGCTGAATGCATTTGCAGAAAATGTTATAAGGAGTAATTTTTCTTTAGAATTTCAGTAGGCTATAGAAAATATTGGAAACAGTTTATCATTTTATGAAGCAAATATATGAAGTAGGTAACCTTAAGAAAAAGAATCTTATCCCTAATAAAGAGCTGGGTTATTACAAGGAATTAAGAAATTTAGAAGCAATTGGCTAAACAATGTTAAAGTGAACTGTATTTCTGGTTTTGTGGTAGTATTTTTAAATATGAATGTGCATTTATGTTCTGGAATTAAATGCTTTATGGAAGATATTGGTCTATTTTGGGTTGATTCCTTCTGGCCAATCAATTGTCTAACCACAAGGAAACCACCATATTTTATTAGTTTCCAATTCTGGCTGCTTATGAACTCGGCATCTGTTTACCTGCCCTTCACTCACTCAAGCCACGGTCTCTCAGCTAACACTCTGCTTACAAAACCCAAATACTGCAAATGCTGATAAAGCAAAATAAGGTCCAAAAATACTACAAGCTCTTTTAAAGTCAGGCAGTGTATTTCATGTGGAGAACAAAACAGAGTTAATTTTAAAGTTGACTAGCCTCCGATAAAATGTTATCCAACTGAAATTGTAAACTAGTTTTCTTGCTCAATTGATGCTGCCTGACCTGCTCAGCACTATAATTTTAATTAGTTGAGATTGATTTCTTTAGTCAAGGAAGTTTACATGGAGATTGACAGAGGAGTTAGAGATCACTAGGAAAGTGCGGGATTGCTACTGATGTTTAACTAAATAAACAATACAGTTTAACACTATAGAGAAAGATTTAACTTACTGCTGGTAGGTGTACTTCCATTGACACGACATACCTACTCAGCCCCGCTGCCATGTCAGCAGTTCCAAGGTGTTCCAGGAAAACATATTAACTGGTTTGTATATTGTAAGTATATACTCACAACTTTTGAAGTGCTTGCATGGATTTATGATAAAGCTCAGTTTGTTTCTACTTGCTAAGCTTTCAACCAATACTCCAGATGTGCCATGCAGCTGGGAATTGGTATTTAAACAACCACTGAGAACATCAATTTTATTGAGAGAAGATAGGAAAAGTTAAGAGCTGCTGTTATTATTAGAAAGATACTTGCATGGATAGAGCATTGATTGATTGGCTGGAGACAAAGAATGGGAATAAAGGGAGCCTTTTCTGATTGGCTGCCAGTGACTAGTGGTGTTCCACAAAGGACTGTTTTGGAACTGCTTCTTATTGTACATCATTGATTTTGATGACCAAATTGATGGCTTTGTGGCCAAGTTTGTGGACAGTACAGAGGTAGATGGAGGGGCAGGTGGTGCTCAGGAAGCAGCGGCTACAGAAAGACAGATTAGGAGAATGGACAATGAAGTGGCAGATGGAATACAGTGTCGGGAATTGTATGATCATGCACTTCAGTAGAAGAAATCAGTGTAGACTAATTTCTAAATGGAGAGAAAATTCAAAAAAATATGAAGTGAAGGAGGACTTGGGAGCCCTCAGGCAGTATTTCATAAAGATTAATTTGCAGGTTGAGACAGTGGTGAGGAAAGCAAATGCAATGTTAGCAATCATTTCAAGAGGACAGGAACATAGAAGTATGGATGTAATATGGACTATTGTGAGCAATTTTGGGCCTCTTGATGAAGAAAATACTTGCTGACATTGGAGACAGTTCAAAGGAGGTTCACAAAAATTATTCGAAGATTGAAAGGCTTATAATATGTGGAGAGTGCAGAGTGTGGGCCTGCACTCACTGGAATTCAGAAGAATGAGGGGAATCTCATTCAAACCTATCGAACATTGAAAGAGCTCAATGGAGAGGGTGTTTCCTATGGTAGGAGAGTTGAAGCCAAAGGACTCATCTCAGAATAGAGAGACGTCCATTTCAAACTGAGATGAGAAGGAATATCTTCAGCTACAGAGTGGTGATTATGGAGGCCGTCTTTGGTTATATTTAAGGCAGAAGCTGATAGATTCTTTAGTAGTCAAGGCATGAAGGGATATGGGGATTGGGGCCGAGAGAGAAATGGATCAGCATGATGACATGGTGGAACAGACTAATTGGCCAAATAACATAATTCTGTTTCTAAACCTTGAGGTCTAATAGGAAATACAGCATCAGCACCAGCATGAACAGATTTGTCTGAATCTGCCTTAGTGGTATATAATCCCATATCATATCTTGAGGAAGGACTGTGTTTCCATTAGGTGAGAGGTGATACTCCTTCGCCATTTCCACCTGTGCCTTAATTGCATGTAGTTATTCTAGTTTTAAAATCTTACTTGACCCAACCTCAATGTCTGAGGGGAGTGGCTTATAGGCTTCTAATACTCTGTCGTTGGAAAATGTGCCTTTTGTAAACAGTCCTGAAAGGCCCTGTTCAATTTTCAAAGCAATGCTCCTTTGATCCAGACTTCCTCAAACATCAGATTGTTAAATCACTTCACTTTGTCTGCCTTCGTACAACAGGACATGTGCCGTAGGTGCACTGGTCCACTTAACAAAAATGCCACCTTGATGAGCCGGCCATTGTTGTTAAATCTTCCTGCCATGCATTGCTCAGAATGAAGCAATTCTGGGGAGTTTTTTCTGGGTACAGCAACCAAACAGACACCGGCTAAGGGCCAACTGTTGGGAGCTTGCAAGCTCAGAATAGAGTTGCACAGTGAACAATCATTAGTTATTTCTGAAATCTCTCAAAACTTCTACCTTTTGAGTCTAAGCCCATTTGCTGTTGTTATCCAAGGATTACCTCTGATCCTTTTGCTTTCTTTCCAGATAACTCTGTTCTGTAGAAAAACCCCTGACAAGAAACTATTAATCCAAAACATTAACCTTTGTCACTCTCCATAGATGGTCAATTCTTTCAGATTTGCAACATTCTTAAAAAGATTCAAATGTCTTTTTAAAAAGTCCCTCAATATATAATTTTGCACACATAACTGCAGAGTGAAAATGCAGTAATTCAAAAGTGAGCTTAACTTGGTGCCTATAAACACAAACATGTCTTTGGAATTTCTGAGCAGCTGCCAAGATACTTGTCTCATTTCTGTGTTGGTGTTTGATTCTTCCTATCACTTGTTAGGCCTAAAACTTAAATTAAGCTAACTGCAAGATCTTTGTGGCTGGAAATTTAACAGGTTTTGTAGAGACTTGTAGAATAATAAATTCTCCCTGAGGACTCTGCTTTTTAAAGGTCAGTGGTCAAACCTCATTCGTTGTGGTTAGTAAGGTCTGTGAACCACCCCCCCCCCCCATCCAAACTTGAATACAACCTGGTATGTGCCTTGACTGGTTTGGCCCTGGAGGTCAGAGTACACCGTCACTTTTGTCCTGCCAGCATTTGTATCATTCCAAACTGCCACTGCCGATGACCTCTGCCACATCTTAAGAGAAAACACCTATTCAAAGTTACAAGAATTTACATACTTTGCAGTGAGCCTACTGAAGCAAGCTAAATAAGAATACTTTTATTGGAGATATTCTCTTAAGTACAAGCATTCACAGATGTCAGACACATCCTTTAAAGATTCCTCCCTGGCAAACTCTCTCCATTTTTTAGATAAGCAGTTATGCTAATATTTTCAATCCTAACTGATAAATCCCACTAGTGATGTATCTATCAGTAGTTCATTCTTTCTTTCAAACTGTGCGGGTGTGCAGCCAGTTTGTTTTTCTTAAATATACAATTATCATAATGAGCAAGCATTGATGATAACTATGTTTGAAACAAGGCCAACGACTAACTGATGCATACCAAAAGTTTTCCTCCTCAGGTTGCAAACAAGCCCAGGAACAAGCAGGAAAGCTCAGTAGCACACTGGATCATCAGGTAAGTCAAATGATGTACTGGTAGTATTGTTTTACAAGCTTGCAGGTTTGGTTCTGAACTATTTCCAAACTTTTCATTTTCCTAGCAACTGAATATATTAGACCTTAATTCCAGCTTGCTGCTTGTTGTACTTCACACAGATTGATACTTATTGTAATTCTTCCTCTCTAACTGTTTTAACTTTTGTGCTGAACCTGCTATGCGGTCCCTATCACAGGGATATAGAAAGTATAAATGTATGCAATTTGCTTTGTACACTTATTACCACATTTGGAAGGCAGTGTGGGGCGGTCAGAAGACTGCAGGCATCCTTGATTCTGCCAGTAGGATGTTTATGAAATTCTGAGATTTATGTGATTATTCGTCTGTAGTTTATATTACTTTCATTCAGTTTTCTGTGTTTTTGTTCTTGTTCCCAATTTGTGGGTTGGGGTTCTGGATGGATGATGTGCTGGGTTTTATGTGGGGGAGGATTTGGAGATCTGGGGTTTGATGTTTTGTTTGTATGTGGGTGATATGTTAGTTTTTTTTGTGTGGGAGAGAGGAGCTAGGGGGTGTTTGGTGCTGTTGACACTTTTTTATTTGTGTGGGAGGGGTTTGGGGATTTGATTTTGTTGTAGTTTTTTTGTGAGGGCGGAGTTCATGATTTGGAGGTTTTGATGTTCCAGGTAGGTGTTCTTTTGGGTTTTCATATGAGGGAGGGTTTGGGGAAAGGGTTGGACTTTGCGAGTTTTATTTCCTGTTCTTTTCATGTGGAGGGAGGAGTGGCACTGGTATCTTTTCTTGCAATGACTACCATCATATTCTGTATTTCATGGCTATCTGGAAAAGACTAATATTGGAGTTGTATTGTATGTGCATACTTTGACAATAAAATGAATCCTTGAACCTTTTTTTTAACCAGTTCAATGAACTGTCCTCCAGAAGTGATTAGAGATAAAGTGAAAAGCAGAGTTTCAGACTTGTTGAGTTAGAGATATGTGAAATAGAAATAGAAACAAAATGAGATTAAGCTTTGAAGAAATTGCTGGAGCAGCTATTGTTTGAGTTGGGCAGTGTTAGAGTGGTTCAGCTTTGATTCAACAGCTTTATCGAAAACAGGTATAAGCAAACAAAGAAGCAGGGTATAAATACATTTCTGTTGTTTTTCCCTGTTAGTAATACACTTTAAGCAGGTCCATATTTTATAGTACATTGCTTGTGTGAGATGTGGGTACTTTGGCAGTCCTCTAGTCTCCCTGATAACTACATCAGTACAGATGTGCACCAAGTTGCAACTCCTTAGAGACTGTGTCAAGGAACTGGAGCTGCAGTTCAATTGTTTTTGGCTCAGTCAGGAGAATGAGGAGGTGATATATAGGAGCTAGAGTGAGAAGTTGTGCTTAATATTGGTTCTAATGGCACAGGTATGAAAATTGAGGAGGCCCTGAAGAGAGAGTATAAGGAGTTAGTTGGGAAGCTGGGAAGTAGGATCACCAGGGTAGGAATCTATGGATTTCTGCTTGTGCCTTGTGCCAATGAAGGAAAGAATACGACGATTTATCTGAGGAATGTGTGGCTGAGGAATTGGAGCAGGGGACAGGATTTCA
The DNA here is from genome assembly GCF_030144855.1 of Hypanus sabinus. Taxonomy (NCBI): domain Eukaryota; kingdom Metazoa; phylum Chordata; class Chondrichthyes; order Myliobatiformes; family Dasyatidae; genus Hypanus; species Hypanus sabinus. The sequence continues at coordinate 155,982,628 of NC_082710.1, forward strand.
GATTTCTGAATAATTGGGATCTCTGTTGAGGAAGGTATAACCTGAACAAAAAGAACGAGTTACACCTGAACCTGAAGGAGACCAATATCCTCATGGGCAGGTTTTCTAGAGCTATTGGGAAGGATTTAAACAATTTTGGCAGATGTATGGGAACTGGAGGGAGAGGGCTGAAGGTGAGGCAGTTGGTATGCAAGTCAGTGCAGATTGTAGTAGGACTGAGGAAGGATGGTAGGGCAAAATTGCAGTCGGTAGGATGAGTTTGTGTAACATGATGGGGTAAAATCAAAAAGATTGATGGCTACAGGGCTGAAGGAATTATTTCTGAATGTGTACAATATATGGAATCAGGTAGATGATGCTGTAATGCAATTAGAGATTAGCAGGTACCTCATTATGGGCATGACTGAATCATGGCTGAAAGAAGACTATAATTTTGAGTGAAACACTGAAGGAAACACTTTGTATCAAACTGAAAGGCAGGTAAGCAGTTAGGCAGAGTGGGTAGGATGGTTTTGTTTTAAAAAAAAATCAAATCTTTAGTGAGACATGAGATAAGATCAAGGATCTAGAATCCTTATGGGTAGTGTTAAGAAGCTGCAAGGGTAAAAAGACCCTGATGGCCTCTAAATAGCAGCTGGGATGTGGGATACACATTACAAAGGGAGATGGAAAAGACATGTGAAAAGGGCAATGTTACAATAGTTATGAAGGGCTTCCATATGCAGGTGGATTGGATTCCATGAGTGAATTTGTAGAATACTTGAGTTGGCTTTTTGCAGCAGCTTGATGTTGAACCCATCAGGGGAAGGGCAATTCTGGTTTCTGGAACCCTTAGGAAAAAGTGATTATAATATGATTCAATTCACTTTGCAGCTTGAGGGGGAGATAATGTATCAGTATTAGAGTGGGGTAAAGGGAATTACAGAGGCATTAGTGAGGTGCTGGTGAAAGCTAATTGGAAAGGGACATAGAGCATAAAATCAAAAGAGATATAGGCAGAATTGGACCATTCAATCCAATGAGTCTGCTATGTCATTTCATCGTGGCTTATTTATTCTCCTTCAACCAAATTCTCCTGTCTTCTTGTAACTGTTCACATTATGACTAATCAAGAATATATCAATCTCTTTCTTAAATGCACACAATGACCTGGCTCCACAGCCACCTGTGGCAATGAATTCCATAGATTCACCATGTTCCTATTCCTTGTTTCTGTTACAAACTGATATCCCTCTATTCTGATGTTGAGCCCTCTGCCCTTAGACTGTCCCATGCATGGATCAATCTTCGCCATGTTCATGCTAGGCCTTCAGGTATTTGATAGGTTCCAGTGAGATTTCCCCTTCTCCCACTAATTCTTCAAATCACCATGAGTGCAGGCCAAAGCCCATCACATGCTCCTCATATGATCCCTGTGTACGACACTAGCAATTCAGAATGTGCAGGATAGATACATCTCAAAGATGAAGTATTCTACAGGGAGAATTGATGCAACCTTGGCTGACAAGGGAAGTCAAAGACAGTACAAAAGCAAAAGTGAGGGCATATAGTAGAGCAAAAATTAGTGTGAAGCCTTGAAAAACAAACAGAAGGCAAATTAAAAAGCCATTAGGAGAGAGGTGATGAAATATGAAGCTAGCTAATAATATAAAAGGATAGCAAACTAATTTTTCAGATATACAAAGAGTAAAAGGGAAAGAAAAGTGGATATTCACTTGAAAATGAAGCTGCAGAGGCTCAGTGATCTGAGACAAAAAATGGTGGATTAACAGTAAGTATTTTGTGTCACTCTTCACTATGGCAGACAGCGACAGTATGCCAGGAACTTGAGTGTCATGGGGCAGACTTGAGTGCAGTCGACATTACTAAGGAGAAAGTGGTTAGGAAGTTGGAAAGTCAGAAGGTAGATAAGTCACCCTGACCAGAATGACTTCACCCCAGGTTCTTAAAGTGATAGCTGAAGAGAGTGTCGGACTTGTTCTGTAATGATTCCAGAGGACTGGAGAAATGCAAATATCACTTCACACTTAAAGAAGGGAGGAAGGGAGAACAAATGAAATTATAGGCCAGTTAGACTGACTACAGTGGTTGGGAAGATGTTGGAGTCCATTATTAAGGACCTTATCAGTCCTGACGAAGGGTCTCGGCCCAAAACGTCAACTGTACTTCTCCCTGTGGATGCTGCCTGGCCTGCTGTGTTTCACCAGCATTTTGTGTGTGTTGCTTGAATTTCCAGCATCTGCAGATTTCCTCGTGTTTGTCCATTATTAAGGATGAGGTTTTGTATTATTTGGAGGCACATGATAAAATAGGCCAAAGTCAGCATGATTTCTGCAAGGGGTAAACCTTGCCTGAATTCTGTTGGAATTCTTTGAGGAAATAGCAAGCAAAATAGACAAAGGAGAGTCAGTGGATATTGCTTACATGGATTTTCAGAAGGCCTTTAAGGTACCGTACATGAGGCTGCTTAACAAGATTAGAGCCCATGGTATTACAGCAAATGATACTAGCATGTATAGAAGATTGACTCGCAGATGGTTGGCAATATGTGGGATAAAGTGGAACTTCTCTGATTGGCTTCTCATGACTCGTGGTGATCTGCAGTGACTGGTGTTGGAAACACTTCTTTTCATGTTATGTGAATGATTCGTATGATGGAATTGGTGGAGTGTAGCAGAATGGGTGTGGAGTGTGATCTCATTGAAACCTATTGAATATTGGAAGGTTTGGATAGAATGGATGTGGGACAGATGTTTCCTATAGTTGCTGAGCCTAGGACTAGGGGGAAACAGCCTCAGCCTAGAGAGACATCTACTTAGACTGATGTGATGCCAGTTTTCTTCAGCCAGATGGTCATGATTTTGTGGAATTTATTGCCAATGGGCAGCCGTGGAGGACAAGTTATTTAGTATATTTAAAGTGGATAGTTTGATTTTTAGTTAAGACATCAAAGGTTGCAGGGAGAAGGTGTGAGAATGAGGTTGAGAGGGATAATAAATCAGCCATGGTGGGATGGCAGAGAATACTCAATGGGCTAAGTGGCCTAGTTCTGTTCCTATGTCTTATGGTATTGTCTAAATGAGTATGTTTGCAGGTGACACTAAAGACCATTTTAGCAAGACTAATTATTTTGGAACATGGGGCAATGCTGTGACAAAATAGCTTGAGGATAATAAGTATGACAAAACAAATTTGAAGAAGGTAAAGCGATGTTTGTAGTGTATTTGGTTATCAGTAAGTATTTGACAAGGGGATCCCATGTAAGCACAGTATGAATGTCATGAGGCATGGAATGCAAGGAAACCTGGATCTGTGGGGTTGGAATTTGTTTGCCTACAGATGGCAGGGAGTGGTAGTAGGTTAAACATATTCTGCCTTGAAGTACATGATGACGTGTGTTCTGGGGCCTTGCTCTTTGTGAATTTTAGAAATGACTGGGTTGAGGAAGAAGGGTGAGTTGGTGATTTAGCATATGACACAAGGGTTGCAGAGTGGCAGATAATGCAGAATGCTCTCAGAGGACATTGTCAGGATGCAGAACTGGGCTGAGAAGTGGGAGGTGCAATTCAATCCAGAAATGTGACAAGTGATAAATTTTGGAAGGTTGTACTTGATTGCAGAATACAAGGACAATAGCGAGTTCTTAGCACTGTGGAGGAACAGAGGGATCTTGCAGTCCAAACCCATAGATTTCTCAAGGTTGCTGCATTAGTTGATAGAATGGTTAAGAAGTTGTGTGGTATACTGGCATTTATTGTTCAGACGATTGAGTTCAAGAGACACGAGGAAATGTTGCAGCTCTATCAATGTCTGATCAGACCTAACTTGGAGTATTATGTGGAGTTCTGTTCACCACATTGTAGGAAGGATGTGAAAGCTTTACAGAGAATGTGGAGGAGATTTGCCAGGATGTGGCCTGGGGTAGAGACATGTCTTGTGAATAAGTTTGAGTGAGATCAGGCTTTCTAATTGGAGTAAAGGAGGATGAGAGGTGACTTGATAGAGGTGCATAGTATGATAAGCGGCATAAATAGAGTGGACAGCCAGTGCCCCTTCCCAGAATGCTAATGACTATTACAAGTCTGAGTGGAAGAAAGTACAGGGGGATATCAGAGCTAGTTTCTTTCTAGGCAGAGTGGTAAGTACTGCCAGACATTATTGTAGATACAGATACATTAGAGACATATAGGACACTTTCAGATAAGCATATGGGTGAAAGAAAAATGGCTATTTGGGAGGGAAGGGTGAAACTGATCTTGAAGTAAGTAATAATGTCAGCTCAAAATTGTAGGCTGAGGGGCCTATACTATGCTCTTTTGTTCTATGTTCTGTTCTCCTGTGACTTAAAAACACCACCTGTGGTTAGGATTTGGCCTGAAACAGTTGACCCAGAAAATATACTGCACTTGTATTCAAGTAAGTGTTGGTGTTTATTACAGATATTTTAAACAAATAGTTTTAAAATTATGATTGAAGGAATGAGAAAATACATCTTGTCTAATCTGTGTTAATGCAAAGGTAACTGACCAAAAATATATGTGAACATCTAAAGCGATTGAGGTTCTCACATGCATTACAGGCATAGATAACTGGAAATCATTAGTTATAAAGTAAATCATTGTTGACACTCTTCATTGTTAAACTGTAATAAAATACTGCAGTTTACTGTGATTTCCTGTTCTGTACAGATTACTTAATGATTTGCTTCACTTTTTTGTTAGCCTTGATAGAGCAGAGTTAAATAATGTTTTGGCCTGAGGTTTCCCATTCAAGTTGTTAAGAATCATGAGTTCCTGGACTTTCTCCGTCATTGCAAATTATTTCCACTGCAAATGCTTATTTTGTAAATGAATGTTCATGTACTTGTGAGTAAGGTCTACTTAACTAATTTTCCCCTTGGCCAAATTATTATTTATTACTATTGAGGGAGCAAAACAGATGATTTCAAATGGTAAGATTGCCAAATGAGGAGAGTTTGGGTTGACAAGGCCTTCTTTATATTCTCACAGAAACATACAGTCCGATAGGGTAAACAGGACAGATTCAAGGTGACGTTACCCTTGTATAGTTTTAGAATAGTATATGAACGAGAAAGGAGAAGGGGCTACACTTTAGATATTGACAGGATTGAAAACAGAAGATGGCTGCAGTAGAATGGAAACAATAGCACAGACTGGTGAGGTTGCAGGGTTTTGTGCTTGATATCATATTTATATCCTTAGACAAACAGAACACTTTCCTTGAAAGAGACATGCATTTTATCAGTAATTGATGCTACATTGACAGCTGATTGATCAGTTGGAAATACGCTCTTGGAGGTCAAATAGACCTGTACAGGCTGGTGAAGAATAGTACTGCAGGAGATAAGCGGGCACATGCTAAAATTCTGATGGCATGCAGGGCTATCCCTCAATTCTTTAAACCACACATAAAATAAAAAGATATATAATGACTTTCTTTACTGCAAAATGAAGCAACAAATTATTTTTTTACAACCCAAGAGCAGTAAGATATTTTCAAGGAAATGTCTCACTCCAGCTTGGTGCCAGCTAGACAGTTGCGAGAACACGGGACATATAATACGTTTTGAAATCCTTGCAGACAGGAAGTACACATCAGTATTTTCTGGTAAATAGTTACAATAACAATACTATTAGAAATGATATTTTCAATTATCTTTTAAGGATTAATATTAATAATTTGGAACAGTTTTTCTAAAATGTATCATTTATTTCATTCTGTCTGTTACACTTTTATCAATAGTAATGCATGTAAATAAGCAACAGGACTCGTCTTTTTTTCCTTAAAAGGTAGGCATTGAAGACTTGCTGAAACATGTAGTTTTCACATCTGAGAGACAATGACATTTCTGTATCATAAGTGGTAAGAAGGGATGAAGCACATTTAAAAATAATCTTCAGGTGTTAAATTAGCTTGAGAAAATTTCAAAACAATCTGAGGAAATCTTCACCGGTCACTGTACTTAGAGAAAAATGACCAAAAGTAGAATATTTCCTTTTCAGTTATTAACAACATGTCTAACTCTATTATCAGCATTACGCTCATCAATGAGACACAATAGGCTTCTGTATATACAATATGTTGCTGCTCATCTGGTATTGGTTCAATATTTGTTACAAATATGTTCTAATCTGTGCCATTAGAAATCATGCTTAGTTTGAAATGTTCTTTCTTAACAAAGTATAATATGGATAATAAAATGATTCAAATTATTTTTAAAATAATTAGATCAAATTTATTGTCATATAATTAAGGTGCATTGTAATTCTTTACACACATGAAACTGCAATTAATTGTGAAGAACATAATATTTGTATTTTTTCAATATACTGGGCACAAGGAATGGTTTATTATGCAAACAATCTGATTGTTACAAATTGCTAATAGCTAACTCAGTCATGTATTAGATGTTTAATTCTTTGTTGGTCAAGTAACCACATGCTACAGATGTTGCTGCATTCAGCAGGCAGCAGATCTTATCTTTATTTCCAGTTTCTGCTTGGAGTTCATCTGAGCCGTGTAAAACTCAACTGATGTCAGCCCACAAAATAACTGAGAAAATAGCAAGTGAGAATGTACCCGATATACTAGCTATAGGGGAACTTCAAACGTTTTCATGTAGACTTGTGTACTAATGACGTAAAATGCAAGGGTGGAAAGTAAATTGCAAAAGGTGAAAAAGATAACTTTTGCATTGAATATGTTTGCAGTGTCTAGTACTGGTTAGCGGTATGCCACAGGGGTATGTTTCACTGAGCTTTTATGTGTTTGTATCAGTTCTTCAGGTCTGCTGTATTGTGCTCTTTGATTAGAAGTGGTCTGACCCATCTGGACTAGAATAAAACAATTGGAAAATACAACAATAATTATACTATTTGAGCTCAATGGTAGTGTAGTGGTTAGTGAGATGCTATTACATCAAGGGGTATTGGAGTTTGGAGTTCAATTCTGACACTACCTATAAGAAGTATATATGTCCTTCCTGTGAGCATACGAGTTTCCCCAGCTGCTCCAGTTTCCTTCCATGTTCCAAAGGCATACCAGTTAGTAGGTTAATTGATCATTGTAACTCATCCTATGATTAGGCTAGGGTGGGTGGGTTGCTGGATGGTGCAGCTCGTTGAGCCGGAATTCCCTGTTCCATGCTATGTATCTAATTAAAATAAATTTTAAAAATTAATAAAATTGAATGTGGCTTGTCTATGCAAAGAGGAGTAGAGGATTCAAATACTGAGTTGTATGTGAAGTCATGAAAGGGAATCCACACAGATCTTTCAGGGTGATTGGAAATAATTAAGGGAAAGCAGATTATAATAATGATGTTTCTTGGTGCAGGAGATGGGATGCATAAAAAGAATGTAATTTAAAGTGGTGGGTTTGAAGAAGTATCCCCTATTCAGGATGAGACAGGATGTTCAGGATGTTCAGGATGAGTTATGGTCTTTCAATCCTCTGTTTGTTCACCACTGATAATAGTTCAACTGGCCTGCTCATAACAAGTCGTTCTTGCCTTTCAAGCCTCCTTGATGGAATGTTGGTGTACTGGAGTGTTTGAAGTTCTAAAAGTCTCCTAAAAAAGGGAAGAGTGATTAAATTTGCCATTAACAAGTCAGTTACACTTTTATCAGTGGTAAATAAATAGTTAAAAACAATAAAATGAGTCAAAATTGATTGAAATTAATGATGTATAGGCCAGCAGCTAAAATACAGTGCAGATTTATTCATAGTAACTTATAGTTTACTATCTTGATTGAGATCTTTGAAGAAGTGTTAAGTATTATTGGGGGCCATGTATTTGATGATGAAGACATTGTTATAATTGACTGAAGAGATACAGTAGTGGTGAGCAATGATTTTTTCAGATTGCAGAGAACTTCACAATAATGCTCCCCAGACTTCTGTTCTTTGTGATCTACATTGATTATCAGATTGTAATAGGTAGGAGTTATGGATAACCCTATTAATTTCTAAGATAGGGACATGTTCGGCACAACTTCATGGGCTGGAGGGCCTGTAGTGTGCTGTGGGTTTTCTATGTTTCTATATAATTGAAGTTTTGAAAAGCCACAAGTAAGTATGTGGTTGGAAATATAGAGCCTTTGCATGGATATTGAGTGGATTTCATAGAGATCTACCAATGAACCAGCATCAACAAAGCAATCAAATGGCTCTCAGTGGTTAATTATGAGATATTGTCATCGACGATGGGTCTCCCTGCAACTTCTGCTCAGTCAGAAAGAAACCAATAGAGTATCTTTGTTTAAAAAAGGGAAGAGGAGATACATTTATTAACAATAGTCTATTTAGTCTTGTATATTCCATGCAAATGGAGTTCACACCATAATTTAAATGTATACCATTAAACAGTGAAAGCAACACACAGAGCCACAAATGGATAGATTAGTACCAAATTAAAAATTTAAAAAGTGACTTAATGCAGACATAAAGGAAATGGATAACCTGTATTTTTAAAAGATAGTCCATAAAATGTTTCATCAGAATTTGTTTCAACTGTTCAGATGCATAATAGTGGAAGTGATACCAGAACACTATCTGCAGGACATTTGGAATGGAGAAGATTTGAAGTATAATACTCCAGACACAATGTTGAGCTCCATCTTGTTGCTGAGAAAAATAGTTAGTGGTTGGCAGACAAAAAAGATTCCCACAACTCATCTAATGAAACACAAATGGGACTTTTTAGCAAGCATATAGTATCAACTGTGAACATGTAGCTTTGTGGTCAGAAGTTCATCTGCAATAAAACACCTCTGCAAAATTGCCTGATGCTGCTCCCACCTTATTTCAACTGTTGAAACACTTATGTGTGCTTCTAACTGCTAGGCAAGATCACTTTAAAGGTTTTTGTTGCCTCCCACGTTTTATCAAAGTGAAGTACATATTGGTATTTTCCTCTCAATCATTTGTCCCCTCATAGCTTCCATAATCAGCTAAAGACCTTAACTATAACATGCCTTCAATGTCATAAACTGTTGTGGAAAATCAGAAAACAAAATTTGATATTTGTCCACGTAAAATATATGATTCAAAGATGTGGTTAAAGAGAGCTTTTTTAAAGAAGAGTCATGTGCAGGCTAGGGGCATTTGGGCAGATCCATGACTGCTATTAGAGTAGTCAAATTAGACTTTATCGTCACATGCACAAGTAATTGCACACACAGGTGCAATAAGAAACTTTCTTGCAAAAGCATTACATACTCAAGAAAAACATAAATTAAACACAACTTTTATGAGGAAGAAGACAATTAGAACAAAAGAAAGTCCACTTTTGTGCAAAGTGATCATGGTGTTGACAAACTGTAATGATTATGGTTGTGCGGGTTGGTTCAAGAACTGCTTGGCTGAAGGAAACTAGCTGTTCTTGAACGTGGTAGTGTGGAATCTTAGACATTAATACCTCCTGCCCGACAGTAGCTATGAAAAGGTTAGCTGCACAATTTGAACAACACTCCATTATGCCCCCTCATATCTTCTTCCTTGACTTTTCTTCACAATCATACAAGAGGCCATAATATTGTACTAACTCAACATCTCTTGTTGGTAAAGACAGTCAGGAGTAGGTGGCTATCAGAGTTGGCCAACTTTGTGCAATAGGTTCTGAACAAGAACTTCCAGAGGAGAAAGTAACACATTAATGGGTGATGAGGCGAGCTTCCCCAGACACTTGAAGATGCTACGTGCAGATAACGCCGCTGGTTCTCATTTGATTGCACCATTTCTCAGCCTCACTCATTACAACAGTTGCTTTGTCTGTACGCAGGCACCTCTATGTAGAGGGATCCTGTTTCAAAAAAAAAAAAAACACTTTTAATGTGCTCTGGCATCAGTAGCAAAGGGTAGCTGACCAATTAACAGCTGGAAGTAGTAATTTATCACACACACAAATTTCTAAATTGTGCCAAATCACTGTCTGCAAAATGTCAATGGTTTGTGTATGATAGTAATTAACACAGTTTCCTTCACAGTTTAGCACAATATTTAGAGGTGATTGGTGCCTATTTATGGATTAATACTTGAATATGGTTCACGATATGTAGAATCAAATATTTAACACAGACATCACAACAGAGAAGACACAAGGGCTCTGCTTTAGATAAGAAAGCCATGATTAAAGGAACTGGTAATACACCATATAAAATTCAAGGAATGTTAAATTTCCGCATCTGAAGAACTGTTCCTGCAGATGAAGTATCAATATTGAATGAAAATGTGCAACCAGGTATTTTCTTGGGGAATGGAGATTTAAGGTGCATACTGCCAGACCATCATGGGTCATTAACCTCAGCTTCTATCCCTGTAACTAGGACCAAGAGGCCCGTTTAAAGTGATCCAAAAGGCAGGAGCAGCAGAAAGATTTTGAGTGCGACAGGGTGCAAGTATAATCACTGAAGTCATGAGACTGACTTGGTGCAAATGAGGATTCAGAAGGCTTGAACGTTGTTAAAGGATCATCTAACAGATGCCAGTATTCTCCAGATTTCTGTGCAGAGGCAGGGAAGTGAGCCACATTTAATAACTTGTTGCTCCAGAGGAGAAATTTTCTGAGGCACACAAAGTTCAGCCAGCACCTGCATCTGAGGCAGAACATTCCACTGTACCTGCCCCCATGGAACACCAGGTCTGATATCTGCATCTTATGACAAAAGATTGGAGTTCAGGGCACATTTCACAAGGAGAACCACTTAGGACCAAAGGGGTCCAGTCAGGCAGTAGAAGAAAGGAAACTCCATTCTTCATTTCATCAAATTTGAATGAGATCAGCCATGTGTCAATGGGGCAGGATAAGCCCAAAGAGGAGGTGGTATTTCGAAGAAGATTATTGGTAGCCATTCTAATAGTCTTGGCCCAGTGAGAGGAGCAGATGTGGGAGGGATTCCATGTACAAAGTCTCTCGGTTGCCTGAGAACCTCATGTTTACTTTAAAAGAAATTCATTCTTCTGAGCTGGGCAATGGGACTACTGAGAAGACATAATGGTAGAGGAAGTAGTTTGCAGCTATTGTCCTTGTCTCCAGAGCTTTACTAATCCTGAAACAGCAAGGAGTTTTCAAGAGAGAGTTGGACATCTGTACTATGGTGAGGGTATATTTGCAGACTTGCTTTTGTTAGTTTGTAAGATCATAAGATATAGCAGCAGAACTGGGCCACTCAGTCCAAAAGTGACTGTTTCCCTATTTCAGAATGGCTGATCCATTTCCCTCTCAACCCTATTCTCTTGACTTCCCCCATAACCTTTTATGCCCTGACTGATCAACCATGTATCACCTTAAATGCACCCAGTGACCTTCCCACCACAGCTGCCTGTGGCAAAGGATACCAGAGATTCACCACACACTGGCTAAATAAATTCCTCCTCACCTCTGTTTTAAATATCATCCCTCTATTTTGAGGAAATTCCCTCTGGTTCCAGACCCTCAACCTCTCCCTATACCAAAGGAAACATCCTCTTCACATCCACTCTAGACCTTTCAGCATTCAATATGGTTCAATGAAATCACTTCTCATTCTTCTGAATTCCTTTGAGAACAACCCAAAGCCTTCAATCGCTGCTTGTATGATAACCATTTAATTCCTGACCTCATTCTTGTGAATTTCTACTGAACCCTTTCTTATTTCAGCACATCCTTTCTTAAAAAACGGGCCCAAAACTGCTCACAATACTCAGCACGTTATACAGCCTCAGCAAAACATTATTGCTTTTGTATTCTAATCATTTTGAAATGAATAATAACATTGAATTCATCTTCCCTTCTGGAGACCATGGCAACAGTCCTGCAATCTGTTCAGAACTACTTATCTACATTATTGCCTGATTAGTACCATGAAGCTGGAGTTGGCAGTCTTGAATATCAAAATGCCTCCTGCAGCCACTAAGTCATTATTCTCACCCATGACCTGAAAATGTTTCTTCCTCATATAATGCATAAGCTAGCTGACACTTTGAGTTTATTGTAGACCTTGGTATCTCAAAGCAAAGAACAGTGTCATTTCTCCAACAGCTGGGTTGCAGATGCTTGTGAAGCAGAGTGTTGTGGTAGAGTTATGGATATACATGAAACCAAAAGTAATACCAAGAATTAGTGTCAGAAATGGTTAATCATGGCAGTAAGGTTTAATTCCATTTAAATATTTTACATTACTTTAAGATTGTCTCTCCATGTGGAAAGCTAATGCTGAGTAATGCCATTTAATGGAACTTACTGCTTCTTTATTTCTCAGTTCCAGACTAGCAACTCAACTGGAGCATCTGAGTAAGTACAAAGTACTTTGGCCATTACAGGGCTTCCCTTCTTACACCATCTCCAAGATAGAAATCCTGAATGTGTCAGAATAGCCCTATCACAGCTGAATTCCTCCAATTTAACAGCTATCCAGAAGTTAACACTATCACGGTCTAAACAGCCCATTCACCTCCTTAAGTATTCATTTAATAAAAAACTTGTTCAAAAAATGTAATAGAGATAATCCGAGGAATTGTAGACCAGTTTGTCTTACGTTAGTGCCAGATAAACTTCTGGAGAGAATTCAATGTGATGAGATTCATGAGCTTTTGGAGAAAAATTGTTTTATTAAGGATATTCAGCATAGCTTTGTGAGGGGCAGATTATGTTGTAGAAGCATAATTGAGAAGGTGGCAAGCTGGTGAAAGTAGATTGGAGGGTCCAGTGTTTATAGATTTTGGTAAGGTGTTTGACACGTTTCCCTGTGGTAGGCAAATTCTGAAGATTATGAGGCGTGGCTGCGATGATTTGGAATTGGCATGCTGATGGAAAGCAGGAGGATGTAGTAGATAGTGTATTCTGCCTGCCGGTCAGTGATGAGTGGTGTACCACAGGGATCTGTTCTGGGAACCTGGCCATAGTGATATTTATAAATGACTTGGATAAGGAGGTGAAAGTGTGGTTTAGTAAATTTGTAGTTAACACCAAAGTTGAACATGTTGTAAATAGTGTAGAAGGTTGTTGTAAGTTAAAACAGGATACAGACAAGGTGCAGAACATGGTGGATAATTGCAGACTGAGTTCCATTTGGGAAAAATGTAATGTGATACACTTTGGAAGGTCGAACTTGAAGGTGGAGTAAAAGAATAACAGGGTTCTTAGCAGTGTGGAGGAACATAAGGATCTTGGGGTTCAAGTCCATAGATCACTCGAAGTTGTAATACAAGCTGATAGGGTTAAGATGCTGTATGGTGTGTTGGCTTTCATTAGTCCTGGGATGGAATTCAAGAGCCATGAGGCAATGATGCAGCTCTGTAAAATTCAGCTTGAACCTCACTTGGAGTATAACTATATAACCATATAACAAATACAGCACAGAAACAGGCCATCTTGGCCCTTCTAGTCCATGCTGAACACTTACTCTCACCTAGTCCCACTGGCCCACACTCAGCCCATAACCCTCCATTCCTTTCCTGTTCATGTACCTGTCCAATTTTCATTTAAGTTACAATACCGAACCTGCCTCTACCACTTCTACTGGAAGCTACACAGCTACCACTCTCTGAGTAAAGAAATTCCCCCTCGTGTTACCCTTAAAGTTTTGCCCCCTAACTCTCAACTCATGTCCTCTTCTTTCAATCTCCCCTACTCTCAATGGAAAAAAGCCTATCCACGTCAACACTATCTATCTCCCTCATAAGTTTAAATACCTCTATCGTCCCCCCTCAACCTTCTACGCTCCAAAGAATAAAGGCCTAACTTGTTCAACCTTTCCCTTTAACTGAGGTGCTGAAACCCAGATAACATGCTAGTAAATCTTTTCTGTACTCTGTCTATTTTGTTGACATCTTTCCTATAACTTGGCGACCAGAACTGTCCACAATACTCAAAATTCAGCCTTACCAATGCCTTGTACAATTTTAACATTACATCCCAACTCCTGTACTCAATGCTCTGATTTATAAAGGCCAGCATACCAAAAGGTTTCTTCACCACCCTATCCACATGAGATTCCACCTTCAGGGAACTATGTACCATTATTCCTAGATCACTCTGTTCTACTGCATTCTTCAATGTCCTACCATTTACCATGTATGTCCCATTATGATTATTCCTACCAAAATGTAGCACCTCATACTTGTCAGCATTAAATTCCATCTGCCATCATTCAGCCCACTCTTCTAACTGGCCTAAATCTCTCTGCAAGCCTTGAAAACCTACTTCATTATCCAGAACACCACCTACCTTAGTATCATCTGCATACTTACTAATCCAATTTACCACCCCATCATCCAGATCATTAATGTATATGACAAACAACATTGGACTCAGTACAGATCCCTGAGGCACACCAATAGTCCGGCCTCCAACCTGACAAACAGTTATCCACCACTACTCTCTGACATCTCCCATCTAGCCACTCTTGAATCCATTTTACTACTTCAATATTAATACCTAACGATTGAATCTTCCTAACTAACCTTCTGTGTGGAATCTTGTCAAAGGCCTTACTGAAGTCCACATAGACAACATTCACTGCTTTACCCTCATCAACTTTCCTCGTAACCTCTTCAAAAAATTCAATAAGACTTTTCAGACATGGCCTTCCACGCACAAATCCATGCTGACTGTTCCTAATCAGACCCTGTCTATTCAGATAATTATATATACCATCTCGTATATTTTCCATTAATTTACCCACCACTGACAGGCCTGTAATTGCTAGGTTTACTCTTAGAAATCTTTTTAAGCAATGGAACCACGTGAACAATATGCCAATCCTGCGGCACCATCCCCGTTTCTTATGACATTTGAAATATTTTTGTCAGAGCTCCTGTTATTTCTGCACATACTTCCCTCAAGGTCCTAGGGAATATCCTGTCAGGATCTGGAGATTTATCCACTTTTCTTTTCCTCAAAAGTGCCAGTATTTCCTGCTCTTTAATCACCATAGTTTCCATAACTTCCCTACTTGTTTCCCTTACCTTACACAATTCAATTTCCTTCTCCTTATTGAATACCGAAGAAAAGAAATTGTTCAATATCTCTCCCATCTCTTTCAGCTCCACAAATAGCAATCCACTCTGATTCTCTAAGGGACTAATTTTATTCCTCACTATCCTTTTGCTATTAATATAATGGTAGAAACCCTTTGGATTTATTTTCACCTTACTTGCCAAAGCAACCTCATATCTTCCTTTAGCTTTTCTAATTTCTTAAGATCCTTCTTACATTCTTTATATTCCTTGAGCACCTCATTTACTCCATGATGCCTATATTTATTGTAGATATCTCTATTTTTCCTAACCAAGTTTCCAATATCCCTTGAAAACCATGGCTCTCTCAAAATGTTAACCTTTCCTTTCAACCTAACAGGAACTTAAATATTCTGTACCCTCAAAATTTCACCTTTAAATGACCTCCATGTCTCTATTACACCCTTCCCATAAAACAAGTTGTCCCAATCCACTCCTTCTAGATCCTTTTGCATCTCCTCAAAGTTAGCCTTTCACCAATAAAAAATCACAAACCTGGGTCCAGTCCTCTCCTTCTGCATAATTAAATTGAAAGTAATGGCATTGTGATCACTGGACCCAAAGCGCTCCCCAGCACATACCTCTGTCATTTGACCTATTTCATTCTCTAACAGAAGATCTAACACTGCCCCTTCTCTTGTTGGTATCTCTATGTATTGCTGCAAAAAACTGTCCTGCACACTTTTTTACAAACTCCAAACCATCCATCCCTTTTACAGTATTGGCTTCCCAGTCTATGTGTGGAAAATTAAAATCTCGTACAAGCACAACCCTGGGTTTTCTAAAAATATCTGCTATCTCCTTGCAAATTTGCCTCTCCAATTCTCACTCCCCATTAGGCGGTCTATAATACACCCCTATAAGTGTTAATACACCTCTCCCATTCCTCAATTCCACCCAAATGGCCTTCCTAGATGAACCCCCTAATCTATGCTGCCAAAGGACTGTTGTAATATTTTCTCTGAAAAGCAATTCAAAACCTCCCCTTCTTGTCCCTCCAATTCTATCACACCTGAAGCAACAAAATCCAGGAATATTTAGTTGCCAATCACACTCCTCCTGCAACCATGTTTCACTAATAGCTACAACATCATATTTCCAGGTATCGATCCATGCTCTAAGCTCTTCCATCTTTCTTACAATGCGCCTAGCATTAAAATAAATCATTTAAGAAATTCTCCACCTCTTCCTCTTTGTTTATCTCTAACAGTACAAAGAACTTTACTGTCTTCTTTTTTATCCTTCTCCCATACATCAGTTCTCACACTCTGGTTCCCCTCCCCCCTCGTATCTAGTTTAAATCCACTGGAGGCTCTCTAGCAAACCTACCTGCAAGAATATTTGTCCCCCTCCAGTTCAGATGTAAACCGTCTGGCCGGAACAGGTCCCACCTTCCCTGGAAAACTGCCCAATTATCTGTAAATCTGAAGCCCTCCCTCCTGCACCATGTCTTTAGCCACATGCTGATCTGCACGATCTTACTATTTCTGAACCCACCTGCACGTGGCACTGGTAGCAGTCCTGAGAGTGCTATCCTGCAGGTCCTGTCATTTAACTTGGCACCTAGCTCCCTAAACTCACCTTTCAGGACCTCATCACTCTTCCTACCCATGTCATTGGGCCCAACATGGAACATGACATCTGCCTGCTCACCCTCCCTCTTGAGAAAACTAAGAACTCGATCGGAGATATCGTGGAGCCTGGCATCAGGGAGGCAACAGACCATCCAGGATTCTCGATCTCTTCCACAGAACCTCCTATCTGTCCCCATAAATATCAAATCCCCTATCACTACTGCTCTCCACTTTTCCCTCCTTCCCTTCTGAGCTGAGGGTCCAGTCTCGGTGCCAGAGATGCAACCACTGCAACCTCTCCCTGGTAGGTCATCCCAAACAACAGGTTCCAAAACGGTATACTTATTGATGATGGGAACGGCTACAGGGGTGCTCTGCTCTTCCTGTCTATTCCCCTTCCCTCTCCTGACAGTCACCCAACTACCTGTCTCCTGACTCCTGTCTATTTCTGCCTCTGCCTCCCGAATGATCAGAAGTTCATCCAGCTCCAGCTCCAGTTCCCTAATACGGTTTGTCCGGAGCTGCAGCTGGATTCACCTTTTGCAGGTGTAGTCATCAGGGACAGCTGTGCTCGCCCTGACTTCCCACATACTGCAAACGGAGCACTCAACTGCCCTAACTGCAGCCTCCATTACCTATTCCTAAACTCTTTAGATTAATTAAAGGAGCTTACCCTGCCTTATCTCGCCTGGGGTGAAGCTCGTACTCAGCCTCTGCTTGCTTTTTAAAATTCCCCCGTCAATCTCTCAGGCCGACTTTCACACGCTTGCATAGTCTGCCCCATTCAACCTCGCCTCTACCTGTTCTCGCCGAAGCCTGATTGAGCCAAAGACGTCCCACTCTGCCTCAGTTCACTCTGATGATGGACACTATGACAATGGCCGCTGGATATGGTGGTCTTTCTTTTAAACCTTTAACGCCTGCACAGTCTAGCCTCTTTGCCCTGATGTTAAAAAAAAGCTTGTCTCCGAGCTTCTTTTACCTCTTCCCTCTCTGCCTCTTGCTTCGAATTAAATTAAATCAAGTATTATGGTTATGTCTGGTTGTGATTTTGGAAGGATGTAGAAACTTTGGAGAGGGTGCAGAGAAGATTTACCAAAATGCCGTCTGTCTCGTGAGGATAGGCTGAGTGAACTAGTGCTTTTCTCTTGGAGTGAAGGAGAATGAAAGGTGATTCATATAGATGTATATATGATTCAGAAAGGCATAGACAGGAGAGCCAACACCCACGGTTGCAATGGTTCATTCTAGAGGACATGCATCTCAGGTCGATGGGAGAAAGCTCTGGAGAGCTACCAGAGGTAGTTTGTCATTTCCCTTTTCATTTTCAATCTTTTTTTATTGATTTTTAAAAACAAAAATGAATGGCTATAAATCAAAGGAGAAGTTGTATCAAATACATATTGCAATAAAGGAACAAACAACAAAAAGGATATATACTGTCAGAGTTATATAATTGAAATATTAGGCTATTGTGTATAACCAAAGAACCAGAACTCCTCTTGGAAATTCATACAAAAAAATAGTCTGGAAACTTTTTATAAAAAAGGGGAAAAAAATCCCCCAGTAAACTAACCTAAAACAAAAAAAAGAGACTGGGCAGTCCATTTGAGGATAAAATTATAAAAGAGAGAAAAAAACATCCTTCTGTCCAGTTCTGAAACTTCGCGGAGAAAGACGGAAAAAAAGAAAGAAAAAATTACCTAAAAAAAGAGAAAGAAAAATAATTAGATTATATGAAAATATTGAATAAAAGGTCGCCAGGTTTGCCCAAAATTAAAAGATGTGTCAAACGTCTGACTTCTAATTTTCTCCAAACGTAAACAGGGCATAATGGAGGAGAGCCAAAGATGAACAGTAGGTGGATTAGAATTTTTCCAATATAACAAGATAGCTCTCCTAGCCCATAAAGTTGAAAAGGCTAGCACATGTTGAGTGGAAGCAGGAACACTTCCTGTTTCCTTTGGAATAATCCCAAAAATTGCCGTAAGTGAATTAGGTTGTAAGTCCACATCTACGACTTTTGATAACATTCTAAAATCATCCCTTCAAAAATTATTTAACTTTGCACAGGACCAAAACATATGAGTTAAAGTAGCCACCTCAGTGTTGCATCTGTCACATGTGGGGCTTATATTAGAAAAAAATGCACTAGTTTATCTTTTGACATATGTACTATCTTAAACTCAATTAGGGAGTGACGTGTGCAGATGGAGGAATTGTTAACTAAATAATAAATTTTACTCCATTGATCATCCGAAAGTAAATGCTGAAGTTCCATTTCCCAAGCATGTTTAACCTTATCATTAGGCATCATAGATGCATTCGTTAACTGTTTATATATAATAGCTATCAATCGTTTTTGAAATGGTTTAAGCTGCAAAATAGAATATATCATATTTGGTAAATGAACAAATGGGTAATTCAGTAAATATCAGATAAAAGATTCCTATCTTGTAAGTATATGAAAATGTGCATTAGATATATCATATTTAGCCATTAGCTGCGAAGAAGACATTAAACAGTCCTCTAAAAACAAATCTCTAAAAGTTTTTATTCCCTTAGTTTTCCATATTAAAAAAGCCTTATCTGGAGTTGATGGTTTAAAGAAAAAGTTAAAATGTATATTACAAGAGAGTACAAAGTTATTTAAATCAAAAAATCTATGAAACTGAAACCAATTTTTTGAAGTATGTTTAACAATAGGAATAAAACCTTGTCTACCTATCCTGGAGAACAAAAAAGGAGGAGCTCCCAATAAAGAAGCTAAAGAAATCTCCCTTACCGAATTCTCCTCCAAATGTAACCATGAAGGACAGTCCTGATTATCTATAACATGAATTCAAGATGAGATATAATGAATATTAATTGCCCAATAATAAAATCGAAAGCTTGGTAACACCAGTCTCCAACATTTTTTTTTGATTTTTGCAATAAAGATTTATTCACTCTGGAACATTTATTATTCCAAATGTATGACAGGATCATAGAATCTATTCTATCAAAAACATTTTTGGAACAAGGGATGGAACCGCTTGAAATGTATATAAAAATTTCAGTAAAATGACCATTTTTATAGCATTTATTCGACCAATTAATGACATCGACATAGGTGACCATTTGGAAAATGTTTTTGTGTATATTCAATCAGAGGAAAGAAATTATACTTATATAGGTCTTTAAAATTTTTAGTAATTTTAATACCAAGGTAAATTAAATAATTTTAGCAATATTAAAAAGGTATTTGATCATAATAATCAGAGTAATTATTAATAGAAAATAATTCACTTTTATGTAAGTTTAGTTTATATCCAGGGAAAATACTAAATTCAATAAATATAGATAACATAAAATGAATAGATTTCCTAGGGTCTGAAATGTAAACTAATAAATCATCTGCATATAATGAAACCTTCTGCAGTTTATCCCCTCTCTTAATACCCTGTACAGAATTAGAATCCCTAAGAGCAATAGCAAGTGGTTCTAAAACCAAATTAAATAATAAAGGACTGAGAGGACAACCGTGATGGGTTCCTCTATATAATCTAAAATAAGGAGACTTTTGATTATTAGTTATAACTGCAGCAACAGGGCTTGATAAATCAGTTTGAACCAGGAAATGAATCCTGGACCGAAATTAAACCTCTTCTAAACCTGAAACATATAAGGCCATTCCACCCTGTCAAAAGCTTTCTCTGCATCCAGAGACACAATACATTCAGATTCTTTAACTGAGGGGGAATAAATAATATTTAGCAATCTTCGAATATTAAAATGTGAATGCCTATTTTTAATAAATCCAGTTTGAGGTAGTTGCTTTTGCACAGAGAGTGGTAGCTACCTGGGATGCATTTCTGGAGCTGGTGCTAGAGCTTATACAAATAGGGACATTTAAGAGACTCTTAGGTATGCACATTGCTGTAAGAAAAATGGAGAGTAATGAGCTGTGTATGAGTGAAATGTTAGAATGTTTGTGGAGTATGTTTATATAGGTTGGCACAACATCATCAGCTGATAGGTCTGTACTGTACTGTTGCACACATAGTTTCCACTTCATTAGGTATTTCCTCTAGCTAATAAATTAGTCTCTGAGTGCATGTCTGTAGTTATCTGCCATTGTAGCCCATGCACTTCAAGGTTCTACATGTTTTGCATTTCAAGATGCTCTGCATACCACTGTTATAATGTGTGGTTACTTGAGTTACTGTCATCTTTCCATCAGATAGAACCAGTCTGGGCATTGTCCTCCGACCGCTCTCATTAACAAGTTGTTTTTACCCACAGAAGCACCGCTCACTGGATGTTTTTGGTTTTCACCCCATTCTCTGTAAACTCTAGAGATTGCCATGTGTATAAATGCCACGATATTAGCTGTTTCTGAGATACTCCACCCCATCTGGCACCAACACTGATCTCATGGTCGAGGTCACTTTGATTACATTTCTTCCCCATTCTGATGTTTGGTCTGAACACCAGATGAATCTCTTGACCACATTTGCTTGTTTCTATGCAATGAGTTGCTGCCACAAGTTTATCTGATCAGATATTTGCTATAATGAGCCAGTATGCTGATTTGTCTAATAAAGTGGCCACTGAGTTTATGTTCTACTTCCTTTATTCTAAACGACAAGGAAAATACAAGATACAAAATGATGGGATCCACTGCTTTCAGATACCTTGCTATTTCTTCTTTAATGATACCTTCAAGCATTTTCTGAACTATAGATGTTAAACTAACTAGCCTATAGTTACCTGCCTTTTGCCTACATCCTTTTTTTTTAACAGTGGCATGACATTCACCTTCTTCCAATTTGCCAGGACCTGCCCAGCACCGACCCCAGTGGCACACCACTTAGGACTAATTGCCAAGCAGAGAAACACCCATGTATCCAAACTCTCTGCTCTTTATTGGTTAACCGGACCTCTATCGATATTAATAAGTCACCTCCAACTCTATGCATCCTTATCTTATGGATAAGTCACCTTATCGAGTGCGTTCTGGAAATCCAAGAAAATAATGTCCATCTGTACCCTCTGTCCACTGCATTCATTATATCCTCAAAGATTTCCAGTAAGTTTGTCAAATGGGACTTGCCTTTGTTAAATCCATGCTGTGTCTGCATGATAGATCCATTTCTTTCCAGGTAACTTGCTATTTTTTAATGATATCTTCAAGCATTTCCCATCCTTTTTTCAACAGTGGTGTGACATTCAACTTCTTCCAATCTGCCAGGACCTGCCTAGATCCCAGAGAAGTTTGATAAATTATTACCAAAGCCTCTACTATAACCTCTGTCATTTCTTTCAGTACCCTGAGATCTATTCCATCAGCATCAGGGGACCTGTCTATCTTTAGACCTACAAGTTTGCTTAGTACTACCTTCTTAGTGATAGCTGTTGTATCAACATCCTCACCTCCCATCGCATCCATATCATCCATCTTTGGCATATGAGATGAGTCCTCCACTGTAAATACCGACACAAAGTAGTCATTCAAAGCCTCAGGCATTTCCTCATTGCACAATATCAATTCCACCTTCTTGTCCTACATTCACTTTGGCCACCTTCTTTCACTTTATATAATTATGAAAACTTTTACTATCTGTTTTTGTAATTTGTGCTAGTTTATTTTTATAATCTATCTAGCCTATCGTTATTGCTCGTTTAGTGGTTATTTGTTGCTTTCTAAAGTTTTTCCAATCTTCCAGTTTCCCACTATCTTTGTGACTCTGTACACAAGAGCTTTTAGTTTGGCACCTTCCTTTATTTCCTTTCTTATCCATTGCTGGTTCTCCCCACTGTCCTTGCTTTTAACTGGAATATACTTTAGCTGAGCACCATGAAAAATCTCTTTCAAAGTTTTCCACTGTTCCTCAACCATCCCACCATATAGTCTGGGTTCCTAGTCCTCTCGATCCAACATCTCCCTCATCCTGTTGTAGTCTCCCTTGTTTGGGCATAATATACTGATTTTATGTCAAACTATTGCACCCTCCATTGGTAAGAGAAACTCAGTCTTATTATGATCACTCTTTCCAAGAGGGTTCCTGACACCAGATTGCTAATTTTACCTGTCTCATTGCACAAGACTAGATCCAAGGTGATATGTTTCCTTGTTGTGTCAGTGACATGCCATTCAAGAGAGCGATCAGGTATGAATTCTATGAAGTCTTCCTCAAGACTGCCTTGACCAGCTTGATTCACCCAATCTGTGTGCAAGATAAAGTCCCCCACAGTAACTGCCGTTCCATTCTTACATGCTTCAGTTATTTATTGGTTCATTGCCTGTACCACTGTAATGTTGTTATTCAATGGCCTATAGGCAGCTCCCTCCAGTGATTTTCTTTTGCTTTGCTATTCCTAATCTCTACCCAGATGCTGCTCCTTTGATCTTATATTGTCTGTCACTGTTACTCTGATGTCATCCTTAATTAAGAGTGCTACCCCACCTCTGTTACATTCCTGTCTATCATTCCAAATTATCTGATATCCTTGGATATTTAATTCCCAATTCTCTTCACCCTGCATCCATGTTTCTGTAATGACGATGAAATCATACCCCTTCATACTGATTTGTGGCACAGGTTCATTGCCTTCGTCGTGAATGCTACTAGCATTCAGATTAAGTGCCCTTACATTCATTGTGCCTTTAAAATCTAGAAATCTTGTCTCTTACACACTTGACTTTTTGCACTCCATCATTACTCTTCCCTTTTTTAACATTTGCTTCTATTTTATTTTTAACCACACTCTTTTACTTTATCTATACCTCTCCATTTCACGTTATATGTTAATGACGTGGATGACCTTCATGGCCGAGGTTACAGATGATACAAAGTGGAGGGCAGGGAGTCTGCAGAAGGACTTGGATAGATTATCTCAAATGAGGCTTCAGCTCTGGGCAAGGTTCTGTTAACTTTCCCTTTTTTCTTACTGTGTTAGGGGTACTTAGTGTATGTAGTTTAAATGGCCATTGTGTGTTCTTTACGCTGGATGTTGGAGTTCTTGGAGACCCAGAGTCTCCCAGGCAACTACATCTGTGTGAAATGTATTCTAGAAGACCATGTTAGGAATCTGAAGCAGCAACTGGATGATCTTTGGCTTGTGTGGGAGAGTAAGAGGATAATCAATCAGAGTTACAGAGAAATAGTCACCCCTAAGTTACAGGAGGTGGGTAGCTGGATGACTGTCAGGGGAAGGAATGGGATGGTGAATAGGCAGTTAGCACAGAGCACCCATGTGGCCATTTCCCTTAATAATGGATATACCATTTTGGATGCTGTTGTGGGGATGATTTCCCAGGGGAGTGCAATGGAGACCAGGTTACCGGCACTGAGCATCGGTTCGTGGTGCATAAGGGAAAGAATGAGAAGAGGGGAGCGGTAGTGATGGGGGACTCATTTGGCAGAGGAACAGATAGATTCTGTGGACGTAAACGAGACACCCGGATGGTATACTGCCTCCCAGGTGCCAGTGTCAGGGACGTCTTGGATCACATCCACAGTGCTTTGGAGGGGGAGTAGCCAAATGTCTTGGTACATATTGGTACCAATAACATAGGAAGGAAAAGCAAAGAGGTCCTGAAGAGAGCACAGTAGAAAGCTGAGAAGTAGTATTTTCAGTTAAGTAAATTCTGAATTTCTACCTGTAAGGGTAGAAACAGGATGATTTGGCAGATAAATGCGTGGCTGAGAAGCTGGTGCAGGGGGATGGGATGGGGCTGTTGGGGAGGATTTAAACTAATTTGGCATGGGAATTGGAAACAGAGTGAAGGGACTCTGGATAGGAGTGATAGCTTGCAGCTTGACAGTTAGGAAGGGCAGGCATATGATGGCACATTACAGCCAGCAGAGTGAGTATCAGTGCAGTAGGGATGCTGAATCAAAAAGGGTAGCAAGTACAGTACTCAAAGTGTTATATCTCAGTGCTTGGAGTATTATAAATAAGATGGATGATCTGTTTCACCTTTACAGATGGTAGGGTATAATGTTTTGGCTATCATTGAATCATGGCTGAAGGACGGATGTAGTTTTGAGATGAATGTCCAAAGTTATAGATTGCATCAGAAGGATAGGAAGGTAGATAGAGGGTTGCTGTGGCTCTGCTGCTAAGGAATAGCATCAAAACAATAGAAAGATATGACATAGGATTGGAAGATGTTGAATCCTTGTGGGTTGAGTTAAGAAACCGCAAGTATGCCCTGACCCTGAATGCATTATATACAGGCCTCCAAACAGAGTCTGGGATGGAGTCAACTGAAAAGAATGGAAATAGAAAAGGCATGTAAAAAGAGAAATGTTATGACAGTAAAGGTGAATTTAACATGCAGGCAGATTCGGAATATTAGGTTGGTAATGGATCTCAAGAGTTAATTTGTTTAAAGCCAATGAGGAGGCTTTTTAGAGCAGCTTATCATTGAGCCCAGCAGGGGATCAGTTATGTTGGATTGGGTGATTTGTAATGAACCAGGGGTGATTAGGCAACTTAATGTAAAGGAGCATCAGGTGGCAGGGATTACAATATGATTGTATTCAGCCTGAAATTTGACAGGGAGAAAGTAACTTCTGACATAGCAGTGGAGTAAAGGAAATTACAGTGGTATGAGAAAGGAGTTGGCCAAAGTAAATTGTAAGGAGATGCTGGCAGGGATGACAGCGGAGTAGCAATGGCTTGAGCTTCTGGGAAAAATGAGGAAGGTTTAGGATAGATGTATTCTAAAAACAAATAAATACTCAAATGGTAATATCGTACTACCGTGGCTGACAAGGGAAGTGAAAGCCTATGTAAAAGTAAAAGAGAAGGCATAGAGCATAAACAAAAATTAGTGGGAAGACAGAGGATTGGGAAGCTTTTAAAAACTTTCAGAACGAAACTAAAATAATCATAAGGAGGGAAAAGATGAAATATGAAAGCAAGCTAGCAAACAACATCAAGGTAAATAGAAAAACCATTTACAAGTATGCAATGGGAGCTTATATACTAACCTCCCATATATATGCAGCATATATGGAAGGTTATAAGGTTACATGGGAGGCAGGGTTTGAGGGTTGGCTCAACATTGTGGGCTGAAGGGCCTGTAATGTGCTGTACTATTCTATGTTCCATATAAAAAATAAGAGAAATGAGGATATATAGTATATAGGATTGCTACAAAATGAGGCTAGAGAAATAATAGCGGGTGCCAAGGAGATGGCAGATGAACAAAATAAGTATTTTGCATTGGTATTCACTGTGGAAGACATTTGCGGTGTCGTCAATGTTGAAGGGTGTGATGGAAAAAATGTGCATGCATTTACAATTGCAACAATAATGGTGCTATAAAAGATGGAAGAGCTAACGTTGCTAAAGTCATCCAGACCAGGTGAACTGCACACTCAGGTTCTGAAAGAGGTAGCGGTAGAGGTTTTTGAGGCATTAGTAATGTTTTTTGAAGAATTACTGGACTCTAGCATGGGTCTGGAGGACTACAACTTCACTCTTTAAAAAGGAGGGAGACTGGAAGTGGGAGTAAAATGATCTTTTCTCCATTTAACTGCTAGTGACCTGTGATGTTCTCCAGGGTTCTGTGTTAGGACCACTACATTTTATGTTGCAATCAATCATTTAGATGATGAGATAAATGGCTTCATTGCCAAGCTTGCAGATGAACAAAGATTGGTGGAGGGGCAGGTAATGTTGAGGAAACAAGTAGGCTGCAGAATGACTTAGACAGATTTGTAGAATGGGCAAGAAAGTGGCAGATGAAACAATGTTGGAAAATGCATGGTCATCCACTTTGGTGGAAGAAATGGATGTGCAGACTATTTTCTAAATGGGAGAAAATCCAAAATGTGAGATGCAAAGGGAATTCAGCATCCTTGTCTAGAATGTCCTAAAGGTTAACTTGCAGGTTGAGTCAGTGGTGCAGAAGACAAATGCAGTGTTAATATTCATTTCAAGAGATCTAACATTTAAGAGCAGGGATGTGATGCTGAGGCTTTATAAGGAACTGGTGAGGCCTCACCTTGAGTATTGTGAACAGTTTTGGGCTCCTTATCTAAGAGAATATGTGCTGGATTTGGAGAGTTCAGAGAAGGTTCACAGGGATAATTCTGTGAACGAATGGATTATCATATGAGGAACATTTGATGGCTCTGGGCCTGTACTCACTGGAGTTTCGAAAGATGGAGGGAGGGACTCATTGAAACCTTTCAAATGTTGAATGACATAGACAGAGTGGATGTGGAAAGGATTTTCCCCTGGGGGTGGGAATGTAATACAAGACGGCATATCATCAGGGTAGATGGGTGTCCATTTATATCAGAAGTGTAGGGAAATTTCTTTAGCCTGATGGTGGTGAATTTCTGGAATTTTGTTACCAAGTCTAGCTGGGGAGGCCAAATGATTGGTTGTATTTAAGGCAGAGTTTGATAGGTTCTTGATTGGTCATGGCATTAAAGGTTATGGGAAGAAGGCTGTGGAGTGGGGCTGAGGAGGGGAAGATCTGATCAGCAATGATTGAATGAAGGAGTAGAATCGATGGGCCAAATGGCCTAATTTTGCTCTTATGTCTTATAGTCTTGTGGTTTAATTAGGAGAATGGGCAACAAAAATGCCATTTGGAATAAAGGCTATGATTGTCATGCACTTTGGTAGAAAGAATAAAGGCATTGTCTATTTTCTAAATGGGGATCAAATTCAGAAATTGGATGTGCAAGCAGACTTGGGATTCCGACTGCAGAATTCCTTACAGGTTAATTTACAGGCTGAGTTGGTAGTAAGGAAGGAAATTGCAATGTTGCAATGTGAGCATTAATTTCAAGAGAACCAGAATATATAAGGAAGCATGTAATTCTTCAGGTTTAGAAGTCCTTGGTCACTGCAGTTGGACTATATTGAGCAATTCTGGGCAACACAGCTAAGAAAAGGGAACTTGTTTGCATTGGAGAAGGTAAAGAAGAGGTTTATGAGAATGATCCCAGGAATGAAGGGGTTAATGTACAAAGAGTGTTTGATGATTCTGGGCCTATGCTTGCTGGAATTTAAAAGAATGATTGGTTCTCCTTGAAACCTGCCAAATATTGAAAGTCCTGATCAGAGAGGATGTGCAAAGGATGATTCAAATAGTGGTAGAGTCTCGGAGCAGAGGACACAGACTCAGAAAAGAAGCATGTCTCTTTAGAAAAGAGGTAAGGAGAAATTTCTTTAGTCAGAGTGAATCTGTGGAATTCAGTGCCACAGATGGCTGTGGAGGCCAAGCTAGTGGTGGTTGATAGGTACTTAATTAGTGAGGGCATCAAACAAAGTTTACTAGGAGAAGGCAGGAGAATAGGGTTGAGAGGGAAAAGTGAATCAGCCACAATCAAATGGTGGAGCAAGTTCGACTGGTTGAATAACCTAATTCTTCTCCCATGTCTTATGGACCAAAACTATATTCAGCAATCCATTGTAGTCTAACCAACATACTGTACAAGTGAAACAAATTTACTCTTTTATTTAAACTCCTAATCCCTTTGCCTTGAAGATCAAAACATCATTTGCCTTCTGGGCTACCTGTTGGACATTCCATCTGTCATTTTCTGATTCATGCATCAGTACACCTAGTTCCCACTGAACTTCTTCCATTTCACTCCATTTACTATAAATAACAATCTGTCATTTTTGACATATCTTAACTAAGTACGTTTTTTTTACTTCCTCACTATAAACTCCATTTGGTAGTCTTTGTTCTTCTCACTCAATCTGTTCACATCCCTTTGCTGAATCAGTATCACAATGCATCCTCCCCTGCATCTTTGGCAGACACTGACTACAAAACATACAGCAATGATGTGCTTTGATTATATTGACAGCACTCTCCAAGCCTGGTCTTGATTACCAGACAGAAAGAATATTAAAAGGGGAACACCGCCACCTTGCAGGCTCAACCTCAAGTTACAGATGCTGAATGCAGCACTTTTCACACCAGACGGAATCTGTATTAGAAGCACTGCAGAGGTTCAAGAGTTTGGTTTTCTGCTACCTTTGGAAGGGCAATTAGCAAAGACAAAAATACTAGCCTTATCATAAAACCCGTATCACAAGAATTAACAAATTAAAGGAATATCTTTACTGAACTGCAAAAAGTCAGGAAAATGTTGCAAAGTTTGTGCATGTGTCACTGTTTCAGAGTTGGATGCAATTTGTGAGCTGCAGAAGTATACCAGTGATTCTTATCGGTTGCTCCTGGGGCTAGACTCCATGAAATATGCTGGAAAACTGCTTATGTTGAGTGGGTATTGAGCTGCAGTGTGTAATGGCAATGAAATGCTATGCTGTGAGTCCATAAGCAGTTTCCCAGCATGTTTCATGGAGTCTAGCCAACATGCTCTCCTCTGATACCATCACTGCAGAGTGATCAAGGATCAATGTTTTTTTCTTTGAGACAGCGTTAGCAAGAAGATTTGGTTTTTACAAAAATATTATGCTTTTTACAATGGAGTGGTTGTCTTCTCAGAGATCTAACAATGGCACAGAGTGATGCACTGGCCATTCTAATACCCTAAACAGGGACAGGTGCTGAGATGCCTGTCAAAATGAGAAGATGATCTAGAATTAGCAAATACCCTGCAACATGGCAAATGAAGTGCTTGACCTGAAATGTTGACTATCCAATTTAATCCACAATTGCTGACTGACCATCTGTTTATCAGCATTCTTCAGGATTTTTTTTTCAGGATGAAGACCTGTTGGAGATGCACCTCTTTCAAGCCAATAGAATTGGGAAATGATGGAATTCAACTCAAGATCAAAGTTGTTTATTATCATATGCACTAGGATGTGTGTGCACAGGTGCAAAGAAAAACTTACTAACAAAATCATCATAGGCACATAGCATCATATAAGTAGTTTTGGGAAGTTCATTTTCGTGCAAAGTGATCAAAATGGTCAAAGTGTTAACAAATTGGAATGATAGGTTTTTGTCAGTTGGTTAAAGAACAAAATTGTTGAAGGGAAGTAGCTGTATTTGTACCTGGTGGTAAGGGACTTCAGGGTTTAGCCCAATCTTCCTGATGGTTGCTACGAGAAAATGGCATAGCTTGGATGTTGGGGTGCTTTGATGATAGATGTTGCCTCCTTGAAGCAGCATATTCTATATTTACTATAAATGGTGGGCAGGCATTCCAATCCTTATTTAAGGATGGATATTAATGTGCTGGAAGCAGTACAGAGACAGGGTTCAGGAGTTAGAAAAGGCAGTATATCTTGTGAGGAAAGATTGGACAGGTAAGGCTTGTACCTGCAGAAGTTAATTGGGATGATGATGATAACATTGAGATTTTAAGGGATCGAGGAAGGATGAATGTAAAGAGGACATTTTCAGATTTGTAATCTAGAAGTAAGGTTCCCAGTTTAAAAATAAACCAGAGTTGAGGAAATCTCTTTCTCCCCTAGGATTATGAACTCTTCTTAAAAGAGTGGTGAATGCAGCATCTTTGAGAACCTTTGAGGTAGGTTAGATGGCAAGTTAGGTATGATGGCAAGTGCATGTAAGGTTACCATTCAATACAGAGCTAATGTTGTGCTCATATCAGCAACAATTTTATACAACGTTGAAGAGGCTTGACAGTCTGTGTGGCCTTCTACTGCACGTAATTCATAT
Source organism: Hypanus sabinus (assembly GCF_030144855.1). Classification (NCBI taxonomy): domain Eukaryota; kingdom Metazoa; phylum Chordata; class Chondrichthyes; order Myliobatiformes; family Dasyatidae; genus Hypanus; species Hypanus sabinus. The sequence continues at coordinate 156,012,841 of NC_082710.1, forward strand.
ATCTGTATGTTTCTTAGAAATTATTGATAGAAAAGGACTGTGAAATGTGTTGAGGTATATTTACTTGAAGGACATTGTTGCAGTCCCACAAAATGCTCTTGCTCTCACAAAGGCTTTGTAGAAGCAGAGGATTCTGATGTATATGAGTATAGGACAACAAGTAAATACATTGATAGGAAAGGTTAGAGAATTAGTAACATTTTGAATTAACACATTAATACATTACCCAAGAGCAATGATGGCCTCTTATACCTGAAATCAAAATATTGTGCTGAATTTAGTGGACATTAGCTTATTAGATCTCATGAACTCGTCCTGTTATCTTAGGATGCAACTATTGTCTCTAAAATAAGCATACTGGAATGCAAATATCGATGAGAACGCAGAAGATTTATAATATTTGCTTGCTGTAAGTGTGCTCACCCTATCAGGACATTCTAATGCAGGTGAATTATTTGACCAATTGCCAATCATGAATGGTAACTATGAAACAAGACAGAGATGAACTGCTGTTATAATCTCAGACCAGATGAACTGTCAGCAGTTTAATTCCCTCTACAAATGTCTCTGAGTTCCCTGAGCAGCTTGTTTATTGTTGTAGAAAACCAGGTGGTTTACCGATGTCCTTCAAAAATAATTCAGTGAAGAGCTGATGGCATTGTATGCTTCAGTAAATTGTTTGTCTTTTTTTTATAGAAAACACAGGAACAAGCTGGCACACCATATGCTGAACTTCAGTGGCCTGAATGTACCAAGGAAAAAATGAACATCCGTTTTCACAAAGAAACAGCCGAGTATGCCACTGTGCGGAGCACACGTAAATAACTTTTTCGCTTAGATGATCGGCACTGCAAGCATAAGACCATTAGATACAGGAGCAGAAATAGGCCATTCATCCCATCGAGTCTACTCCGTCATTCTATCATGGGCTGATCAAATTCTTCCAGTCATCCCCACTCCCCTGCCTTCTCCCCATAACCTTTGATGTCATGGCTAATCAAGAACCTATTTATCTCTGCCTTAAATATACCTGATGACTTGGCCTCCACAGCCACTCATGGCAACAAATTCCACAGAATTACCACCTTCTTATTAAAGTAATTTCTCCGCACCTCTATTTTAAATGGGCTTCCTTCAATCCTGAAGTCGTGCACTCTTGTCCTAGACTCCCCTGCCATGGGAAATAACTTCACCATATCTAATCTGTTCAGGCCTCCTAATATTCAGGTGCATATTGGTAGTCTACTGAACATTTCTTTCTCTGCCCAGTGATCTTAGTCTATTGGAGATGAGAACAGAATATTTTATAAGTATTTATGAATGATACTGTATGCTTAAATATTGTCTTGCTGCCTAAAGAGTCATTTGTAATGGAATACCTTTGTATTGGTATTACGAAGAGGATTTGAATGACCAGATTGGAAGAGCTTAGGCATGGGCTAAGATCCAGTTGTCATCAATGCTTTCTCTTTCATACACATTCACCAATGAAACCTGTATTCATTGTGACCTTCACTTACAATAAATGAAACTTGCTGTATATGATTTTAATAATTAGAATTGGAGTTAGATTGATTATCACTGGCATATATTATGAAATTGTTGTTTTGTGACAGCAGTACAGTGAAAACATACTTACTATATTACAAGAATGAATAAATAAATAAATATGGTAGTGCAATAGAGGAATAGCACAGAAACGTAGATTGACTGTACAGAAATCTGAAGGCACAGTGAATGAATCTGTTTTTATAATGTTCCTGTAACTCCTTCCCAATGGTAGTAATAAGAACAGAGCATATACTATATAGTGAGGATCCTAAATAGTGCATGGCAGCTTTTGAAGCATTGTAATTTTAATGCTATTGTCAAATATATTTACTGTACCTATGACCACAAGAAACTGAAAAAAATATATAGTCACAGCTTGGAAACCAACCTTGCACCATGGCCTCTGTCTTCATTTAATGTGGTCTCAATAAAGCCGACAGCACAATCAAAGAGCCCACCAGCCTGGACATTCTCTCTTCCCCAATACATGCAAAATGCTCAGCAGTTCAGGCAGCGTCTATGGAAATGAATGAACAGTCAACGTTTCTGGCTGAGACGCTGCTGAGTTCCTGCAGCATTTTGTGTGTGTTGCTTTCAATTTCCAGCATCTGCAGAATTTGTTGTGTTTATGATTCTCTCTTCTGTGCCTTCTCAAAGGGCAAATGATATAAAAGCCTGAAGCATGTAGAGCCAGGTTCTGATCCTGCTGTTATAAGACCATTGAATAATCCTGAGTAGGATAAAGTAGACTCTTAACCTCACAACTTGTTATGGCCTTGCACTTTCTTGTTTGTCTGCACAACACTCTCTGTACTACGTTATTCTGCATTCTTTAATTGTTTTACCTTGTACTACCTTAATGCACTGTTGTAATGAATTGATCTGTGTGAAGAGAATGCAAGTTAAAATTGTCCCTGTATTACATTAAAATTCTCACTGAAACACGTGAGAAAATAATAAACAACTTATCAATATATGCATACTAAGTTGTAATATGTGAGAGATAGGGGCTCATAGTTCCCGAGTCAAACATAAAAATGTGCAGAACGATTAAGGTCATTGACATTGACACTAGGGATACAATGGGAGAAAGCATCAACCCCTCCATGGATACACTCCATTCCGTGTAGATTTCAGCTTGTAACATTTAGCTTGTGCTTCCATGTAAAGATACTCACATTCCTGACTCAGTGCTTCAACCATGAATCCAGCTCTGGTAACACACCCAGCGCACACTTTGGACAATTCTGTGGCTCCCAATTCTACAAACATTCCTGACCCTCAGTGTTGCTAAAGTCAATTCTGGCTCTGACTGCACATGCAGCCAACACTTTGGACCCTGATTCTGACTCCATACTGACTATGATATTTCTCTTCTTCCCAGAACAAAGCATCAAATGCAAGTCACCTTGTGGTCAACAGGGTTGCAAACAGAGGGGGCACTGGAGGTTTGAGCCATTTGCCAGTGCTCCCAGTAATACATGTTCAACCTTTCTAGCTCCATAAATAGTAAATCAGTAGCTAACAAAGAGTTGAGTAAATAATCTGTGTGTGACAAGACCTACAGCTGTCTATGAATTGGAATGTTAGGTTACAATTGTCCAAGATGTTGCTGAGAGAGCAAAGGGAGTACTTTGCACTGTTTTGGACAGACATCATTAAGCTGAATGGTGCAGAGAAGATTTGCAAGGGTGCTGCAAAAGCTCAACTACCTGAGTTACATTTAGATCTTGGTTAGGCTAGGACTACATTCCTGCAATTGTAGGAGGCTGAAAGGTGAACCTGCAGAGATATACAAATTTATGATGGACAGAAAATGCTGAAGTCACATTTTTTTTTTTTTGCTGTGGAAGAGGATCTGAAAATAGAGGAGATTGGCTCAAGATGACAGGTGGCAACATCATCATGCTTGTGATGGTACATATATGGAATGAGCTGTCTGAGAAAGTGTTTGAGGCAAGAAAATTAAGAACATTGAGGAAATGTTGAAGAGGTACATGAGGAAGAGAGATTTAGAGGGATATGGGCTAAATATGACAAAAGGGATCAACTTGCCGACACCATGTGTGCATTGGACAAGTGGAGCTGAAGAACCTGTTTCATTCTGTATTATCTTTTGACACTATGATCTGGATAGAATAAAAAACTGATACACTAATGCCAATGTAACAAATGATGGTTAACAGTTTGGGACATTTGGTGACACAGATTGAAGTTAGTAGTTATAATGTTGAATAAGGTTCACAGGTCTGGCAAGTGAGACAGGAAATCCATTGATCAAATAGGTATATTAATAGTTTATTCAGAAACAACAACAGCCTGACCAAACATTTAATTGCCCAAGCAAAAACGCTGAATACACAGCAAACATACTTACACTCAAAAGGCAGACTTAGTTAAAAGTGTGCTTGAAGCATTTCTTCACAATAATCTTGCCTTTAACAAAGGCTATTTTACATACCCAGAGGATTTGAAACTGAACACCCGGCAGTGATCCAACATGAAAAGCATCTACAGCTTCTAAACTAACCAATCACAATGGAAACGACTCTCAGGAATCTGTATAAGGCACACACCCACAGGACAGTAGTGGTACTGCTTCCCTGGTCCAATGACTTGGCTTTGATCCTCAACTTGGGCATTATCAGAGCAAGTTTATATAGTCTCCTGGTGATAGTATGGAATTCCTTCAGGTGCTACCATTTTTACCCTCATGCAAAAGGTCCAGAGATTGGTAGGTTAATTTGCCACTATCAATTGCCATCAAAGAAATATGGAGAGAATTAATGGGAATGTGGGGAGAATAAATTGGAATTAGCGAATCAGGGCAGTTGGTAGTTGGCATAAACCTGATTACTGAAGAGCCCATTTCTAGGTGTACTTCTGTTTAACTTCCATACTTGACTTTAAGCCATGTAGTGATAATTTAGTACTTAGGATGTATTTGTTGTGTTGTGAGTGATGTAAGACTTTCTGGCCTTTCTAGCCTTTCAAAATCAAAAATTCATATTTCCTACCTTTACATCATCTGGTCAAGGACTTGCCTTCCTTTGAGACTAAGTGATTCAACCACCTAAAGATCCTTTAATGTTTTGAGTTTGCTTTATAAACAAAAAAGCAATGCATGCTACAACAAATTAAATATTTCCATGTAAAACCTAATGTGAATATCCCTAAAACTGAATGCTAACAACATATATTCCAAAGGCTGTAGAGTTCCTGTATGTTGACTTTTGCCAAGGAAGTTCAGCATGTTGTGTAGTGCTGCTGTAAAAATCAGAAAGGAAATATTCCTTGTACTGGTATTATGCACATTACATTTAAACACTCACTTGCACTTCATAAAGGACTTTGTATACCTGCTCGTTAATGCAAAACCTAATCATCAGCTAAATCCATAAAAGCCTACAGAAATGGTCAAGAGGTTCAGTTGCTGTTCAGATCAAACACTGGCATAGACAAGGAGTGTGATCTAGCAAACAGGAGGAAATCTGCAGATGCTGGAAATTCAAGCAACACGCACAAAATGCTGGTGGAATGCAGCAGGCCAGTCAGCATCTATAGGGAGAAGGACAGTCGACGTTTCGGGCCCAGATTCTTCATCAGGACTAACTGAAAGAAAAGGTAGAAAGTGATTTAGAAGTAGGTGGGGGAGGGGAAATCTGAAATGATAGAACAAGACAGAAGGGGAGGGGGTGAATCTAAGAGTTGGAAAGGTGATTGGAGAAAGGGATACAGAGCTGGAGAAGGAAAAGGATTATGGGATGGGAGGCCTAGAGAGAAAGAAAGGGGGAAGGGAGCACACAGGGAGATGGAAAACAGGCAAAGTCTGATTATGAGAGGGGCAGAGAGAGAAAAAAGGAGAGGGGAATAAATAACTGACTTTGTTTGTTGAATGATTGTTTGTGCCAGGCGGGGTGGTAAATTGCCAGAAATAATATATGAGTACGGCGGTGGACGAACCCATGAGCAGAGCACGGGTGTGGAGGCAGAGTCGGGGGGCTTTCTTGACATAGCAAGCGTGGAAGCGGAATCCAGGAGCGATGCTAGACTTAGAACTGGCAGTCCTAAGAACCATGAAACAAGTTTACTCACACCAGAGTCGATCAACGAACTGGCACCTCCTTGTTGTGATCACAAGGTTTTTATCCTGCATTTGCTGATGGAAAGCAGGTGCGTGTAGTTACTGGAACCTGGGAATGATTGGATACTAGACAAGGAGATTGAGGATTTCCCGAGGTAATTAGCCAGGTGGGAGAATGCCAGAAGGGACCATGACAAGAAACTGCTGATTCCTTTGAATTTTCATGCACGACAGTCTCTGGAGTTTACAGAGAATGGTTCAGAAATCAGACAAAAAACATCCAGTGAGTGGCAGTTCTGTGAGTGGAAACACCTTGAGAGAGGTCAGAGGAGAATGTTCAGACTGGCTCAAGCTGACAGGAAGACGACAGTAACTTAATTAATTGCGCGCTACAATAATGGAGGGCAGAAGATCATTTCTGAGCATCCAACAAGTTAAGCGTTGAAGTGGATGAACTATAGCAGCTAAATGCCTCTAGCTAACTAAGTGGCCACGGAGTGTGAATGAACAGTAGATTCTTGCTGGATCTACCCATATACCTTGATCATTTGTTCCTAAGCACAACATCTAACGTTTTGCAAAATTAATGTTTTCGCCTCAGCTGTTGTAGCAGTTTCTCCAGATTCACGATTTCTGTTAAATGCCGAGAGTAGAGTGTGAAAATTGGCAGAATGTATCCGATGAGAAATATACTGTAAGTGGTATTTACCATGGAAATTACAAAACTTCTGTCAAAGATGATTTACACTGGTGTTGCATCAAATGAAGATTCATTGTATCGCTGCACAAATATTAAAATATTTTGATGGGGGTGTGTAGAGTCAGAGAAATTTCAAGAGTTTAGTCAGAGCATTCTTGTATTGTACAACTTTACTTCTATAGTAACTTTGGACATCTTTGAAACAGCACAAACATGGAAATCCATTCTGTAAATACTACGGGGACAATCCGAGTTTAATTTATCCGAATATCATTCACATATGATTTATGATTTGTTTTCAAGGCTCGAGTCATTTAAATTAGATGATGCAGATACCTCAGAGATGATCCAGTGGATTTGATAGTTTCAGAACTTCAGATGGAATGTTATCATTGGGTGTTTGAAAAATCTTTTATAACGTGTCAAATGTAAACGGATTTGGATACCAGGCTATGATTAATGGTAAGCGACATCTAGTGTGAGGTTAGAATACTTCAAACTTGAATTACACTAAAATATGTTCAACAAAAGTAAAAGGATATCTAACATAATTCACCAATGCTTCTCTGAACTTAGCCTGAGCCAAGGCATAAATAAATGTATTTGTCCTAGAACTCGGGCACTGAAGCATATTCAGTGTGTTCCATGATTACGAAAGGATCGTCATAATCCGTGAGCATAAAGCAAACGCCCCCAAGTTGTGTGCGTAGGAAATGTACGAATGTTACCAGCCATAGCAGTATGAAACAGCTTGATATAGAGAGCAGCAACATGATCGATTTTCTGCGATTAACAATTTCTGGGTCATTGTAAACCTCGAGCTTCCCTTTCCTATTAGTCCCTTTCTTTTTCTGGTGATCAGGGCATTAAGTAGCGCAACCAACAGAAGTGATATCAACGGTGTTAATGTAGTGTCAACGAAGAAGTATACTAGGGAGATGTGACTTCACTTTGCAGAAATATGGTATATTATCAATAACATACACGTATTCGCTTTCAAAGGAAATTGAAATATTCTGTACCAAACTTAGTCCAAAGACAGCTAAAGTAACCTTTGTCGCAGTCCGTTCTGTACGATACTTGCCTCTCAGCTTCTGAAAAGCAATGACAATGAATCGATAGAACTTGAAGGCAACAGTTAAGCGCCGGAGCAATCAATAACTGGAAAGTTTAGGGCGACGTTGAGGGTGCAAATAGGCGTGTAATCCAAGAATGAACGCGGAAAATACGTCATTAATCTCATACAATAGTACATCAAATATTATCATCGGTAGATCCACCACAACCATTGTAACCATACAACGAGTGGTGCATTTAGAAAGACCCAACGTCCCTTGTCAGAAATGTCACAATAGCCATTAGGTTGCCTATAACAGCAGAAAAACGTAATTGTACAATATTAACGAGATTAAACGCTTACAGAGGAATATAACATTGTTTAAGACTTTGGTATGGTCATACAGTTTATTATCACTTTGCATCAGGTAAGAGCGTGAAATTCACTTGTATTGAAGCAGGATTTACGGAGAACTACAAACACGTTTTACGTGATGGTCGTTTAAAAGTTGTCAACGTTGAGCTGTTGGCATAAATTGGGGCGGCTTTTCTGTAGCAACAAGCTGTTGCAGGAGATTATTCGACTGACCGCACTAGCGAGGATTAATTGTGGCTAGTGGAAATGAGGAGGTGGATGGTAAGTTTGGAATAGTTTGGGTTGTTGCTTTGGAAGACGTGACATATTTTGTACGTATTTCAATACCTGTAGTGGCAAATCGGGTGAGTTATAAAATTGAATAATAATCACATGCAAAAAAGAATTTATGAAATTCATGTCCTTATATATTTATGATTTTCAGTTTGTTTGAAATAAATTGGAGATTTTTCTTGCTTGAAGGGTACTTTTTCAAATACAGAGTAAACTGGATAAGATTGTACACAGCAATCCCTAAGCGCAAATTATCTTGCAAAGAACCATTAAAGAAATGTAATAATTTGGGCTTACAAATGATTATTGAAATGACTCCGTGTTCTGCATGGTCTGATTTAAGCACAAAATAACTAAATGCACGCGTTAACCACATGGCGTCCTGAATCTGATCCGGATTCAACCACCACAGTGAAATTGCGTTTCTTTTATTGCACTAAAGAGGTTTCCCTTGATATATCCGGATGCCTGGTATGAGCATGTCCGTTTTACTCCCATCGTATCACTCCAGCTCTGAAGAGGATTCCTGAGGACAGAAAACATTCCGACAACACATTCCGAGTTTGTAACATGGATATATAAATTAAAAAAAAAACTATGTTATAACGAAAGTTTAATGTTGCTGTTGGATTCTTTCAACTTCACATTATCTCGTGGCTGCCACACTATTTCCAGTATCCCATCTCAAATGCATCATGATCAATAAATGACAAGTTATTGGTGTAACTTTACGTTCTCGCCATTCTTAAATGATCTTGGCTGTGATTTTGGGTTTCAGGTTAGCGCATAGTTTAGTCAGCATTGAGTAAAGTAGAAGATTTTATTCAAAGTATAAAGGGCTTTACATGAAAGTAATTCAGAACAATAGCAGCTACAATACAAACATAAATAGAAAGAAAGTTGTCCACGAGATGGTCTGTGCAATGTACTTCCATTTATCTTTGCAATGGTTCTCATTTTTACTGTTATGTTGTAGGTACTTCATTTAGCAGTTTTGTTCTGCTTTCAGCCTGTTTGGGTTATTGTTGAAGATAAGGGATGATGAGAAATGTGTACCATCCAATTAGGATGTTCGAACTGGGGGGAGGTTCTTTGGTGAGCGACACTAAGGCTGGTCTTGGGGCTTTTGCACGGCGGGAGATGAAGAGAGAAAACGCTGCGAGAACAGGTGGCAGGATTCGACCCGGTGCGGGACTGTGAGTCAATGAAGCCAAGTGCCGAGATCGATTGAAGATCGGCGAATATCGGCAAAATGCTGAGCTCCAAAATTTGACTGTTAAGTTCAAATGGGCGCTTTTCTTTTTCTATTTCTTAGAAACATAGAAAACCTGCAGGACAGTACAGGCCCTTCAGCCCACAAAGTTGTGTCAAACATGTCCCTACCGTAGAAATTATTAGGCATACCTATAGTCCCCTATTTCCCTAAGCTCTATGTACCATTCCAAAAGTCTCATCAAAGACCCTATTGTATCCACCTCCACCACCGTTGCCGGCAGCCCATTCCATGCACTCACCTCTCTCTGAGTAAAAAAAAAGCTTACCCCTGACATCTCCTCTGTACATACTCCTCAGCACCTTAAACCTGCGCCTTCTTGTGGCAACCATTTCAGCCCTGGGAAAACGCTTCTGACTATCCACGCGATCAGTGCCTTTCATCATCTTATACACCTCAATCAGGACACCTCTCATCCTCCGTCGCTCCAAGGAGAAGAGGCCGAGCTTACTAAACCTATTCTCATAAGGCACACTCCTCAATCCAGGCGACATCCTTGTAAATCTCCGCTGCACCCTTTCTATGGCTTCCACATCTTTCCTATAGTGGGGCGACCAGAACTGAGCACAATACTCCAAGTGGGTTCTGACCAGGGTCCTATATAGCTGCCACATTACCTTTCGACTCCTGAATTCAATTCCATGATTGATGAAGGCCAATACACCGTACGTCTTTTTAAACACAGAGTCAACCTGCGCAGCTGTTTTCAGCATCCTATGGACTCGAGTCCCAACTCTGATCCTCCACACTGCAAAGAGTCTTATCACTAATACAATATTCTGAAATCATATTTGACTTATCAAAATGGACCACTTCATACTTACCTTGGTTGAACTCCATCTGCCACTACTTTGCCCCGTTTTGCATGCTATCAATGTCCCTCTGTAACCTCTGACAGCCACCAACTTACTAACCCATCCCTCCACTTCCTCATCCTGTTCATTTATAAAAATCACGAAGAGTAAGGATACCAGAACAGATCCGTGAGGCACTCCACTGGTGACCGATCTCCATGCAGAATATGACCCGTCTACAACCACTCTTTGCTTTCTGTGGGCAAGCCAGTTCTGGACCACAAAGTAATGTCTCCTCAGATGCCATGCCTCCTCACTTTTTCAATAAGCCTTACTTGGGTTACCTTATCAAATGCTTTTCTGAAATCCAAATACACTACATTTACTGCTCAGCCTTCATCAATGTGTTTAGTCACATCCTCAAAAAATTCAATCAGGCTCGTAAGGCACGACCTGCCCTTGAAAAAGTCATGCTGACTATTCCTAATCAAATTATGCCTCTCCAAATGTTCATAAATCCTGCCTCTCAGGATCTTCTCCATCAGCTGACCAACCACTGAGATAAGACTCACTGGTCTATAATTTCCTGGACTATCTCTACTCCCTTTCTTAATTTAATGGAACAATATTATTAAACTAGATTCTAAAGATAGACTATATGTCACACTCACGGGTTAGACAGTGCATCAGATTCGGTAAGGGCGCTCGTGGGTATGTACACCTTAGCTAATTACTATTTCATTGTGATAGTATTCAACTCCATTCATTCCGTCGTTGTTCTCGTCGAGACTTGGATACGGACATATCTACGCTTCGCTTTCTGTATTCCACCTTGCCTGAGAACCTGGATTGTCGTGTCAGCTGAATCTGAAGACTAGCAGTATTCGTTTTATTCTTAGTTGTTCCTTCCAGCCGTAGGGTAGGCTTCGTTGTTCATCTGAGTGTTTTAGTCAACGGCCCTCTTTGGCCTAGCGTTTGTTTTGTTTTCCTTTGAACAGTGTTCTCATTAAAGTCTGTGAATTATCGACCGGCGAGTGTTTCTCACTCCGCACTTGGGCCATGTCTGCACCTGGTGACACCATATATATTTTCATTGGCGGTCAATTGGAATTAAAAGTCCATCTACGTCAACTTAAAGGTACACAATTAAGAAAATCAACTTTTAAGATGGAACTTTCTTGCTTTATCGTCGCATTAAAACGCCAATACTGACACTTAAATGGACCCATGCAGATTTTGTGAAACATATTTTTAAATCATGGGTTCACGAAATACGATTTCTTCACCTCTACGGACACATACTATTTCATTGGAGCCTCCTAGTCTCCACCCACCTCTCATTCCAGACTAATCGTCTGCAGCCTATTTAGCTCCAGTTCTCATCCACGATCCTTGTTCATTTATCAAACCAACAGCCTCAACCCGTTGCTCCTCTGTTTCAAAATTAAGAGAAAATTTGCAGATGCTGGAAATTAGCCGTAACATCGAGTGTACTTTTCTCATAGATGCTGCCTGGCCTGCAGAATTCCTCCAGCATTTTGTGTGTTTTGTTTCAATATTTCACTCATTACCTTGTTGTCGTGTCGTATTTAAGTCTGCTTGCTCTTGTTTTATGGCCCCCTCTGGCTTGTTATTTTGCGATCTGTTATTAAAGTGATGGTTCACATATATTATCTCTGCTGCTCCGCTTTTGGGTCAAGCGTCCTCTGACAGGAAAGGGCTGACTCAGCAAAGTTTTCTCACCTAAAGTAAGTCGTCCGTTAACACGAGCACGCGATCCAAAAGCCGCAGAGCACCATCTGTCCGCCACTAACATCCATCTTTCTGCTTCACTTCAGAAACTCTACGTCAGTAACCTCATCCCTCTGAGCCCTGGATTCATTGCTCGAACAAAGAAAAGGCACGACACGAACTGACATATTAAAGAAAGAATCAACAAATTAGTACAGTAATGAATAGTGACTCTATGCACCTTTTGTTTAGCTGAACGGCCATGACGTTCAGTCTTGCTGAAGTATATTTGAATTATGAGTTTAGTCATTATCTTAAGCGCAACAAGTGCTACACCTGCCCTTACTCTTCCACCCTCACCACCATTCAGGGCCCCAACGAGTCCTTCCAGGTGAGGTGGTACTTCACCAGGGAGTCGGCTGGTGTGATATACTGTGTCCGGTGCTCCAGGTCTGGCCTTCTATATATTGGTGAGAACCGACACAGACTGGGAGACCGTTTTGCTGAACACCTACGCTCTGTCTGTCAGAGAGAGCAGGATCTCCCAGTGGCCACACATTTTAATTCCACGTCCCATTCCCATTCTGATATGCCTATCTACGGCCTCCTCTACTGTCAAGATGAAGCCACACTCAGGTTGGAGGAACATCACCTTATATTCTGTTTGAGTAGCCTCCAACCTGATGGCATGAACATTCATTTCTCTAACTTCCGTTAATGCCCCCCTTCTTACTCCATCCCTTATTTATCTATCTATTTATTATTGTTTCCTTTTTTCATATTTCTCTCTCTTTTTTCTCTCTCTCTGTCCCTCTCACAATCACACCTTGCCTGCTCTCCATCTCCCTCCGGTGCTCCCCTCCCACTTTATTTCTCTCTAGGCCTCCCGTCCCATGATCCTTCTCCCTTCTCCAGCTCTGTATCCCTTTTACCAATCAACATTCCAGCCCTTAGCTTCATTACACGCCCTCCTATCATCTCCCATAATTTCTGATCTCCCCCACCCGCTCCCACTTCCAAATCTCTTACTATCTCTTCTTTCAGTTAGTTCTGACGAAAGGTCTCGGCCCGAAACGTCCACTGTACTTCTTCCTATAGATTCTGCCTGGCCTGCTGCGTTCCACCAGCATTTTGTGTGTTGCTTGATCTTACTGAGTAGCAGGATAGACAGAAAGGGCATAATATCCATCTCGTTCTTCTTTATGCTAAATCAATATCCCTACCGTTATCACTAGGCAAGTAATGACTTGAATGCTCATCGACATCTCGGCTTTCCAATTAATCCATCAGTTGGTCTTTAAAGAATAAAAACTATCGGCTTCTGTTAGCCTATTCATATGTTTACAGGACGAGCAATTCATATAACTTAATCTTTTTCAGAATAGATGAGGAATCCTGAATAAATGTCCCGTCATAACTACATAGATAAATTCGTGGCATCATCATTTTTGCAGTACGACAGTGTTTCAATTTCCACGAAGGGAGAAGTTACAGAACAACGCTGTAGGTCCAGGACGAGTGTACTGACATGGACGCGATTTACAGATGTTGCTTTTTGTGTGCACCCGATGCTCTTTTTTTTCTTAGTAAAGGTCTCTGGTTTGAATAGTGCTGAACGAGCAGACGCAACAGCTTACGATTTAAGGAGGAAGGCACTTACACCTATTGCGCCAGTGGTGGTGTGAGTAAACTCTGGGAACCGAGAAATTATAAAGAATTGCTTTCATTAGAGAATGACATATTTCCTGATTGCTCGAACAGGATCTGTCTGGAAAGACAGTAAGCAAGAGCTTTTGCTTTGCAGATAATATGAAATGGCTGCAGAGTCAAGATGAGTATCATACGCGCAGAGTATTTACTGCCTGGTCATCTCTTCTCATGAGTACCTCTTCTCATGAGGTCCTCTTGAGTTGCTAGACAACAGTGCTCCCAGTCTATTGATTGTCAGGGCCAAACAACAATAATACTGAGGTATATCCATGGAGAAGTCTTCTTAAAAATCTCAGAAGCAGGAGGGAGTTCAAGTCGGATTAAATTTGCTTAAATTTGGAAGACCGAATTTCAAGGCAAAATGGAAGGCAAATGGCAGGATTTTTAACAGTATGGAGGGTCAGAGTGTTCGTTGGGTTCACATTCATAGATCCCTCAATGTTGAGGGATCTTGACAATGTTGTTAAGAAGGCGTATGGTATGTTGACCTTCACTAGGTGAGCGATTGAGGTTAAGAGCTGCGAGGTAATGTGGCAGCTCTACACCAAGCATATTCTGATCGGGTCTTATCGTCCCATTATACGAACGATGTGGAAGTTTAAAGGCGATGCCGAGGAGACTTAACACGGTGCTGTCTGGATTACAGATCTTGCTTTACAAGAATTGTTTGAGCGGGCTCATGCTTTACCCTTTGGAGCGAAGGAGGACAAGAGGTGAGATCACAGTGGTGTACAAGAGGATAAGAGGCATAGATAGAATGGACAGACATACACTTTTATTTTCCTGGGCAGAAAAGATTAATACAAGGGGGCATACATGGAATGTGATTTGAGGAAAATATAGGGAGATGTTCTTCACACAGAGAGTGGCGTGTGTGCGGAATTCACAGTGAGGGGTGGTGTTGGATGCAGATACTTTAGGGTCAGTTAATACACTCTTAGATAAGCATTTGATTGACAGAAAAAGTGAGTGTTATTTAGGAGGGAAGGATTGGATTGACCTTAGGGGACGTTAAAATATCGGCACAGCATAGCCTGTATTATGCAATAATATTCTACGTCATTGGTTTTGCAAAATGCTGACAGTTCGCTGAAGTACTAATATCTTGTTTAATATGTTTGTTCAGTTAAGTGTGACTAATTCCAAACATTACGCAGCATCACTCATCAAGTGTGTGATTCTATATAAATACGTCTCTGTTTTGCGAGCAGGAGAGTAGCAGTGTGTACACCACTGTCAATAGTTGTTCTTTTCGCTCGGAATCTGGAGGAGCCGGTAATCATACAGGTAGAAAAGATCTTCTGCCCAATTCTCGCAATACTTTGTGTTCCTGGTAAGTCTATAACAGTGATCAATGAATTAGATAATCCTTTTTTACTGTTACCATATTCTTGCTGTTAGATTCGCCAGATTACGCCTCACTTTTCCTGGTGGTCATTAACGAATGATAGGAATACAACAGAAGTCCGCAACATTTCGCTATCTAGAATTGAGTAACTTATGTTTTAAAAGTCGCTGATTTAAAACGCAGGGCTTTGATACAATATTGTCATCACCTGGCACAGGTTCAGTGTTGGATCAAATCTCCAAATGAACAATCCCTTCGAAATTCGGTGTCTGCCTGAGAAAAATACATTGGAATCTCGCTGCGTTTTTTTTGCGAGGAAATCAACTCACTCTGTAATCCAACTTATTTGTATTATAAATTATTAATCTTGTATTTACGCAACTCTTCGCACGAGGAAGCTTATTGAGTTCTTTTACTTCCCAAAATGCGACTCATGATAACGGCAGCAAGGCATCGTTGCTTAGCAACAGCATACAACCAATCCCGAAAACTTAAATTCAGTATTACAATCCGTATCTATACATATGGGGTCAACTTATAAGATGGTATTAAAGTGAGTCAAATGTTTTGAAAATAACCAGTCGTTATCTTAGGCTTGTGGTCAACATGATGGAATAAGCAACACAGCAGCCCGTTGACTGGTTATTGCATGGTTTACAGATGAAGAATATCGCGTACTTTTATGAATCCTTCAGTTTTACTGGAAAAATTTATGAATTCCTGAAACGAGGTGACTGAAAAAAGAACAGATAGTTCAAGTGACCAGAAACATGTACACCCATTCACTTTGCAGTTCTAAATGTCAGTTAACCACTATACAATATTGACGGTGGAGAAATCATGATCTGTTCCTGCCATTTGTTGAGCGTAAATACAAATCATAAAGCGACAAAGTACTTGTGGGATTGAGGAAGAATATTTATAAATAATAAGTTGGACTACGATATTAAAAGATTTGTGGCTAAATTTTCCGATGATACAAAGATAGGTGGATGAGCGGGTAGTGTTAAGGAAACAGAGAGCCTGCAGAGAAACTTAGATAGTTTAGGGGAATGACAAGGAAGTGGCAAATGAAATACAATGTTGGAAAGTGTCTGGTCACGCACTTTGATGGAAGAAATAAACTGGCAGACTATCACTTAGATGGGGAGAGAATTCAAAATGCAGAGTTGCAAAGGGACTTGGGAGTCCTTGTGCAAGATACCCTAAAGTTAACCTCCAGGTTGAGTCGGTCGTAAATAAGGCGAGTGCAATGTTCGTATTCATTTCTGGAGGTATAGAATATAAGAGGAGGGATGTAATGTTGAGGCTGTATAAGGCAATCGTGAGACCACGCTTGGAATATTGTGTGTAGTTTAGGGCTCCTTATTTTTGAAAGGATATACTGACATTGGAGAGAGTTCAGAGAAGATTGACGAGAATGATTCCAGGAATGAAAGGGTTACCGTATGAGGAATGTCTCGCAGTCTTGGGCTGTATTCCCTGGAGTTCAGGAGAATGGGGGAGACGATCTCATAGAAACACTCCAAATGTGAAAAGGCCTGAACAGATTAGATATGGCAAAGTTATTTCCCATGGTAGGGATTCTAGGGCAAGAGAACACGACTTCAGGATTGAAGAACGTCCATTTAGAATAGACATGCTTTTAGAACTGAGATGTGGAGAAATTACTTTAGCCAGAGGGTGGTAAATCTGTGGAATTTGTTGCCACAAGTGGCTATGGGGCCAAGTCATTGGGTATATTTAAGGCAGAGATAGACAGGTTCTTGATTAGTCAGGGCATCAACGGGTATTGGGTGAAAGCAGGGGAGTGGGGATGACTGGAAGAATTGGATCAGCCTATGATTGAATGGCAGAGCAGATTCGATGGGCGAAATGGCCTACTTCTGCTCCTGTATCTTATGGTCATATGATCTTATAAAAATTATTTTTCTTTTTGCAGCTAATTTGATTGCAGTCCTAATTCTATGTCGTGGAAATTGCGGCCTATCTAAATGTATCACCCGTTACTTGTTCTTCATGGCAGTGGCAGATCTTATGGTGCTGATATTTGAAGTGATTCTGTATGAGATAAAAGATGCCTATTTTCCATATTCATTTCTGAATTACACTCCAGTCTGCAGCGTCAATCTCGCGCTGTTATTCTTTTTCGTTGATTGTTCTATTTGGTTAACAGTGACTTTCACGTTTGACCGGTTTATTGCGATTGGTTGTCAATCACTGCTAACAAAATACTGCACGGAAAGGACTGCGTCTATTCTGATTGTAACTGTTTGCTTCTTGAGTATCCTTGAAAACATTCCGATCTACTTCGTTTACGAACCACGGGAAATTGTCGATGGTTTGCCATGGTCCTGTTATATAAAATCGAGTAACTATACAGCAGCTATGTGGGCCACATTTTTATGGCTGGAAAACATTTTATGTCCATTGGCACCTTTTATTTTGGTTACGCTGCTTAATTCTCTGACCATCAGACACATCATACAGGCTAACAGAGTGAGGAACAACCTCCTTGGAAGAGACAATTCTACGAGACATACTGATCCAGAAATTGAAAACCGCAGAAAATCAGTCTCTGATCTGGCGATCTCTGGCAGTTTTATAATCCTATGGATGGTTATTTTCATATGTTAGTTGTTTGTGAATTTTGCAGACACTCAGTTTTTAGGAGCAAATTATAATGACCCTTTCACAATTGCCGAGCAATCCGGCTATATGCTGAGGTGTTTAAGTGCTTGCACTAATACTTTTATTTCCGCAGTGTCTCAAGGGAAATTCAGAGAGGAATTGAAGAATATGATTAAGCGTATACTATGTATATTTATAAATGATACAAAAATAAAATCAGTAATTTCTAAAAGATACCATGCCATCTTACCTATCGGAAGTTATTCGTTACAGCATCGGACGTTACTTAATGTAGCACGTTAGATCACTTGCTTCGGTCAATATTGTGTTTTACTAACGTTCTTAACTCATAAATATCAAAGGATTGTTTTATTCAGATCTGAAATATATTAGTTGGGACGAGATAGTTCCACATTAATTTGAGCAAAAATATATGGTCTCTAACATAATTCTTAAGTTTACTTCCATGAGTCATGGACGCTGAAAAAATTTGGGTAAATCAAAAAGTTCACCGATGCGTTATTCGAGATAACGATCGCATAGCGCGTTCCCACTTTCAAATCAAAAGGATCTTATGACATAATTTTTCGAGTTGGAGAATGCCGAGTTTATTAACAGTTTGCAAAAATAATCGGGTCCCTTGAATTGCAACGTAGCTAAAATAAAGGACTTTGAAATTTAGAAATCGTGCTGAGCTGTGGGTCCCAGGACACGTAATATATTATAAACGTGGCTTGTACGGCTATTGGTGTACAGATTAAGAACAATAGCATAGTAAACACACGTGACTTCGAAAAAAAAGCTAGATTCAGAGATGAATAAAAAGTAGATACTTGGACTTCCGGTGTAATAGTGTGGGAGAAATGGATTTAAGTCAGAGAGTACTTGCACCGAATCCAGGGAAAGATGGAGTTGAACAAACGCGTACTGCAGCGAGAATGAATAAACTATCGGTCCAGGTCTGATAGAGAGGTTAATTGAAATTGGTCTAATATAAAGAAATTTTAAAAGTTTGCGGATAATACAAATACAGGTGAAGGAAGAAGTTAGTGTTCAGGAAGCAGGAAGTCTGCAGAAGGATTTGTGCGGAAAAGGAAAGAATGAGAAACAGGTTAGCAAATACATGGCAGATGGGACAGTGTATGAATTGTGATAATGCATTTAGATAGAAGTAATGAAGGCAAAAATTAGTTTCTATACGGGGAGCGAAATCGGAATTCGCAGGTGCAAAACACTTGGAAGTTCAGCTGCAGGATTGCTTAATTGCCTGAAGGTTACCTTGTTGGCGGAGTCATGCAATTAGGTGTAAGGACGATAACATCATTTTTCAATAGGCCATACATACAATCCTGTGACCACTTTATTAGGTACAGGGGTACTTCTCTTCGTTAATGCAAATATCTAATCAACCTATCAGATAGCACGTTTACTCGATGCATAAAGAATGCAGACGTTATTTATTATTTATTGTTGCTCGCTACCTCTTACGCGCGGGAGGGAAGGGAGCTGGGGAGGACTTGAGGTTTTTATATTTAACTGTCATTCATTCTTTGGGACACTCCTCTGTAATCGTGGATGGTTGCGAAGAAAAAGCATTTCAGGATGTATATTGTACACGTTTCTCTAACATTAAATTTGACCTTTGAACATTTGAACATTTGACATACAGCATGGAATAGGCCCTTCTGTGCTATCTATCAATTTAATTTGGAACACTTTACAATGAGCAATTAGCCGACCAACGAGAATGTGGAAGGAAATGAGAGCACCCGGAGATATCCCACGCAGTCATGGGAAGAACATATAAACTGCTTAGATGTAGCAGCGGGAATTGAACCCAGGTCGTTAGTACTGCAAAACATTGTGCAATCCACTATGCTGAGATGCTTTTAGCGACATGCCCAAGAGGTTTCATTGTTGTTCAGTCCAAATATAGAAATAGGGAAAAATGTAATGTAAGTTACTTTGACCGTGGGACGATTACTGGATCCAGACGGGGTGGTTTGAGTATCTCAAAAAATACTGAGCTCCTGGAATTTTTACGCTTACCCTATAGTCTACGGAGAATGGTATGAAAAACAACATACATCCAGTCAACGGTAGTTCTGTGGGCGAAAAAGCCTTGTTACAGGGAGAGATCTGAAGAGAATGGCTAAACTGGTTCAAGCTGACAGGAAGGCGACAATAACAAGCAACCAGTCGTTACAACAGTGGAGTGCAGAAGAATAATATTGAACGCAGAAAGCGTCGACCCTTGAAGTGGTTGGGCTCAAGCAGCACTAAGTGTGCCTAGCCCTTATCAGCTCTGGTCGGGTTTATAATAGACATCATCGCCGCTGATTTCACTCCTCCACTTCTATGCTCAATTAGGCAACCCCACACCAAATCGTTCATTTTGGACACTGGGTTCAGGTCTCTCCAGTTCAAAGATGCAGACCACAATAAATTTGTATTAATTCTTCTGCCTGATCAAAGAACATCCCAGAAATAACTTTTACTTTGAAATGATCGCTGGTTAGTAATTTATTGATAAGTTCTTCATAACGTCCCTTCAAGTATCTCAATAGAGCAAGAATTAATTCAGGAAATGAGAAAGGTGTTGAGCAGAATAGACTGGAAAACAACAATGGCATGGATGACGGCAGAGCTACAATGTCTGGAATTTCTGGAAACAATTTCGTAGACACAGGATATGTACATACTAAAGCCGAAGAAGTATTCGAAAGTAAAGGTGACACAATGTGGCGAACAAGAGAAGTGAAAGCCAACCAAAAAGCCAAAGAGAGGGCATATACAGCAATAACTAGTGTGAAGTTTCAAAGGTACATGGAATGTCAGAGAAATGTATGCAACATACATCCTGAAACACTTGTTCTTCGCAACCAACCACGAAAACAGAGTGTTCCAAAGAATGAATGAGTGTTAAATGTTAGAACCCAAAGTAACCCCCCCCCCCCACCTCCCTTCACTCCCGTGCGTAAGCAGCGGTAAGCAACAATCACCCTCCCCCCACCGGCAAAAAAAGGCATTGGCACGCGCCACCGAGCATTCAAGCGTGAGGAAAGCAACAGTAAAGACACAGATTTGCAGTCAACGCAGAGACTACGCGCTTACCCTGTATTCGACAGAACACAGGTTCTCTCTCTCCGTAATAAGGGAGAAAGGGATGTCTCCGTTTCAGAGCGAGAGGGGAGATATAACAAACAACTCGCTGGTTTAAGATGTTATAACTCCGTTGCGTCGTTTGCTCCTAGCTCTGTGCCCAAAGATCTCAGGACTCCGGACAGACAGCCAAAGTTGTTCCAGCTCCCACGACACACGGGTCCGGGACACCGACCTTCGATCCCCTCCGCTTCCAGAGCCCCTAGATCCTAGGCCCGCAAAGGCGAGCCAAACTCTTAGGCTACGCCCTTGAGATAATGGTCACTGTCCCCCAGATGCTCACCCACTGGGAAATCTGTGACCTGACCCGGTTCGTTACCGAATACTAGATCTAGTATGGCATTTCCCCCTAGTCGGCCTGTCAACATACTGTGACAGGAATCCATCCTGGACACACGTATCAAACTCTGCCTCATCTAAACCATTGGAAGTATCAGTTACTAATCAATATTAGGGAAGTTAAATTCACCCACGATAACAACCCTGTTATTTTTGCACCTTTCCAAAATCTGCCTCCCAATCTGCTCCTCGTTATCTCTTCTGCCAGCAGGGATTCCCAATAGAGTAACTGCTGCCTTCCTGTTCCAAACATCCACCCATACTGACTCAAAAGAGGGTCCTGCTACATTGCAAACCCTTTCTGTAGCTGTAATAGTATCCGTGACCAGTAATGCCACTCCTCCTCCCCTTCCCATCTCCCCTCTATCCCTTTTAAATCACTAACATCCAGGAATATTGAGAATCCATTCCTGCCCTGGTTCCAGCCAATTCTCTGTAATGACCACTACATCGTATTTCCATGTATGTATCCAAGTTTTCAGTTCATCACCTTTGCTCCTGATGCTTCTTGCATTGAAGTACACGTACTTTAACCTCTCTACCTTACTACGTTTACACCTTTTATTCTGCTTCACTTTCTTCAAATCATCTTTATGTGGTAGAGCTGGAGTTGCTCCATGCACTATACTTGCAGTTCTCGGATGACCTTTATTCTCCTTCACTTCAGTATCTGCTCTAACACTCTGGTTCCCCCCGCCCCCCGGCAAATCTAGTGCAGCACTAGCAAACCTTCCCGCAAGGATATTAGTCCCCTTCCAGTTTAGGTGTAACCCGTCCCGTCGGAACAGGTCCCATCTTTCCTGGAACAAGGCGCAATTGTCCAGAAACATGAAGCCATCCCTACTGCATCAGCTCCTTTGCCACGTATTTAGCTGCATTATCTTCCTATTCCTAGCCTCACTAGCACGTGGCACGGATAGCAATCCTGAGATTGCAACCCTGGAGGTCCCGTCCTTCAACTTTACACCTAACTCCCTAAACTGTCTTTGCAGGACATCCTCCTTCTTCCTATCCCCGTCATTGGTCCCTACATGGACCACAACATATGGCTGCTCACCCTTCCTCTTGAGAATACGGAGAACTCGATCCGAGATATCGCAGTCTCTGGCACCAAGGAGCCAACAGAGCATCCGGAATTCTCGATCTCTCCCACAGATCTTATCTGTCCCCCTATCGAATCCCCTATCACTACTGCTCTCATCTTTTCGCTCCTTCCCTTCTGAGCTGAGGGTCCAGTCTCGGTGCCAGAGACGCGACCACTGCAAACTGTCCCCACCAACAGTATCCAAAACGGTACACTTATTGTTGATGGGAACGGCCACAGGGATGTTTTTTAAACTCTCCCGCGGTTATCGGTTATGTTCAATGTTGACACTTCGCTGGAGTATTAAAAATCTTGCTTAATGTATTTGTTCACTTAGGTGTGACTAATTCAAATCATTAAGCAGCATGACTCATCAAGTGTCCATTTCTGTATAAATACGTCTGTTTTGCAAGCAGACTCTCTGCATATCACTGTCAAGAGTTGTTCTTTTCACTCAGAATATGGAGCAGCCGGTAATCATACAGGGAGAAAAGATCTTCTACTCTAGTCTCGCAATAATTGGCGTTCCTGGTAAGTCTGCAAAAATGATCAATCTATTACACAATAATTTTTCTCTGTTACCATATTCCTGCTGTTAGATTCGCCAGATTACGTCACTTTCCCTCCTGGTCAGATTCAGATTCAGATTCATTTTATTGTCATTCAGAAACCACAAATGCAATGCAGTTAAAAATGAGACAACATTCCTCCAGAATGATATCACAAAAGCATGTGACAAAACAGACTACACCAGAAAATCCACGTAACTTTTGGCAATCCCCAATCCAGAGTCCGGAGAGGCTGCTGCAAATTAATATCACGCTACAGTTTAGCGCGTTCCCCGGAAAGGAGCTCCAAATTAACGAATGATAGGAATACCACCGAAGTCCGCATCATTTCTCTATCTAGGACTGAATAACTTTGTTTTAAAAGTCCCTGATTTAAAATGCAGAGCTTTGATCACCTGGCACAGGATCAGTATAGGATCAAATCTCTGAATGAACAATCCCTTCGAACTTGCCGGTCTCTGTCAGACAAAAATATAATTTGGAATCCTCTTACTTGTTTTTTGCGAACATAATGAAATTAACTCAGTTTTTCATACAATTTAACTGTATTCTAAATTGCTAACGTTGCATTTACGCACTTGTTAAGAATGACTCTTTGGTTAACGTAGAAGCGTATTGATTTCTTTTACTTCCCAAAATGTGGCGCGTGATAACAGCAGCGAAGCTTGGCAATAGCATACAAACAATCCCGAAAAATTAAATACAGTAGTACATCCCGCATTTGTGCATTTTGGATCATATTATCGGATGGTATTAAAATGAGTCAGATGTTTTGAAAATAACCAGTCTTTATTTTCAGCTTGTGGTCAACATGATGGGATCACTCATAGAGCAGTCCGTTTACTGATTATTGTACGGTTTACAGATGAAGAATACCGTGTACATTTATGAATTCTTAGGTTTTACTGAAAAATTAATGCGTCATGAAACGAGGTAAATAAGAAAGAAGAACAGATAATTAAGGTGACAAACAGTATGCATACCCGGTCACCTAGCAGTTCTGAATAACAGTTAACTACTCTGCAACATTGTCGGCGGAGAAATCATGTTAGTGTATGATCTATTCTGGCCACTTGTTGCGCCTAAATGTAAATCATAAAACGACAAAGCAGTCTCTAGGGATTGAGGAAGAATATTTATGAATGCAAATTCTTTGTCTTTTTGCAGCTAATTTGATTGGAGTCCTGATTCTATGTCGTGGAAATTGCGGCCTATGTGTTACCCGTTACTTGGTCTTCATGGCAGTGGCAGATCTTATGGTGCTGATATTTGAAGTGATTCTGTATGAGATAAAAGATGTTTATTTTCCATATTCATTTCTGAATTACACTCCAGTCTGCAGCGTCAATCTCGCGCTGTTGTTCTTTTTCATTGATTGTTCTGTTTGGTTAACGGTAACTTTTACTTTTGACCGGTTTATTGCTATTAGCTGTCAATCACTGCGAACAAAATACTGCACGGAAAGGAATGCATCTATTCTCATTGCAATTGTGTGTCTCTTCAGTATCCTCGAAAACATTCAGATCTACTTCGTTTACGAACCACCGGAAATAGTCGATGGTTTCCCATGGTCCTGTTATAAAAAGTCGAAATTTTATACAGCACAAATGTGGGTCACATTTTTATGGCTGGAAACCATTTTATGTCCATTTGCACCTTTTATTTTGATTATGCTGCTGAATTCTTTCACCATCAGGCACATCATACAGGCTAACAGATTGAGGAGGAACCTCCGCGGAAGAGACAATTCTACGAGATACACTGATCCAGAAATTGATAACCGCAGAAAATCAATCATACTACTGCTGACAATCTCTGGCAGTTTTACAATCCTATGGATGGTTCCTTTCGTTTGTTATTTGTTTGTGCATTTTGCAGAAACTCAGTTTTTGGAAACTAATTACAATTACTCTGTCACAATTACCGAGCAATCCGGCTATATACTGAGTTCTTTAAGTGCTTGCACTGATACTTCTATTTACGCAGTGTCTCAAGGGAAATTCAGAGAGGAATTGAAGAATGTAATTAAGCGTGTTCTATGTCTACGTACAAGTGGACAGGAAAACACAATCTGTAACTTCTAAATGCTAGCATGCCATCTTAGCTATCTGAAGTCATTCATTAGAGCAACGGACTTTGCTTACGACAGCACGAGAGAGCACCTGCTTGGGTCGATATTGAGTTCTACGAACATTATATACCCATAGATATGAATGCATTTGTTACATTCAGATATGAAATAAATTGGTTGGGACAAGATAGTTTCATATTAATTCGTGCAAACCATTTATGGTTTATAACATAATTGTCAAGTTTCCTTCCATAAATAATGGGCCACTAAATCATTTTAACGAAGTTAAGTAGTTCACCGATCCGTTATTTAAGAAAAGGATCACAAAGGACTTCCCCATTTTCAAATAAAAATGCTACATAACATAGCTTTATTTTCGAGTTCCAGAATGACGAGTTCGAGCTTGCAAAATTAATCTGGGCACTGGGATTACATGCTAACACCCACCCCGCACCAAATAAAATTATATTGAAATTTAGTAAACGTGATGACGATGCATTACCGTTCATGTTGTGGGTCCTGGTACACGTTATATTTTATATAATAGAACGTGAATAATACGGCTATTAGTGTACAGTTTAGGAATACTAGAATGTTAAACATATATGATTTCGAGAAAAAAAAACTAGGTTCAGAGATTAATAAAAAGATATCTGGACTTTCGAGGTAAAAGTGTGCGAGAAATGGATTTATTTCAGAACGTAATTACCCGCCTAATCCAGAGAATGTTGGAGTTGAAGAACTTTATACAGCCGTGATGATGAACGAAGCATTGGCCCAGGTCTGATAGAGGAGTTAACTAAAATTGGCTCAATTTAGAGAAATGTTACAAATTTGTGGATAATGTAAAGATAGCTGGAGGATAAAGTTGGTGTTGAGGAAGCAGGAAGGCAGCAGAAGGACTTGGAAAGAATTAGAGACAGATTAGGAAAAAAGTGGCAAATGGGTTAAAGTGAACGATGTGTGATCATACAATTCAACAGAAGGAATAAAGGCAAACGCTAGTTATTACCCATTTATCCCACCGAGTCTGCTCCGCCATTCGATCAGGGCCGATCCTGGTCATACTCAATCCCATGGACCTGCCTTTTTGCCACATCTTTGATGCCCTGACCGATCAGGAAACCATTAACTTCAGTTTTAAGTACACGCACGGATTTGGCCTCCAACGCAGAATGTGGCAGCGTATTTCACAGATTTGCTACATGCTGTCTAAAAAAAAATCGTCCTTATATCTGTTCTAAAGGGTCTCCCCTCAGTTTTGAGACTGTGCCCTCTACTTCTGGATACCCCAAGCAGAGGAAACGTCCTCTCCACTTCCAGCCTATCTAGTCTTTTTAGTATTCGGTAGGCTTCAATGAGATGCACCCCCACTCCCGCACACACACACGCACGCTCCTCTAAATTCAACTATGTACAGAACCAAAGTTGTCAAATGCTCCTCATAGTTGTAGAATTACCCAGTTCCATCATGGGTACTAACATCCTTAGTATCCAAGACACTTTCAATGGGAGGTTCCTCAGCAAGTCGTCGTTCTTTTTAAAGGACAACCATCACCCAGCAGATGCCACGAAGGCCCCGTTACAGACGGGTCTGAATGCAGTATCCTGCGTTGGATCCGTAGGTGCATCTTTACACAATGCCAATTTCCCTTTACATTTATAAACCACTTACAAAAGATGAGACGAATCTCTCGGATTCTCTACCCCAGAGATTGGTGACAGTTAGTTCACTATTTGTATTTAAATTAAACGTGATTTTTTTTTATAACAGATATCAGATTGGTGGCTATTGGGATTCTTATCCAGTTTTGACCCTAAGAATTGGATTGTATTTTTCACATTGGATCTTATCAGCCTGATGATTATCCTTCACATTAGAGGTCGTGTGTTCATTGTTCGCAGCAGCTGAACCTGAAGTTTTTCAACCGAACAACTGCAATTACATGCACTGTACTACAATACTATTTTTGGTGCACAAGCCTGAAGAGACTGACGTGATCCGATTCCACATATATCTAAAACTGAAAAGTGATTTTTCACATTAGTGATGGTGTTAAATCGACGATATGGAATTGGTTGCTAGACTTTAAGGAAAAAGTTAGTTCCAAAAACACATACTGAAGTCTGTCGGATCTCAGCAGGCCAGGCAGCATCTATTGAAAAGCAATAAAGATTCTCGAACCGAAACGATTACTTTTTATTTCTTCCCATAGATGCCGCATATACTGCTAAGTTCCTCCATCATTTTGTGTATGTTACCCTGGATTTCCAACATCTGCAGAATCTCTTACGTTTAATATTTCCAGATGAATAGTTTTCTGTTTGGAAGCTTGAATGTCAGGTTGAGCAAACTTGATTGTAATATCAATTGTAATGCGACATTGACTTTGATCAGTCCTGGTGTGATCAATGTTGAAAACCCATACCCTCACTCGCTCCCAGTAGCAGCTGTTTGCCCTTTCCAATGAAATTATGCCTAGGACTGCAATGAAATTGTCTTCAGTGTAATGCACAGTTTGATAATGCAGCTTGAATCTCAACAGCCACCAACCTGACTCTGTTGCCATGTCCTGTGCACTGTAAAGGTGACAACACATTGAGGATTTTTAATCACAAGAGTCCCCGTCATAGAAGCAAATGTTTATTTAGTTGCATTAATGCCGGCGCTCATTTGTCAGTTTTTCTGATACACTTCTGAAAGCTTATGAACTGTACGGAAGACCAAAATAGGATATACCAGTATCCTGCCAAGGATGCACTGAAGCATCCATCATGACAGGGCGCTGATGATAGGCGAAAATGGGCTCCCATTCATGAAAACCGGCCCCGATGTTGGACTTTGGGGATTGAGATTTATCGCTGTTCATCACCCGAGATTGATGGGTATCAGAGTCGATATCTGAGCATGAAAGTGGCCTGTCATTACTTCCATAAATTCAATTTATCTAAACATGTAAGCAAACCTGTAAAATGCAGTTTGATGACACTTCCGGATTGCGCAAGGCGTTTCTTATTCACTTTCCACTTTGTTGTTAACGGGAAGAATTTCCACGATTAGCAAATGAAATTATATATTTTAATATTTTATTTCTTGTTAATTTAGACATTTTTGCTGGAGTTATATGGTATAATAGGCAGTCTATGTGATTCGCTGAGATGAACTGTCAATTGAATAAATAAAACAGGCTTAGTAAAGTAGCAGATAACAGAACTGTGGAGGAATTGTAGCGGGTGTACGTGGCTGGGGTGCGGAGGGCAGAAAGGTTGTTCAGAAATGGCACCTGCTTGATAGACTAATTGACTTCCTTCTGTTAAGAATGTTTCACATCTTGACTGCTCCTGCATTCAATATAATGCAGCTCATCTTCTGCATTCCGTTTTCCCAGAAAAAACTTCTATTCCCCTGATAACCACAAAACTATCGATTAGTCTTCATTGTAGTTTGCAACCAAGTCTCAAAAAGCTTATTTCGCTTGTAAGTTCGGAAGTTTCACCTTTCCACTGGAAAATCAATTCCTTCCCACCCTCCTTCGAGAGATGACTAGATTAGACATCACATCGGGGGAAACATCAATTCTGCATCCATTCTCTCGTCTCATTGAATCTTATACAATATGTTTCAATGTGATTATCTGCTCTTCTTCTGAATTCGATTGTAGGATCAGGCAGCTTAATCTCTCATCACACAACAAATCTTAAGAGTCAGTCTGGTGAACATTGATGAAAACTCTTCATCACTAGTATAGATGCAAGATCTTTATACAATATTCAGGTGCAGTCTCACCAGGGCTCAATATTTAAAATTTGCGTAGTATGGATAGATATCATCCTAATTGGCGTATTTGTTCTTTGTAAACTGCATTGGAAGATCTATCATAGTCCAAAGCTTTGATTTTGTTCTACTTTATTTTCCGAATGTTGTGGTGAGATCTTCAAACAAAAGACATTTCAAACCTTTTCCAACACATTGTCGAATCCATTGTCGTGTATGGAGAGCTATCTGGGCGAAAGTACGATCATTTAACTTTTGAGTATTTTCATCAGTTTGAAGTGGAATAAATAATATTCATTTTAGCCCAAAAAGAGCCATTTGGAATTATTCCTGCGGGGACTCCATGAGATCAAACTCACTCTTACGGTCTTTCTCGACAGCTCTGCAAATTCTACTTTATCAATTAGTTCAATTTTCTTTTGAAACCTGTTACTGGAACTGTATTTACCATGCTCTCATTTATTCCGTAGGAGATAATCATTTGCATAATTCCGTTCATGTTATCTTTCAATTTAACACCTGCAATCCCGTTCTATGGATCTTTCTGCAACGGAAACTATTTTTTCCTGATTTGATTTGGGAAAATCTTTACGATTTGGAGCATGATTTTTTTATTAGAGATGCAAATTGAAAAAAAAAAACACAACCCTGAAAGGAACTGATGTCGTTGATTGCAGGGATCAGTTTCAAAAATTCTTCAACACCCCTTATACATTGACATTCTCCCTAGATTTTTCTGCTCAGACCAGAATATAAACCATATGGAGCTGGCCTTAGTGCACAAACTTTCCTTGTTGTATTGTCCTTCAAATAAAGCTCCGATTCTTACAAACTCTTCAGTTTATTCTGAGTCTTCAGTTATTTTTCTATTTAACTTGCTGCATTTCTCTAATCCTGCTCCATATTTAAAATACTACCATTCGATTTATATTAACCCTGTTTGCTTATAATTTTTATGACATGGCATCTGCTACGTTACTGCCCGTGGCGTTATTCTACATCCGTGGCACTATCTTCCCTGTTGTTTATCAGATGTTCATATTTTGTCTTTATTGGGTTTTTATCCTCAGTTCGGTTATTAATATATATCAAAGCTACTTTGTACACTGAAATACTGGAATGTGCTGCAATAATTGAATTCTATCTTATTTGTGTGATACAATTACTGCATTTAAAAACATTTCGGACATACTTAAATAATTTTAACATGGAAGGATATAGACTTAATCGGGAAAATCATGTTAGTGTAGCTGAGCAAAAGCATTGCGTGGATATGGTGAGCTGAAGAGCCAATGTCTGTGATATATCACTCTATCACTCTACCACCATGAATATTTTAATATGAATCCACGCATTTGAAATAAAGAACATGATCGCATTGGTTCAAAAGCTCTTTTAATCGCTTAATGCCTGGAATATTTGTGAATTTGGTTGTTGCAGAAAAGAAGATGCTGTTATGAAGAGAGGTCAGCTTTGATAGAATGATAAAGTATAAGTGTCCCTATGAGACATTCATGTTTAGAAACGATTCTATTCGGAAATCTTGCATGATTAATTTTCATTATGAATTCAGACATAAATATTTAACAGAGAAAATTATGTCAGGAAAATTATGTTAGCTTTATGTGGTATAATTTTTTTCCATTCGAGTTGTATTCTTTTGATGTCTAAGGCTTGCTTTGATATTGTGTTCTCTCTTATTGTGTGATAACTTACAAATGTAATTCTATTAATAGGATTACTTTCCACATATTAAATATATTTGCATCTTTGTTGCCAACTTCATAATGGACTAAATAGTTTCCGGTTTAAAATTGCAGAATCTCAGCGACTTCTGGCTGATGGCTAAAGAAACAAAGGAAGCAACTAAGTGCTTCATTAATCACTCTTTTCCTGGCAAACGATCATCTCAAGTAATAACTCTGTAACTTCCCTTTGGACTTTGAGGCAATTCGAGGTGGCAGAACCGAGGCGAGGCGATGCAGTGGGCCCATCGCAAAAAGTGAAGAGGCCGCGAGGCTCGATCGATTTAAGCACCAAGCAGAAATGGTTAAGTAGGACATAGGCAGAATTGGAATGGTCGGGTACGGGCAGAATCGAGGCAGCGCGGTCTAGGCCCCAGAGCGTATCGAAACGACTGAGCCTGATGTCTGCCCGACGTTTTAAACGGCGGGGCAGATTGAAAGGGTCAAGGTATCGGAGCCCAAGTGCTGGGTTGTGTCGGCTCAGCTCGCTGCTCCGTTGTGCTTGAACTCCTTGTGGACTTCAATTTAGAATGCTCTTTGTTTGTATTTATTGTTCGGACGGTTTGTTTTTTTTTTGGGGTGTTTCTTTGTTCGCCTGTTGTCAAGGTTGTGTAATGTATACGGAATTTGGTAATAAGTTTATTTTGAGTACTTTAAACTTATCGTATTCATTTACCTTAGATTTAACCTTAAAAACAGCAGAGAATAAAAGTTAAAGCAGATTAGAATTAAAATAAATATAGAAGTAAGCTCCCTACTGTATTTGCTGCAGTATAGTGAATTTACTGGAAGTGATCATTCAGAGCTACAGGTTGCTTTCGACGGATGATCAAATATAAGAGACCCTGCTGCTAAAATTGAAACTTGTTCCTTAAATTCATTTGTTGTAATTGTCGGTAACGACTGATGTAAGGGATACAACTGATTTTCATTCTACGTTATTATAAGAGCTCTCAGAGGTTTTCACCAACCATGCAGGTAAAGGGGAGCTAGTGTTGCAATAAAATTAAGTTTTCAAAGCGTTGAATAATCAAAAAGTTACACAAAAGCTAAGAACTCATAGGGTTAAGAGCTAGCTAATGGTTAAAAAACTGAGGATGGGAATAAATAGAGAAATTTCAGATTTGTAGCTGGGGCTTGAACATCTATTTACAATCAACATATTGCTTTTCAATATATTAGAGTTTGCTGATAAAATAAAACTGGATTTGAAAAAGAACAGGAGAAGTTGCCAGCGGCCGATTTTAATCAAACAGTCGTGAAACTGTACGGCGTTGTCTGTAAACAAGAAACTGCCCATCCCGACGCATTTCAAATTATTGTCGGCGAACTCAACCAGGCCTGCTTGAAGAAAACCTTGCCCAATTATCACCAGCACTGTATCTGTTGCACCAGGGTTCCCAACATACAAGAGTACAGCTACACTACCATAATGAACGCCCATCGTTCCTTTCTGTGACGACATTTTGGCAAATGAACGATTTGGTTGTACTCATGCTACCTGCAGACAAACAGAGCCTAATAAGCAAGTCTCCAGAGATCTAGACAACCAAGAGGTGATTGCGGGGGCTGAGGGACGGTTATAGGAAAGCTTTGAGTCAGTGAGCTGGGCCATGATCCAGAACTCATCTGAGGAAAATTAGTAGAAAAAGGCTGAATGTCCATCTGTAATCAATGAAGAGCTTCCTGATGTATGCATCTTTGCCATCTAGATGTTCCTGTATTGAGTGAAAAGCCAAGGAAATGGCACCTGCTGTGACCTGTTATAACTGTATAAAAATTGGAGTGAATCCAATTCATCTCTCAGGCAGAAGTTGACACGTTCATCACCAACCTCTCAAAGCACTTCGTTTCAATCAATGTAAATGCCACTGGATTGTGTGTGCTAAGTGTTATTTAGCAGATTATCACATTCATCTTAGGTACCATTGTAATTGAAGTCTGCCCAAAGCAGCAAGTACTACAAACTGCTGAAGTGAGTGGTTAAAGATGAACATTCCAGCTAGTTATTGAATGCCTATCTTTTGTACCCAGCCAGTTACGTATCTGGGCCAGATAATTTCAACCTTCTGAAGACTGTTGTCATGACAGCCTTTAGGTCTGAAATCACAGGGTCTTAAATGACTGTGAAGGTTTAAGAAGCTGCATCCATGCTTTGAATGTCAAACTGAGCGTAAAAGGCTTAGAGTCATAGGAAGGCATTCCTGCCTGTGGCCATTAAACTTTACAACTCTTCGCTCAGAGTGTCAGACACCTTGAGCCAATAGGCTGGTCCTGGACTTATTTCCACTTGGCATGATTAAAGTATTATTTAATTATTTATGGTTTTATATTGCTGTATTTCTACACTATTCTCGGTTGGTGCAGCTGTAACGAAACCCTATTTCCCTCGGGATCAATAAAGCATGTCTGTCTGGCAGGGAGCGAAACCTTATCACCTATGTATGTACAAAGGTAGCTGCACTTCAAATAAATTATTAGGGTTATTAGAGACATAGAATCATAGAAAACCTACAGTGCAATACAGGCCCTTCGGCCCACAAAGCTATGCCGAAAATGTCCTTACCTTAGGACTATCTCGGCTTACACACAGCCCACTATTTTTCTAAGCTCCATGTATTCATCCAGGGGTCTCTTAAAAGATCCTATTGTTTCCGCTCCACCACTGTTGCCAGCAGCCCATTCCACGCGCTCACCACTCTCTGCATATAAAAAAATTACCCCTAACATTGCCTCTGTATCTACTTCCAAGCACATTTAAACTGTGCCCTCTCATGCTAGCCATTGCAGCCCTAGGAAAAAAGCCTCTGACTATCCACATGATCAATACCTCTCATTATTTTGTACACCTCTATCAGATCACAACTCATTCTCCATCACTCCAAGGAGAAAGAGCCGAATTCACTCAACCTATTCTCATAAGGCATGTTGCCCAATCCAGGCAACATCCGTGTAAATCTCCTCTGTGCCCTTTCTATGGTTTCCATGTCCTTCCTGTAGTGAAGCGACTTGAAATGAGCACAGTACTGCAAGTGTGGTCTGACCAAGATCCTGCATAGCTACAGTATTACTTCTCGGCTCTTAAACATAATCCCACAATTGATGAATTTCAATGAACCGCATGCCTTCTTAACCACAGAGTCAACCTGCGTAGCAGCTTTGAGTGTCCTATGGACTCGAACCCCAGGATCTCTCTGATCCTCAACACTGCCAAGAAACTTACCATTAATACAATATTCTGCCATTATATTTGATGTTCCAAATTGTACCACCTCACACGAAGGGTTTTAGCCCGAAACGTCGACAGTGCTTCTTCCTATAGATGCTACATGGTCTGCTGCGTTCCATCAGCATTTTATGTGTGCTGCCACCTCACACATACCTAAGATGAACTCCATCTGCCACTTCTCAGCCCAGTTTTTCATTCTATCAATGTCCTGCTGTAACCTCTGACAGCCCTCCATACTATCCACAACACCCACAACATCTGTGTCATCAAGAAATTTACTACCCCATCCTTTCACTTTCTCATCCAGATCATTTATAAAAATCACAAAGGGTAGGGGTCCCAGAACAGATCCCTGAGGCACATCACTGGTCACCGGCCTCCATGCAGAACATGGCCCATCTACAACCACTCTTTGCCTTCTGTGTGCAAGCCAGTTCTGGATACACAATGCAAAGTCTCCATGGATCCCACGCCTGCTTAGTTTCTCAATAAGCCTTGTATGGGGTATGTTATCAAATGTCTTGCTAAATTCCAGACACAGTACATCTACGGCACTACCTTCATTAACCTGTTCAGTAACATCCTCAAAAAATTCAATCAGACTCGTAAGGAACGACCTGCCTTTGACAAAGCCATGCTTTCCAAAATTTCCAGCACATCCTAGAACCATAGAACATAATAGCACAGAAACAGACCTTTTGGCCCTTCCTGGCTGTTCCAAAACATTTTTCTGCCTAGTCCCACTGACCTACACCTGGACCATATCCCTCCATACATCTCCAAAACTTTGATTTATAAAGGCCAATGTACCATATCTGTTCTGGGACCCCTACTGTTTGTGATTTTTATGAATGATCTGGATGAGGAAGTGGAGGGTTGGGTTTGGAAATTTGCTGATAACACAAAGGTTAGGTGTGCAGTGGATAGTGTGGAGGGCTGTCAAAGTTTACAACGGGACATTGATAGGATGATCAACCTAGATAAGTGTGAGGTGGTTCAGTTTGGTAGGTCAAATATGATGGCAGAATATAGTATAAATGGTAAGACCCTTGGCTGTATGGAGGACCAGAGGGATCTTGGGGTCTGAGTCCATAGGACACTCAAAGCTGCTATGTAGGTTGACACTGTGGTTAAGAAGGCATATGGTGCATTTGCCTTCATCAATCGTGGGATTGAGTTTAAGATCCGAGAGGTAATGTTGCAGCTATATAGGATCTTATTCAGACCCCACTTGGTGAACTGTGCTCAATTCTGGTCGCCTTACTACAGGAAGGATGTGGAAGTCAAAGAAAGGGTGCAGAGGAGATTTACAAGGATGTTGCCTGGACTAGGGAGCATGCCTTATGAGAACAGGTTGAGAGAACTTGGCCTTTTTTCCTTAGAGTGACTGAAGATGAGCGGTGAACTGATAGAGGTGTACCAGATGATGACAGGCATTGATCGTGCGGATAGTCAGATGCTTTTTCCAAGGGCTTAAATGGCTAAGATGAAAGGGCACAATTTTAAGGTACTTGGAAGTAGATACAGAGGAGACGTCAGGTGTAAGTTTTTTTTTAAAACGCAGAGAGTTGTGAGTGCATGGAACGGGCTGCCTGTAGTGGTGGTGGAGGCGGAAATGATAGGGTCTTTTAAAAGACTCCTGGATGGCTACAAATTTCCTAAGCTCCTTGAAGGCTATAGGGAAAGCCTTTGTATTTCTAAGTGAGGGACATGTTCAGCACAGCTTTGTGGGCCACAGCGCCTGGATTGTTTCAATGTTTCTATGTTCTTTCCTTGTTTTAAAATCTTACTTGACCCAAACTCAGTGCTCTGAGGAGAATGACTTATAGATTTCTATTACTCTCCTGTTGGAAATGTGCTTTCTGGAACCAGTTCTGAATAGCCCTGCTCTGTTTGTAAAGATATGCTCCTTTGATCCAGACTTCCGCAGACATCAAGTTCTTTAATCACTTCCTTTAGTCACCTTTCATATAAGGGAACATGTGTAGTAGGTGCAATGATTTGCATAATTTTCCTCATTTGGCAAAAGTTCGTTTGGCAAAAGTGCTGCTTTGATGAACCTACACACACACTGCGGTCTTGATGCCATGCATAGGCAATGGAGATATTTTTCTGGATACACTAACCAATCAGACACACCGTCTCAGGGCAGTTGATAGGAGCTGTGCTCAGTATAGAGAGATGCACAGTGAAAATTCATTAGTCGTGTCTGTAACCTTGCAAAATTTTCTATTTTTTGCTGTTATCCAAGGATTACCTCTAATCATTTTGAGTTCATTCTAGATAACTAGCTAAACCTCTAACAACAAGCCATCAACCTGAAACACTTTCAATAGATGCCACCTGAACTTTTGGCCTTTTGTAGTATTCTGACTTTTCTTTTAGATTTACAGCATTTTTCAACATTTTCAAATGTATTTTAACAGTCCACAGCAGTAGAACATTTGCACACTTAATTACAAAGTAAAAAGGTAATAATTTGAAAATAAGGTCAACACAGTGCCAATCAAACACAGACACATTTTGGGGGGTCCTGAGCAGCTGCTAAGATATGTATCTCACCTTTGTGTTTGATTCTCCCTCACATTCTTTGGAATGAAATCTTGTATGTCATTTGCAAGATCTTTGTGGTTGGAAATTTAACGGTTCATATATAGGTTTAGAGAATAATAAAATCTCTCTGGATACGCTGTTCTTTAAAAGCCAGTGGTTAAACCTCACTCATTGTCGTCAGTGAGGTCTGTTGACCTCCTGCAAACTGAATGTAACCCGATGTGTGCCTTGACTGCTTTGGCCCTGGAGGTCAGAGTACAATCACCTCAACCTGCTAGCATTATTATCATTCCAAATTGCCACTGCCAATAACCCTTGACCACATCTTAAGAGAAAGATCCTACTCAGAGAGAGAAGAATTTACCACAGGAGCACACTCAATAAGAACGCTTATATTGGAGGCATGCTCGAAGTACAAGCATTCACAGGTGACACTCAAGTCCTTTAAAAGAGTTCCGTGGCAAGCTGTTACCATTTTAAAATAATCAATTATGTCAATAATTTGCAAACTGAAGAGGTAAATCCTTCATGACAATTGATTTTTTTTTTTGTTTATGACAAGTAAATCTACAGTTTACTCATATATTTCTTTC
Source organism: Hypanus sabinus (assembly GCF_030144855.1). Lineage (NCBI taxonomy): Eukaryota > Metazoa > Chordata > Chondrichthyes > Myliobatiformes > Dasyatidae > Hypanus > Hypanus sabinus. Next base: position 156,049,488 of record NC_082710.1, read on the forward strand.
AATGCTCTGGAATGAAACCAGCTTTCCAGCAATTCTAACAATAGTCCACTGTTCCTTTAAGCTGTGCGAGTGCCCAGAAAGTTTAATTTCTTGAAGATACAATTATTGTAATCTGCAAACTTTGGTGACAACTGGGTTTCCAACAAGACCGACAACTGATTATGTATGCTATGTGATTAACAAAGGTTTTACTCCTCAGCTTGCAAACAAGCCCAGAAACAAACTCAATACCACACAAGATTCTCAGGTAAACCAAGTAATGTATTTAGATCATTGTTTTACAAACCTGGCTGTTTGATTCCTGAACTGGATGACTGTTAGGAGAGGGAGAGGAAATGGGCAGCCAGTACAGAGTACCCATGAGGCCAGTCCCATCAATAATGTGTAGCACTTTAGATACTGTTTGGGGAGGGATTGAAGTGACATAGGATCTGAAGATGTAGAATCCTTGTGGGCAGAGTTAAGAAACCGCAAAGGTAAAGAGACCCTGATGGGAGTTATATACAGGCCTCCAAATGGTAGCCAGGATGTGGGATACAAATTAAAATGGGAGATGGAAAAGGCATGTAAAGAGGGCAATGTTACGATAGTAATAGGGGATTTCAATATGCAGATAGATTGGATAAATTGTGGTTGATGCTAGATCCCAAGAGAGGAAATTTGTAGAATACCAATGAATTGGCTTTTTAGAGTAGCTTGTGATTGAGTCCATTAGGGAAAAGACAATTCTGGACTGAGTGTTGTGTAATGAACTAAATTTGATTGGAGAGCTTAAGTTAAAGGAACCCTCATGAAACAGTGGCAGTACAGTACTATGATCAAATTCACCTTGCAGTTCAAGAGGGAGAAGATAAAGTCAGATATATCACTATTTTAGTGGGGTAAAGGGAATTGGGAGCATGACTGAGGTGATGGCCAAAGTTGATTGGAAGGGGACATAGAGCATAAGGTCATAAGGGATATGGGCAGAATTAGGCCATTCATCCCATCGAATTTGCTCTATCATTTTGTCATGACCGAACTACTTTTCCTTTCAACTCCATTCTTCTGCATTCTACCTGTAATCTTTTACACCATGAGTAATCAAAAGTCTTATCATCCACCACCTTAAATGCACACAATAATCTGGCCTCTACTGCTACCTATGGCAATGAATTCCAGAGGCTCACCACCATCTGGCTACAGAAGTTGCTGCGTATCTCTCTTCTAAATTGATATCCATCTATTCTGAGGCTGAGTCCTCTGCTCTTAGACTCCCCCATGAATAATACTTTTCATGTCCAAGCTAGGTCTTTAAGCAGTTTATAGATTTCAATGAGATTCCAAACCTACCCTCCACATTCTTCCAAATTACCGTGAGTACAGGTCAAGATCCATCTAGCACTCCTCATACAATCCATGCATATGGAACTAGAAGGGAGGATGGCAGGAAAACAATGGCTGGAGTTCCTGGGGGCAATTGAGAAGGTGCAAGAGAGATATATCCCAAAGACGAAGACATCAGAGGAAGTGTAAAAGCAAAAAGGAGGGAATAGAGTATAGTAAGAATTAGCGGGAAGCTTTTAAAAACCAACAGAGGGCAATTTATAATAAAAAGCCATAAGGAGAGAGAAGATGTATTATGAAGAAAGGCAAGCTAATAATTTAAAAAAAAGATACTGAAAGTTTTTTTTCCCAGATATGTAAAGAGTAAAGCAGAGGAAAAAGTGTATATTGAACTACTGAAAAATAACACTTGAGAGGTCATGATTGGGGACAAAGTAATGGTGGAGAACTTAATAAATGTTTTATGTCACTCTTCACTATGGCAGACACAAACAGTATACAAGAAACACACGAGTGTCATGGGGCAGAATTGAGTGCAGCTGCTATTACTAAGGAGAAGGTGATCACGAATTTGAAAAGTCTGAAGGTAGCTGGACCAGAAGGAAGTCACTCCAGGATTCTGAAGGCGGTAACTGAAGAGATTATTGAGGCATTAGGAACATTTGGTCTGTTATGATACTGGAGGACGTGAAAAATGCATATGTCACTTTTCATTTTAAAAAAGGAATGATCCAGACAAAAGGATGTTTTAGGTCAGTTAGCCTGACTACCATGGTTCGGAAGATTTTGGAGTCTGATATTAAGGATGAGGCTTCAGGGTACTTGTAGGCACATGATAAAATAAGCCATATTCAGCAGGGTTTACTTAAGGGGAACACCTTGCCTGAAATATCTGCTGGAATTCTGAGGAAACATAAATTATGAAGGGAAGCTAATTAATAAGATTAAACACGATACCAAAAGAATTTTTCAGATATAGTAAGAGTAAAAGAGAGAGAAAAGTCGATATTGGACCACTGGATAATGATGCTGGAGAGACAGTTATGGGGGACAAAGAAATGACCGCCAAACATTTCAACAAGAGTTTGCTGCAAATTTGAGAGTGTCACAGGGCAGGAGTGAGTGTAGTCGCTATTACCAAGGAGAAAGTGTTCAGCAAGTTGAAAAGTCTGAAGATAGATAAGTCACTTGGACTAGAAGGACTTCATCCCCGAGCTCTGAGAGTGGTAGTAGAGGAGATTGTGGAGACATTAGAAACAGTTGGTCTGATGTTTATAGAGGATTGGAAAATGCAAATGTCACTTCGCTCTTCAAGAAACGAGGACACAGAAGAAAGGAAGTTACAGTGCAGTTATCCTGACTACCGTGGTTAGAGAGAAAAAGATGAAAACAAATGGGAAGAGTATTGAGTAAGGAGATTTTGGATCAAAAAAAGCCTTCTGTATCTTCTTACATAAACATACACAATTCTGATAGGGCTAGCAGGATGAATGTTTCCATTATGTGGGACTTGAAACAGGTCAAATTTACAGGAGATGTGGCAAAATATATGGGACTGCGATAATGAGATTTTTCACTCTGTGGTTGGTGAGCTTTTGGAATTCTCAAGGAGGTGATGTATAGAGGTTAAATTACTGCTTATGTTTAAGAGAAAAAGATAGGTCTATGGAAAAGAAAGACATCAATGAGAGAGATTGAGAAGAAGTATTGCAACGGGGGAATCATCCATGATTTTGTTATCTGGTTTAACAAGATAAAGGGGTAAGCAGAAATGCTTCCTCAGTTTTTTTACAACTGTGTGGGTAAACAATTTTCAGAGCAGGATATTTTTACATGGCTTGAAACATGCGTGGCACTTTATATTAGCATTATATAAAAGTGAATTCCAGCTGTGTAGTAACAAAGGCTATGCCATAGGAACAGATCAATTACAACGTCACTGCAGAGATTAGAGGGTACAGTGTCAAGCGGTCTGCTTCTGATCTTCTTTTACTACTTTTCTATTTGGAGTGTATTTGGATTAGCAATAGCAGGTTCCATGGTAAGAGAAATTCATTGCATCTGTAACCTAAGCACTGAACCTTTGATTCATCTTCAAGGATTCTACCAGTCATGTCTTAGATATTTTTTAATTTTTGTATTTGCACAGTTTGGCTTCTTTTGTACATTGGTTATTTGTTAGTATTTGTATGTAGTCTTTCATTGATTCTACTGTATTTCGTTGTTCTAATATGAATGACGGCAAGAAAATGAATCTCAGGGTTTATATGGTGACATTTAGAAAACTTGATAATAATTTTCTTTGAACTTTGATAGTGATAGGCAAATGCTGCAGTAGTGTTATATTTACTGCTGGACTATAGCATCATTGTAGCAACTACTTACCTGTATTGTTTTGCCCTACTCAGTCAACACAAGGATTAAGATATGAGGGGTGATTGATAAGTTCTTGGCCGAAGGAAGAAGGAGTCAATTTTAGAAAGCCTAACACATTTATTTTTCAACATAGTCCTCTCCTACATTTAGACACTTAGTCCAGTGGTCATGGAACATACAGATCTTGGACCTCCAGAAAGTGTCCACAGCAGGGGTGATTGATACATTTGTGGCCTAAGGTAGAAAGAGATGAGTTATACAGCTCTCGTTACAGGCACATGCAGTTCAACCCTTCGAGTGATTATGCAGAAAGTTTGAGGTTAATAACTCATCAGGGATGATTGATACATTTGTGGCCTAATGTAAAAGGAGATGAGTCATTAACCAAACTTTCTGCATTATTACTTAATGAATTGAACTGCATGTGCATATAACGAGAGCTGTATCTCATTCTAACCCAGGCCACGAACTTATCAATCACCCATCTGTGGACACTTCCTGGAGGTCCAAGTACCTTATACTCCATGATCGCTGGACTAAGTTTGTAAATCTAGGACGGGTAATGTTAAAAAATAAATGTACTAGGTTTTCTAAAATTGGGATGATTGAAAACACAAAGTGGCTGCAGTAGAATGGAAGCAGCAGCACGGACTGGTGAGGCTGCAGGGTGCTGTGCTCTATGTCATATTTATATTCTTACACAAACAGCACACTTTCCTCAAATGAGGAATGCCTTTCATCAATAATTCATGCTACATTGACAGAAGATTGATTGGTTGGAAAAATGCTCTTTGAGGTCAAACAGGTTGAGGAAGAATAATACTGTAGGAAACAAACTGCAGATGACAAGAGACAAACACAAACATTTAAATGGCCTGGGGAATGCCGTGCCACCCTTCGATTCTTTAAACCACAGATATTATAAAAAGATACATAAAGACTTTCTTTACTGCAAAATGAAGCGACAGATTATTTAAAATCTGAGAGAAGTAAGATATTTTCAAGGAAATGTCTTTCTCCAGCTTGGTGCCAGTTAGACAGTTGCAAGAATATGTGACATCATATACCTTCCAAAATCCATGCAGTATTTGGTGGTAAATAGTTATATTAACCAGTATGTATTTAGAAATTATATCTTTGAATGATCTTTTTAAAGGTTAATGTTTTAATAATTTTGGACAGGTTTTCTAAAATCTTTTATATCTTTCAATTCATCTGTTATATTTTATTAATTCTAAAACAATAATGCATGTAAACAAGCAACAGGGGTCATCTTTTTTCCACATAAAAAATTGGCATTCAAGATTTGCAGAAATATATGGATTTGATACCTAGAGAGTGACATTTTGGTATCATAAGTGTTATGAAGGGACGAAGCACATGTTTAGAAATTAACATTCTGTTAAATTATGTTGAGTAATAAGCAGTTTGAGGAAATTTTCACTTTTCACTGCATTTATGGAAACTAAAACATAAGCAGAGTATTTCCCTTTGAGTTATTAACAACACATCAATAATGCTATTATCAGCATAACGTTCATCAATGAGACAAAATAGATCTCTCTATATACAAAAGTATGTTCCTGTTCATCTAGTATTCGTTCAAAATTTGTTGTACACATGTTCTAATCAGGGCCATCAGAAACAAAGTTTTGGTTGGAATGTTTCTCTTTCATTTTGACAAATTGCAAGATGAATAATAAAATGATTCAACTGATTTTTTCATAACCAGATCTGATTGATTTATCATCATATAAACCTAGGTGCATTGTAATTCCTTACACAAGTGAAATTGTAATTAATTTTGCAGGAAAGAATATTTCTCTTTTCAATACAGTGGACACAAGGAATGGTTTATTAAGGGAACCATCTGATTATTGTTAGAGATTATGTCCACTTTGCTCAGTCAAATATCAGATATTTAATTCTTTGGTGTTCACAATGCCCTATATGTTACAGATGTTCTTGCTTTCAGCAGGCAAGAGATTTTATCTTTATTTCTAGCTTCCGCCTGGAGTTCATATGAACTATGCAGATTTCAACTGATGTTGGCCCACAAAATAACTGAGAAAGTAGCAGGTGAGAAAATACAAAATATACAGCGTATGGGGGACTTCAAACATTTTCATGTAGACTAAGGTACTAAGAATGTAAAGGGCAAGGGTGGAAAGTAAACAGTGAAATTTGTAAAAGGTAACTTTTGCATTAAATGTGTTTGCAGTGTCTAGTTCTGGTTAGTGACACAGCAGCACATTTTCCTGAGCTGTTTTGTCTTGGCTTTTGTTTTTCAGATATACAATATTGTGCTCTTTGATGAAAAGTGATCTGACCCATTTAGATGAATAAAATATTTGGTTAGTAATGCTAATGGGAGACCACGGTAGTGTAGTGGTTAGTGTGAGGCTAATACACCTTGGGGCATCAGAGTTCAGAATTCAATTCTGACGATTTCTATAAGAAGTATGTACATCCTTCCTGTGAGTGTGTGAGTTTTTCCTGGGTGATCCGGATTCCTTCCACATAAATCCTATAATATTATATACTATAGAATACTTCCTATAATTAGGCCACATACCAGAAGTATACCAGATTGTAGGTTAATTGATCATTGTATGTTGTTTGCAAGGTGGTGAACTTTTTGGGCTGTTATTAAAAAAATAATAAAATTGAACATTGGATTGACTTTCAAAAGGGAGTAGAGGTTTCAGGTACTAGGTTATCTGTGAAGACAAGAAAGGTATCCACACAGATCTTTCTGGGTGATTGGCACATTTAGAGATTGAAATAATTTAGACAGCAATATCTCATCTCCTTCTACCTTAGGCCACGAACCTGTCAATCACCCTTGTTGAGTTATTAACTGATGAGTTATTAACTTCAAACTCTTTGCATAATCACTTAAAGAGTTGAACTGCATGTGCCTGCAACAAGAGCTGTATAACTCCTTCTACCTTTGGCCACAAACTTATCAATTACCCACCGTATAGGAGATAAGAGGCAAAATTAGAAAGGATGCATTAAAAGAATGTATTTGAAATTGTACTGGTCGGAAGAAATATTCCCCATTCAGAATGAGACACATATTTGAAATCAGTAAGGGAAGAAATTATAACTAACACACACAAAATGCTGGTGGAATGCAACAGGCCAGGCAGCATCTATAGGAAGAATGTTTCAGACAAAGAGACAAAGAGTCTCGACCTGAAACGTCAACAGTGCTTCTTCCTATAGATGCTGCCTGGCCTGCTGCATTCCACAAGCATCTTGTGTGTGTTGCATGAATTTCCAGCATCTACAGATTTCCTCGTGTTTGTGTGTTTAAGAAATTATAACTGTTATGGAGTTTCGATCCTTTGTTGATAGTTTGGCTGACTTGCTAATGATAAATTATTCATGCCTTTCAGGGCTCTTCGGATGAAACCTCAGTGGACTGGAAGTTTTTAAATAGTATAAGCTCTCCTAAAAATGTAAGCATGATAAATTTATCATTAACAGGTGAGTCAGGAATGATCAGTGGTGAATAAATAGCTAAAGTCAATATAATGAGTCAAAAATTAACTGTAATATATTGGCTGGTAGCTAAAATACAGTGCAGATTCATTAATAGTAACCCGTTTTTATTACCTCGGTTGACATCTTTGTTGAAATGAGTACTACTTGGGCTATGCAGCTGTTGCTTATGAAGAAATTCAAAAGAAGTTATCATAAATGACTCAAGAAAAACAGGGTCTTGAACAATGATCTTTCAGACTGCAGGGGACATTGCAATAAAGATGTACATTGATTTTCAGACCCTAATTCAAGTTTGGAAGTTTGGAAGCAAATGCAGAAATACGGATAGTATTAGAATGGAGATCAGGAGGAAACTCTTAAACCAAAGGAGAATCTGGAATTTGTTATCAGAGGTGGCTGTGAAGGCCAAATCACTGGGTATATATAAGGCAGAGGTTGATAGATTATAGGTAAATCAGGGTATGAAGGGATACCGAGAGAAGACAGGAGATTGGGACTGAGAGGGAAAATGGATCAGCCAGGGTTAAATGGTAGAGTAAATCGGATTGGCCAAATGGCCTAATTCAGCTCCTATATCTTATGGTCTTATTGTATCTGCACTGGCAAAATGGGCAGATAATGACTGATCATATTCAATGTCAGGAAGTATAATGTGATACTTTTTGTGGGGAAAATTAGATGAAAAAAATATAGAGTAAATAGAATCTATTTAAGGAGGGTTTAGGAGCAGCCAGATCTGGAGGTTAATAGAAACCAACAAAGAAATTCAACATTTTTTCCAAGATGGCGGCGCGACACAGCTTGCAGCGGCCACTCCGGCGCTGATTATTTGTTATTTGTGAACTGGGGTGCGTGTGCAATCATAATCGATTGAAAATGGGCGTAAGAGCACGGAGGAACATCAGGAAAACTCCAGGAAGACCTTCTTCATTGCTGCTGATGGTGTGAGGTCCGGGACTCTGCTGGGAAGAACAGGCCCCCAGTCCTTGGGGTCGCGTTGCCGATGCCGGTTGGCAGAGCCGTCTTAATACGCTCGGCAGAGGATGGTGCTCGGAGAAGCTGTGCCGGAGGGGATGGTCGTTGGCTAGGAGGTTCGACGGAGTCCACTGCGGTCAGGTCACTTTTGGTGTGTGCAGCGTCTGTGAGGCTGAGTCGGGCGGCGCTGTGGAAGTCCACAGCGGGGGTATTCCCTTCTTCCGCCAGCTTGGGATTGCGAGTCTATCGGGACCCTGGGGACTTGTGGAAACTGTGTGGTGATTTCTTTTGAACTTATAGTCCTTTAACATATTTGGACTATTTTTACTGTGCCCATGGTGTTTTTTTTTAATTAAAATCAATTATGCTATTGTTTGCACTGTTGTAACTATGTGGTTTTGTGCAGGTCTTGTAGCATTAGTTTTTGGTCTTGCTTTGCCTGGTTGATTTGGAGCTCCTTTCCCAGGAATGTGCTAATGGTAGCGCGATCTTAATACGCAGCAGCCTCTCCGGTTTCTGGATTGGGGATTGCCAAACGTTATGTGGATTTTCTGGTGTAGTCTGTTTTGTCATATGCTTTTGTGATATCATACTGGAGGAACATTGTCTCATTTTTTAACTGCATTGCATTTGTGGTTTCTAAATGACAATAAACTGAATCGGAATCTGAAAACAAATGAGAAACAACATTTCATTCTTGGCTTTACCTTTTAGAAGAAATGAATACAGTAGAAACCATATTATGGCAGTTCAATTGCCAGCGGGACAGTTGTGTTCACTTCTGGCTCCCACACTTCTGGACTATGACAATCCAATATCAGAAGAAATTTCCTGAGAATGAAGGGAATCAATAACACTAACAGTTTGAGAAATTGCTGTGAGTCATGTTAGAGCAGCAAAGTTATGTTAAGATTTGCCAGAAGTGTTCCAAAATTGAATAATTTTGATAAATTAAATGTTATCTCTCCTGCAGCAGGGAAGTAGTTGTCATTAATTGAGTAAAGGAAGCATGATTGTAGAAAGTAACTTTCAACTTGGAATATATTTTGTTTTATTTATATATTTTTTCAGTGCTGCTCGTCCTGGAAAGACAATCCATTAATGCCCCTGAAAGAATAGTTACCTCATGAACCAGCCAATCATTCTGGTTAAGTTTTTTTTAAATACAGTTTTGTTGGGTAGGGAGTTCTAAGGTTTAGAAACAATCTTAAAATTGGGTAAGTAATACACAATATTAAACTCAAGGAACATTAAATTTCTGCATTTGAATAACTCTTCCTTCAGATGAAATATCAATATTGAATTTGCAATCCGGTGCTTGCTCACTTTGTTGGAAAATGGTAATTGTTATGGTGCAGTAGTGCCAGACAGTCATGGTCATTGACTTCAGCTTCTAGCTCTGCAATTAGTACCAACTCGACTTTAAAAATGATCCAAAAAGCAATAGCAGCAGAAGGATCTTTAGTGCTGGAATGATTGAATCCATCGAACATACTTGGTGAAGCCTCAGCATTGCATCATTGCTTTCATATTCTTGCATTACTTTAATGTCATTTTCTGTCCATGTGGGAAGCTAATGTTGAGTAATGACACTTAACGTAACTTAATACTTTTTTATTCATCAATTCCAGACTAGCAACTCAACTTGTGAATCAAAGTAAGTACTCTGGCTAGTACAGATGAAAGGCTTTCTACCGTCTCCAAGATAACAAACCATGAATGCAATGGAATAATACTATTTTACCTGCATTCCTCCAAATCAAGGAACTATCAAAAAATTAACACTATCCTGGTCAAAGTAGATATTTGATTGACACCCCAGACCGTCACCTCAAAGCTTCCCCAAGAACGTAATAAGGATAATTCCGAGAATTATAGTCTTACATTAGTGTTGGGTAAACTTCTGGACAGGATACATAGAGGTGGGAGTCATGAGTATCTGGAGAATTATTTGGGATATTCAGTATAGCTTTGTGAGGGTAAGGTCATCCTGCAGGAGCATAATTGTGTGCTTTGAGGAGGTGACAAATCAACTTTGTGACAGAAGCTTGGAGGATGCAGAATATATAGATTTTGGTACAGGCATTTGACATGTTTCCCCTTGGTAGGAACATCCAGAAAGTCATGAGGCATGGAAACATTGCTGTGTGGATTTGGAATTGGCTTGCTCATAAAAGGCAGAAAGTGGTAGTAGACGGAGCATATTCTGCATGGAGGTCAGTGACTAGCATTGTATCAAAGGGATCTGACCTGAGAACCTCGGCCTTTGTGAAATTTATCAACCATGTGAAAGGGTGATTTAGTTAGTTGGTAGTTGACACTAATGTTGGAGGTGTTGTGGATTTTGTAGAGGGTTGTCATTGGTTACAAAGGGATACAGACAAGACACAGACCAAGGTGATGAAGTGCAGATGGAGACCCATTTGGAAATGTGTGATACAATACACTTGGGAATATTGAACTTGAAGGTGGAGTACAAAATTAAAAGCAGGATTCTTAGCAGTGTGGAGGAACATTCGGATCTTAGGGTCTAAGTTAAAGTTGCCACACATGTTGACAGGTTATTTAAGAAGATGTATTGTATGTTAGCCTTTATTTGTCCTGGGACTGAATTCAAGATCCATGAGATAATGATTTAGCTCTGTAAAACTCTGCATGGACCAGACATGGAGGATTGTGTTCAGTTCTGGTGCCTTTTTGGAAGGATGCAGAAACTTTGGAGAGGGGGCAGAGAAGATTTCCCTGAATTCTGCCCGATTGATGAGGACAGGATAAGGGAACTTGGCCTTTATACTTTGGAGTGAAGGAGAGGTGACTTTAGAGGTGTATGAGACTATGAGAGGCATAAGAGTTTGAGAGCCAACACCCAGGACTGCAATGGCTTATGCTAGAGGATATGCATCTAAAATCACTGAAGGAACATTCTGGAGAGATGACAGAGTAGTTATTCTTTATTTTTTAAATACAGAGAGCAGACAGTGCTTACGATGCATTTCTAGAACTGGTGCTAGAGGCTGACATGATAGGTACATTTAAGGGACTCTTAGATATGCATGCAGCTGTAAGGAAAAATGGAGGGAAATTGGGATGTGTAGGAGTGAAAGGTTAGATTAATTGTGGAGTAGGTTTATATATTTTTGAAAAACATCATGGGCTGATGGGTCTGTACTGTATTGTACTGTGCTGTTGTACACACACTTTCCACTTTATTAGGTACTTCCTGTACCTAATAAACAATCCTCTGAATGTATATTTGTAATTGTCTACTGCTGTAGCCCATCCACTTCAAATTTTTATGTGTTCTGCATTCAGAGATGCTTTTCTGCACACCTCTGTTATAACGTGTGTTTTCTTCAGATACTGTTACCTTTTTATAACCTTGAACCAGTTTGGGTATTGTACTCTGACCGGTCTCATTAACAGGGCATTTTCTTTACCCACTGAAGTGTTACTCACTGGATGTTCTTTTCTCACATTTGGAACTATTCTTTGTAAACTCTAAAGACCATTCTGCATGAAAACGCAACAGTATCAGCACTTTCTGACATACTGAATCTAGCCTGTCTGGGACCAATTATTCCATGACCAACGTCACTTCTGTCTTATTTCTTTACCATTCTGATGTTTGGTCTGAATGAACCTTTTGAACATGCTTTAACAAAGAAGTTTATGCAGTTTTGCCTAATAAAGTGGCCACTAAGTTGGGTTCTACCTTCTTCTTTCTAAAACACAAGGAAAATGCAATGTATGAAAATAGGAGAAGGTTCACACCAACGGCACCTTCAGTCCGGCTCCTGTCATTCATTATGATCATGAGCAATGTGAACACTTTTTACCAGGTGTCTCTAGAGCTGCATCTCGTTTGCCCTTGGCTAACAGCCACCAGACTCAGCAGTGAGAAAACTAGTTGTGGTCAGGCTCTGCACATCTAGGCTCAATATGACTTGGGTGTGATGTCTGACCCAGTTGAACCTCGATCTGTGTGAATCCATTGTACCTACTGTCCCCATGCAACTGCCCCTCAGCAAGAAATAACAGACTGTACACTACAATTATAAAGTATATTTATAAATGTTAACTTAACCATAGTATGTTAATGTAAAAAAAAACACACACACACACCAAATGGCTCATCATAACTAAAGCAATCTAATATGCAGAAGTTGGAGCTGACATCTTCCACAAGCTAATGTGTCTGATGTACTCACAGAGCCATCTTCTATTCCCTGATCATCGGTAGGATTTTCCCTCCTCGGGTCCATCGAGTTATGCATTTCTGTTGGATCGAATCATAAGGCCGGTTCTCTCGAGCTGCTTCTCTCTCCGTCTTCTGCTGAAAAAAAAATACCTTGACTCACTTCAGTGTCTGTCACAACGCTAAGCGTTCTCTGGAACCTTCTCCCAATTCCACCCTCCTAACTGGAAGGAATGACATTCCTAAGCACGAACATCAAAACACCTTATTTTCCAACGGTAACCCGGACACTAGCAGCAGAGCTCACTGTTTCTACAGAAAGCCACTAAATGAAATACCATACAACTTTAGCAGTAAAATCTTAACCAGAGTGTTACCTATGCTTCCCTTAATTCCTCTTCAGTGCCATTTCTCCCTACCCTATTCATTGTTGTGTCAATCTCATGCTTTTCTTCAATCTATCACTTCCACCTTAAATGCTTAAGGTCAATAAGTCTCAACCACTCTCAAGCCAGCGTATTTACCACCTTTTGTGTACAACAATTTTAAATGACTGATGCCTTACCTTGTTTTTCTGTCCCTTTTTATCAAGACTCACCCACTTGTGAAAGTGTCTTAAGGTCTACCCTGTCAAATCTTCTTGGGATCTTACATAATTTCTTCTAAACACCAAACAATACAGGCCCAAATAATTTAGTCCCTCTTAGTAAGGTAAACTATTTGTTTGTATTTTCCTACAGTTTTACCATGATACTTTTTGTTCATAAGTGGACCAATTCGCCTGACATTAGTGGTAAGCAAGCCATTTTTAAGGAAGAAGTTCTGGAGAACCCAGAGGCATATGATAAACTACCCCATTAGGGGAAACCTTGCCTGAATTATCTGTTGGAATTCACTGAAAAAAAATTACATCTGGATAGACAAAGTAGAGTTACTGGAGGGATCACTCCTTCCATGATTCTCTTGTTCATTCATTCCTCACCACTAATCTCTCTCCCTGCACTTATCTCTGCAAGCAACCAAGATGTTGTAATTGCTCATTCACCTCCTCCCTCACATCCATTCAAGTACCCAAATAGTCTGTCCAGGTGAGGCAACACTTTACATGCACACCTGTAGGGGTTGTTTCTCATGGTCCCCTCTCCTATTCTATCACAATCCTTCCTCTCCGGACCTTTACCTTTCCTATTCACCTGGTTTCACCAATCACCTTCTAGCTATCCTCCTAAATTCAGAAATTAGAAGTGCAAGGGAATTTGAGAGTTCTACTACAGAATTCCTTAACGGTTAATTTACAGGTTGAGTCAATAGTAAGGAAGGCGAATGTAATGTTGGCATTCATTTCCAGAGGACTAGAATATGAAAACAAGGACATAATTCTGAAGCTTTATAAGGTTCACCACATTTGAACTATTGTGAACAGTTTTGGAGTCATATCTAAGAAAAAAAATTGTTAACATTGGAGAAGATCCAGAAGAGATTTATGAGGATGATCCTGGAATTAAAGTGTTAACATATTAGGTTTGCTAACGTGACCTGGGAATGTTTATCTAGAATTCCTGGGTGGCGGGAACTGAAGAGACCGAGGAAGGAGCGGTTGGCTCCCAAATAGAGAAAGCTTAGTTACAATGTAAGACCGGGGATAGGCAGGTGATAGCAAAGGGATACGCTCAGACCGATGGTTTGAGATGTGTCTATTATAAAGCAAGAAGCATCATGAACAAAACGAATGAGCTTAAAGTGGGGATCGGCACTTGGAGCTATGATGCTGTGGCCATTCCAGAGACCTGGATGGCTCAGAGGCAGGAATGGTTACTTAAAGTGCTAGGCTTTAGATGTTTCAAAACAGACAGGGAGGGAGGCAAAAGAAGTGGTGGCAGGCACTGCTGATCAGAAATACTGTCATGGCAGCAGAAAATGAGGAAGTCATGGTGGGATTGTTTACTAAGTCTGTGTGGGTGAAAGTTAGAAAAAGTGAAGGGGTCAATAACTCTACTGGGTGTTTTTATAGACCACACAAGAGTAACAGGGACATCAAGCAGCAGATAAGGAGACAGGTTCTGGAAAGGTGTAATAATAACAGGGTTGCTGTGGTGGGAGATTTTAATTTCCCAAATATTGATTGGCATCTCCCTAGAGCAAGGGGTTTAGATGGGGTGGAGTTTGTTCAGAAAGTTTTTCTGACTCAATATGTAGATAAGCCTACAAGAGGAGAGGCTGTACCTGATCTGGTTTTGGGAAATGAACCTGTTCAGGTGTCAGGTCTCTCACTGGATGAGTATTTTAGAGATACTGAACACAATTCTATCTCCTTTATCACAGCATTGGAAAGGGATTGGAACAGACAAGTCAGGAAAGCATTTAATTGGAGTAAGGGGAAATATGAAGCTATCAGGCATGAACTTAGAAGCATAAATTGAGAACAGATGTTCTCAGGGAAATGTACGGAGAAATGTGGCAAATGAGCATTTGAGCAACACCCAGAAAATGTTGGTGGAATGTACCAGGCCAGGCAGCATCTATAGGTAGAGGTACAGTTGACATTTCGGGCCGTAACCCTTTGTCAGGAGTCCTCGGCACAAAAGGTCGACTGTATTTCTTCATATAGATGCTGCCTGGCCTGCTGCGTTCCACCACCAATTTGTGGGTGTTGCTTGAATTTAGAGCATCTGCAGATTTCCTCGTGTTAGGGCATATCTGAGTGGTGTTCTGCATAGGTACATTTCAATGAGACAGGGAAAGGATGGTAAAGTACAGGGACCATTGTGTCCAAAGGTTGTTGAAACACTAGTCAAGAAAAGAAAAGCTTACAAAAAGTTAATGATACAACTGTGTAATGAGGGAGATCTAGGGGATTATAAGACTTGCATGAAGGAGTTTAAGAACGAGAGTATGAGAGCCAGAAGAGGTCATGAGAAGGCATGGTGAGCATGATTACATACTGTTACTGTTACATACTTACTTACTGTTCGGGTCAAATTTGACCAGTTTTGACATTTGAGAGCAGTAAAATCACCCTAAATGCCATTTTTAGCTGAAATTTGATGACATTTCCTAAAGTGAACCAAAATGTGCAAAAACAAAAACATTTAATAATTTTTATACATTTGTACAGGTGCTACAATTTTTGGTATATTGAGGCTGCTCTGGGGTCCAATTTGACCCGTATCTATTGAAATGGATTTTAGATCTCTGAAACATTGATTAAGGATCAAACACACATTTATTAATGTCAGATTGGCTATTTATACATTCTAAATAGATCTGTGGTTCAAAATTTGGTATAGATACTTGTTATGAGGGGATTGTTCGGCCGGGTCAAAATTGACCTAGACCATATTGTGAATGTATAGAAAATGAAGAGGTTGCCTGAGTTAAATAAAACCCCAAGGCATACTTCAAGTACGCGAAGAGCAGGATGATAAGACATGAGTGAATAAGACCAATCCAGTCTGACAATGGAAAAGTGTATATGGGACTGGAGGAGACAGCAGGGGTATTTAATAAATACTTTGTTTCAGTATTCACTGTAGAAAAGGATATTGGCAATTGTAGGGATGACTTACAGCTGATTGAAAAGCTTAAGCATATAGACTTTAAGAAAGAGGATGTGCTGGAGCTTATGGAAATCATCAAGTTGGATAAGTTTCAGGTACCAGACGAAATGTACCTGAGACTACTGTGGGAGGCAAGGCAGGAGGTTTCTGAGCCTCTGGCAATGATCTTTGCATCATCAATGGAGATGGGAGAGGTTCCGGAGGAATGGATGGTTCCAGATTTGTTCTCTTATTCAAGAAAGGGAGCAGAGATAGCCAGGAAATTATAGACTAGTGAGTCTTACTTCAGTGGTTGGTAAGCTGAAGGAAAAGATCCTCAGAGACAGGATTTATGGACATTTGGAGATGCATAATAAGATTAGGAATAGTCAGCATGGCCTTACCATAGGCAGGTCTTGCCTTATGTGCCTGATTGAATTTTTTGAGGAAGCGACTAAATACCTTGATGAAGGTAGAGCAGTAGATGTACTCCATATGGATTTCAGCAAAGCATTTCATAAGGTACTCCAGCAAGGCTTATTCAGAAAGTAAGGAGGCATGGGATCCATGGGGACTTTGCATTGTGGATTCATAATTGGCTTGCCCACAGAAGGCAAAGAGTGGTTGTAGACGGGTCATATACTGCATGGAGGTCAGTGACCAGTCATGTGCTTCAGGGAACTATTCTGAGACCCCTTCTCTTTTTGATTTTATAAATGACCTGGATGGGGAAGTGGAGGGATGGGTTACTAAATTTGCTGATGACACAAACACTTGTGGTGTTGTGGATAGTATGGAGGGCTGTCAGATTACAGTGGGGCATTGATAGGATGCAAAACTGGGCTGAGAAGTGGTAGATGGAGTTCAGTCCAGAGCAGTGTGAGGTGGTTCATTATGGAAGGTCAAATATGATGGAAGAATACAGTACAAATGCTAAGACACTTGGCAGTGTGGTGGATCAGAGGGATATTGGGGATCAAGTCCAAAGCTGCTGCACTGATTGACAGTATGGTTAAGAAGGCATATGGTGCATTGACCTTTATCAACCATGGGATTGAGTTTCAGAGCCGAGAGGTAATGTTACAGCTATATAGGACCCTGCTCACATCTTAATTGGAGTACTGAGCGCAGTTATGGTCAACTCGCTACCAGAAGGATGTGAGAACTATAGAAAGGATGCAGAGGAGATTTACAAGGATGTTGCCTGGATTACGGAGCATGCCTTATGAGAATAGGTTGAGTAACTCGGTGCATTCTCCTTGGAGTGCTGGAAGATGAGAGGTGACCGGATAGTGGTGTACAAGATGATAAGAGGCATTGATTGTGTCGATATTCAGAGGCGTTTTCCCAGAGCAGAAACGTCTAACACGAGGGGGCAAGGTTTTAATGTGCTTGGAAGTAGGTATAGAAGACTTGTCTGGGTAAGTTTTTTTTTTATAAATGCAGAGAGTGGTGAGTCCATGGAATAGGCTGCCAGCGATGGTGGTGGAGGCAGATACCATATGGTCTCTTATGAGACTCCTGGATATGTAGGTTGTGATTAGAAAAATGGAAGCTATGGTTAACCCTAGGTAATCTCTAAAGTACATGTTCAGCACAGCATTGTGGGCTGAATGGCCTGTATTGTGATGTAGGTGTCCTTCCTTTCTATGAGGATCATTTGATGTTTCTGGGCCTGGACTTGATAAAATTTAAAAGTACAAGTGTTTCTCCTTGAAACCCAACAAATATTGAAAGTCCTGGATAGAGCATATTTGTAGAACATGTTTCCCATAGTGGCAGAGTGCTGGACCAGAGGGTACAAACTCAGAAAAGTATTACCTCTATTTAGAATGGAGATGTACAGAAATTTCTTCAGCTGGAGGGTGGTGAATCCGTGGAATTCATTGCCACAGACAGCTGTGGAAGCCAAGCTAGTGGGTATATTTAAAGTGGTAGCTGACAGGTGCTGAATTAGTAAAGGCTTCAAAGGTTATGAAGGGAAGAGTGGAGAATGAAGTTGAGTGGGAGAATAAATCAGGCATGATTAAATGGTGCAGAGAACAACGGGTTAAAAAACCTATTTCTGTTCCTCAGTCTTATGGACCAAAACTTGTTCTTTTTTCAACTCAAACTCTGTCATGAAGCCCGAATCATCTTCTGCACTTGGCTGCCTATTGAAATTTGCTACAATTATTTTATGATTCTGTCAGGAACGGGGGGGGGGGCGCGGCAGGACGCAGACACTGAAATACTAGGGGTAGGACAGGATGGGGGTGTCATGGCATCTAAAGAGTAATGCCGGCGGGGCTGGATCCCGGAGGTCAGGCAGGTAGGGCAGGATCCTAGAGTGCAGAAGAGGCAGAGCAGGATCCCAGAGTTCGAGTTGCGGCGAGGCAGGAGGAGCAGGCTGGCAGGGTAGGAGCATCTCAGAGTTCATTACAGGCAGAAGAGCCCACTGGGGCGGGCGCATAACTCCTGGGCAGGGCCACCTCCCAGGCGGAAACATGGAGGCCTGGGTAAGGCGCGGACACATGGGCAGGTACGGGGCACAACCCATCTGAGGAAAGAGGTAGGAAGGGGACCAAGTCCCCCCGCCGGGCAACAGCAGACGGTCTGGCTTCTATGACGGAGGAAACGGACAGAACCACCCGAAGGGTAACGGCGACGGCATGGTGTACCCGACGGAGACAAGGGAACAGACGGGAGCTGGGTCCAGGGTGAACAGTAGGACAACTGGGATACACCGATAAATAGGGAGAAGCAAGCAGTCAGCACGACAGCACGGGCAAGGCGAATACCGAAGAACAGCGATACCAGCGCACACGAGAGAAGCAGGAAACCAAAACGAACCTGGACAGAACCGGTACAGTGCAGGTCAGATCCCAGACAGAACAGGATTCAGAGCAGCCGGCAACCAGGGCAGAACAGGTTTCGGAGCAAACGCACCAGCTACAAAGCAGATTATACCGGCTTCAGAGCAGGACCACGCCCATCTAGGCTCAGAACCCGAGCCCATTATAAATACCTGCCCCCTAATAGGCGACAGGTGTGCCTCCTTAAGCCAAGATGATCCAATGGCTCCGACTGACATGAGGGCTGGCTGCAAGGCCCGGAGTTCGGAGTCCGCGGACCGGAGCAAGACCCAGAAGGTGGGCTCCGGACCGAACCCTAACAGATTCATGCACCAGAACACCTAGGTCCTTCAGCATTTCTCCCAGTTCCATATTGTATCTATTTAGTCTAAATAACAACATTCTTCTTTTTGGCTTACCTTGATAAAGTGCGTGTTCTTTTATTTCCTGTTCTTAAACTTCATTTAGCAGTCTTGTACTTGTTGCTGAATCTCTCCACATTGTAGAATCACAGTATCCTTATTACAACAAATCTTCCCTGCACCTTTGGCAGACACTGACCCCAGTTAGCACTATTCAGAAAACACACAGTAATGCTGTGCTTAGGTTACGTAGTTGATCACCCTCGATCATCTGAAAGATATTTTTACAGAAGGTGAAAACCGCCACCTGCAGGCTCAACCACAAATTAAACATGCTGACTGCAGCTGGTTCCATACCAGAGGCATGCAATGTCTTCAAGAAGCAGTGGTCCCCAAACTCCGGGCCGCGAAGTATGCAGGGGTGCAGTGGTAGCCGGGACGCAAGCAGCACATCTTTAAGAAAAAAGCCGAAATAAACAAGCTAATTAATTATGTGCCGCCTGGCACGTAAACGTCAGCCATCGCCTCTGATCTGGGCCGACATTTACGTGCCGGACGGCACCTAATTAATTAGCTTGTTTGTTTCGGCTTTTTTTCTTAAAGATGTGCTGCGTGCGTCCCAGCTACTACCGCACAACCACATGCTTCATGGCCCGGGATCGGTCCGTGGCCCGCAGGTTGGCGACCACTATTCAAGAGGATGTCTACTGCTATCTTTGCAAGGGAAATTAACAATGACAAAATACTATCTTTGTCATCAAGATTATGTTACAACAATAAATAAATTTAAAGCAGAGTATTTCTAGTGAATCACAAGATGTCAGAAAACTTGAGGACCTGAAAGATCCCACCAGCCCAGGAATTTTCTCTTCTCCAGCGTAAACAAATTACTCCGCAGATCAGGTAGCATGTACGGAAATGAATAAACAGTCAATGTTTCGGGCCGAAATCTTGCTGAGTTCCTCCAGCAGATTGTGTGTGTTGCTTTGGATTTAGAGCACCTGCAGAACTTCCACATGTAATATTTTATCATCCCTTATGGGAGATGATACAAAAGCCTGAAGCAAGTAACACCAGTTTGTGGTCCTGTTGTTATTAAATATTCCTGAGTAGGGTAAAATGGACTCTTGACCTCACAACTTGTTATGACTTCCACAATACTTTATTCTTCATTCTATTATTGATTTACTTTGCACAAACTTAATGCACTGTTGTAACGAATTAATCTGTATGAAGATTATGCAGGATATGCTTTCACTCTCCTTGGTACATGTGAAAATAATAAATCGATTTACCAATATATGTAAACCAAGTTGTTATGTGTGAGAGACAGGGGCTCAGAGTTCCCGAATCAAACATAAAAATGGGTGTAACCATTGAAGCCACTCTCGAGATGCAATGAAAGAGAGCATCAACCCCTCCATGGACACAATTAATTCTGTGTAAGTTTTGGCTTGTAACATTCAACTTCAGCTTTAAGATGAACCTAATCACATTCCTGACCACCTGTGCTCCAGACCCTGAACCCTGCTTTGACCACACATCTAGTACACAATCTGGACAGTTCTCAGTATCCATATCTACCAATGTTCCTGACCCTCAGTGTTGCCAAACTCAATCCCAGCTCTGACTGCTCTTGCAGCCAATGATTTGGACCATGTTTCAGTCTTGCTACATGCTCACTTCTGATACTAAGTAATTTACACTCAATGGCCACTTTTTTTTAGGCACATTCCACATCTACACATTAATGAAAATACGTCATCAGCCAACCATGTTTCAGGAACTCAATGCATAAAAACATATAAACATGGTAACTCTGGATTCATCTTTGTAGCATCGCAAACATGGAAGTCCGTTCAGTTACTTCCATGGAGCCAATCCGAATTTAATTCAACGAGATACATCGACAAGTCATTTTTGTTTTGTTTTGAATGCCCGGGCATTTGAAGTTAGATGATGCAACTACCTCAGAGAGAATTCAGTGGATTTAATTGTTTTAGAAATTCATACAGAATGTAATCATTGTGCGGTTGAAACATCTTTTATTATGTGTGAAAAGCAAACGAATTAAAATACTAGACTATGATTAATGCTAAGCAACATACCGTCCAAGATTAGAAGACTTCAAATTTAAATAACGGTAAACATATTTTTAACAAAAATAAAGGGATATTTAACAGAATTCGCTAATGCTTCTCTGAACTTAGCCTGAGCCACGGCATAAATAAATGTATTGGTGCACGAACTCAGGCACTGAAGCATGTACCCAGTGTGTTCCAAGGAGGCGAAAGGATCGTTATAATCCGTGAGCATAAACTGAATACCGACAAGTTGTGTGCATATGAAATGTACAAATGTAACCAGCCACAGCAGTAAGAAACAGCTTGATATAGAGAGCAGCAATATGATCGATTTTCTGCGATTCACAATTTCCGGATCATTTTCCTCGAGGCTCCCCTTTTATCTAAGTCCCTTTCTTATTCTAGCGGCCCGTAGAATGTGTCTGGTTGTCAGCGCATTAAGTTGCGCGACCAACAGAAATGGTGCCAACGGTGTTACTGTGATGCCAACGAAGAAATATGCAACCCATATCGTTAAACTAGAGAGATGAGACTTTACTTTGCAGAAATATGATATATTGTCAATAATATCCACGTGATCGTTTTCAAAGAAAATTGGAATATTCTGTATAAAGCTTGGTCCAAACACAATCAAAATAACTTTTGTCGCAGTCCGTTCTGTGCAATATTTGCCTCTCAGCTTCTGACAACCAATGGCGATGAATCGATCAAACGTGGAGAAAACAGTTAACCAGACGGAGCAAGCGATGGCCGCAAAGACTAAGGAGATGTTGAGTCTGCAAACAGGTGTGTAATCCAAGAATGAATGTGGAAAATGCATGTTATTAACCTCATAGAATACTACATCAAATATTACACCAGCAAATCTGCCACACCCATTGCAACCATACAACGAGTGATGCATTTGGAAAGACCACACGTCCCACGAAAGAGAATCACAATAGCCATTAGATTGCCTAGAAAAGTAGACAAAATATAATTATACAAGAATCACGAGACGAAAAGATTACAGAGCAATGTAACGTTCGAGATTAGGTCTTTCGTATTGTCATGCAATTTATTATCACTTTGCCTCGGGTAACAGTGAAATTGACTTGTATCGAAGCAGAATTCCCCGCGAACTGCGGCCTAGTTTTACATAGCGGCATTTCCAAAGCTGTCGTAAATTGGGGCAGCTTCTCCACAGAAACATATTGACATTCTTTGATCAGATTCACTGGCGAGGATTAATTGTGGCTAGTGGAAACGAGGAGGACAATGGTAAATTTAGAATAGATTGAGGTGTTGCTTTGGAAGAAGTGGCATATTTTATACGTATTTAAATACATGTAGTGTCAGAATCGTGCGAACAATAAAACTGAACAACAATCATGTGCAAAACAGGACTTGTGAAATTAATATCGTTAATTGGTCCACGACCACAGCCAGCAGAGCCCTACAGTTTACAGTATTTGTGACCTTATCAAAAATTTAAATATTTTTGAGCATCGCGTTTTCCTGTTCTCCACTCGATGCTGTGGAGGAAATTACTTACTGAATCCCCGCCTTTAATTAACGTCCATGCAATAGAGATTACTGAACGCAGTACATCAATTTATAATTAATGGTGCCGAGAAGATAGTTGAATCTCATACTCCGATCTGTTTATACAGTGGATAAATTGCAGGAGATTGTTTTCGCTATTTTAGTGACAGTATTTTGTGTATATCTGAAGAAATTACATTCCCCAGATTTACAGCAAAAACAGTGATATATCCAGCCTGCAAGAGAATGTTATCAGATAACGATTTCGAATTTACCAGGAACTCCAATTAGAGCAAGAATGGGATAGTAGATTTCTTCAATTTGTGGGATTACAGGCTCCGCCATTTCGCCTATCAGAGACAGTTTTAGTACGATCGTAGGTGGATGAGTTAAGTTATAATTATTGCAATTTATGCGTTCGATCGTTAATACATGAGGTAATAGTGACTGCATTAATATGTTCAACCAGGCGTGGTGAATGACGTATGAACCACACTTGCTTGAAGAAGCGAATGAAGAGGTTATTTTTATTCCATTTCTCAAAGGGGAATTAAACTTGCTTTGCGCAAATTCATGGAGTTCTTGAGTAATACTGTTACGTACCCCGTAACTGAGTGTCTGACCAGCAGAGAAAGAAGAATCCGTTGGAGTCTGGTACTAAAGGTGTTTATTAGTAAACTACACAATACAATATCAAAAATGCAAATATACATAAAAAACAAGTTAGCAGTAATAAACCTAAAAGTGTAGGAATAATAATAATCAATAATAATCAAGCCCTATTGATGTCTAGGGGTAAATAAATTGTCAAAGGAAAGTATAGAGTTAAGTTCATAAATGTTGAAGTAGTTATGGTTGTTGTATTCAAATCGTTGGCGCGAGAGAGAGAGAGAGAGAGAGAGCGATGTAACAGCAACTGTTCTGGCAAGCAAACCTTTTTGTGGTTTTCTTAATCCGTTGTGTCGTTGTAGCCATTCAGTTATGACCCCTCTGGTCTTCAGCTAGACCGTTCTTCTGTGGTGGACTCGTCACTCTGGCATGAGTGGACACTCACGCAAGTCCCCACCGGCCCTGCTGTACCACTGTGAGCTTTACTGACCGATCTCCTGGTTCGGTCTTAGAAGCCCCCACCATTCTGTGGGTTCCCAAAACTCAGTCAGTGTCCATGGATGTGTCTGAAGGGTGTCTCTCCAGACCTATCTTTTTATCCCCACTCACGGGGTCTCAGCTAGCCATCAACTCTGAATGACCGTGTCCAGCAAATCAGGCCACTCCTGCTATATCCTGAGCAATGTTAACGATCCAAGTACAGTCCTTGTAGTAGAAAGTAAATAATCCAGGAAGAGTCATAATACAGCTAATCAACAGTCTCTCTCCCCCTCTTATCCATAGCAAATGTTCTTGCCTGCGTTTCGTCTCTCTTTCATGAGCAGCATAACAACAGCAATAGTTCGTAGTTCTCAAGAGGGGGCTTGGGAATGGTTAACTCTGCACCCCATTGTCCATCAGGTCTGTTCATCACTCATAATAATACAAACTGGCAAATATAATTCACTGCATTTCATTAGCTTTGTATCTGTACTCGGCGTAATGACAATAAAGTTGAATCTAATCTCATCTAATAATTCTCTTCACTTTTGGAGGTTAAACAGACTCTTGAGCAGTTAAAATCCACCTCATCAATTGTGCAAACATTGGAACCTATGGATGTTTATTGATTGAGCTAGTATACTTTGTTATGAATATTTACGAAACCACAGACCTCTCCAGGAATATTATTTAAACTCCTCTGGAAAATTGGTAGACTACACACTAAAGATAGAAAGATGGCCTTTTCCCACTGCCAGTCAATAGGAAGTGAAAGCCATCTACGTCAACGAAAATGCAAAGCCAGAAAGAGGTGTAATCGAGAAAATCGACCTTCAAGATGGAATTTTCTTCCCTCATCCTCACATTATAACGCCAATATCGACTCTTAAATGAATGAGTGAACCATTGATTGACCCAACCGACGATGCTCACTTAAAGGATGTCGTCCGCCAACACGAGAACAATATCCAGATGCAGCAGGAAACCATCTGTCTGCCATTCGCATCCGTCAGCATCTTCGCACCAATCATCTTCCTCCCTCTGAGCCCCGTTTTCGCGTGCTCCAACCCGATGCGGCAACTTTCTGTCCTCGTGCGTCTTGCTCTATATGTCTCTGTATTCAAGAGATGGGACCTTCCTCATCTCTCTCTCTCTTAAATGGGTATATTCTGGCCTGGATCACTGGTAACTGGGGAAATATGCCATCTTTTGCATCAGATATGAGCACACCACAACTAAGAAGCGCAGGGCTGGCCAATTACCATCACAGCCATTAGGAGGTTGAAAGACCCCAGAAATGTCCACCGACATCAAAAGCCTCCTCATACTGGCTCTCTGTATTTACTCAGGTTTTCTGGAAAAAAAAGACTTCCGGATCATCTGCGAGGCACTAAATTCTGTTCCCAGAACTAGTTCAGGCTACAAGACCCTCTTTTCCAACACACCCAGAAGCCAGGCAGTAAAGAGAGCTTCAGTAACTGCCAAGACCCTCAACAGCGGTCCCTGCCATTCCCACCCTCGCCAAGAGCGCGACCCTCCGGGGAGTAACACCTTGATCGCCCACTGCGGAGCAGCCGCCCATCAGTGCATTAAATGCTCACTTCGTCCAGGAAAACGGTGCCTCCACGTAGAGACGTGGACTAGATTCAACTAAGAGGTTGTTATTCGTTGTTTTACAGCATGAATGATATAAGTGCGTTTGAATTTGTAAGTGCTCTCGTCGGCTGTTCTATTGGAAGAAGCGTTGCCTGGCAGAATTAGCCGGCTTTTACTCCCCCTATATCAGTCAGGGTCTGGGATAATGTCGGTCAGAAAATAGAATTGCAGTTCATGTGGACTCCACGAGATCCAAGCATCCGTACCAAGCCAGAAATTTAGCATCAGCAGAAGGCACAGGAGCCGAAATTCCCATAAAAACAGCTCTTTTCCTTACTTAATTCAGTTCTTCAACCAACCGGAAACCCCAACCATTACAGTTTTTAGCAACACTCTGTCTTATTTGATCCCTCGTGTACTTTGTGTACTAAAATGTACGTCGTTCTCTTTATTATAATTCTTTTTGTTACAAAATACGAAACTGCCTGATTAATTTATGTTTTTTTCGATGATCTCTTTTGTCTGCTGTAGTTCGAATCGTTTTATGTAGAAATTTGCTAGATAGATCATTTCTAGCGTTTTATGCTTGTTTTGGTTCACTGAATGATGGGCCGATGAGAACAGCTCTCCCCCCCCCTTACCCCCGAGGGTCAGGCAGTCTGTCTGGCCGCAGCTGATATTAAGAAGACCCTAGTCAGGTCATGCAACGTAACGCTGCTGGTCTTCATAACGTACATGTCCGTGTGGTAAGGGACGGTGCAGCCGAGTTAATAGAGGTTCTAACAGATACCTTTAACATCTCTCTGGACGTGTTCAATGCCCCCTTATGCTTCAAGATGGCCACTATCATCACGGTGCCCAAGACGGCGACAATAAGCTGTCTTAACCTGGCACTACCCTCAATGATAATAATGTGCTTTAAGCGGCTCGTTATGGATTTCATTAAATCCTAACTTCTGGCTACGCTACATTGGACCATTTCCAGTTCACCTGTCGCTCAAATTATTCCACTGACAATGCCATAACCTTTGCACTCCACCTCGTACTGTCCCACCTGTGAAATCGTACTTCATACGACAGAATGCTGTTTATAGACTTCAACTCAGCGTTAATTCCTCAGAAGCTGGTGGGTAAACTGTCTAAGTTGAATCTCAACACCCTTCTCTGTAACCAGATCCTGGACTTTTTGACAGAAAGGAGAGTCATTCGGTGTTGGCAGAACCTTCTCCAGCGCTATCACGCTGAGCTCTAGCACTATCTAGGCTGCGTGCTCAGTTAATAATTTTCACGCTACTCACGCGCCACTATACCCCTAGATCTAGTTGAAACCGAATAATCAGATTTTCTGTATACACAACAGTGTTGGCCTCATCAATAACGACGACGAGACTGCGTAAGAGTTGAGGTAGAGTGGCTGTTAGAATGGTGCAAGCACATCATCTGGAATCCCAACATTGTAAGGAACAAAAAAAGATGATTGTGGACTTCAGGAAGGTGCAGGCTGACCATTCATCACAGTACACATCCAGTTCCTCTGTGGAGAGAGCTAGGAGCACGAAGTTTCTGCCAGTGCACCTAATGGACGATCTCACCTGGTCCCTCAACACCACCTCTTTGGTCAAGAAAGCACTGTAGCGCCTCCAGTTCACGGAGAGACTGAGTGGAGTGAGGTCCCCAACTCGCATGCCAACCAAAGTTTGCAGGAGAAACATCGAGAGAGTTCTGACCAGCTGCGTCACAGTCCGGTAGGGGTATTGCAAGACACTCGACAACAAGTGATTCCAAGGGATGGTCAGGACTGCTGAGAGGGAGTGGATTGTCAGTGTCTGTCTCCCAGACATCAGATATTTATCGGCAGCAATGCGTACGAAGGATCCTTAGCACTGCTAATGATCCTTCCCTTCCATCCAAGAATCTATTTGACCCCTCAGGCAGGAGATACTGTAGCATTAGGACGGGAAATGTTCGCTTGCAAAACAGCTTCATTCCCAGGTCATAAGACTACTGAACTCCCTTTCACCAACCAAGTGACATCACGTATGAAGAGCAATTTTACTTTGTAACTTGTGTCGTAAATGCACCTTATTGCTTGTTACTTTATTTGTGGTAATACTATTTTTTTTGTGTTAAGTCAGTGAGTTATGTATACTCACTGTGTTGTTCACTTGGTCTGTAGGAGCCTTGCTTCATTTGGCCGTACACATGCTTATGCTTGAATGACAAGAAACTACACTTGAACCTGAACTAGAGTAACCCAGATGAATGCTAACATTTACATGCTGCATACTGTAGTAGGAAAGAATATTGAAACATACGCATTAGCAAACTGAAGGTGGTAAGAAATGCAAGGATACGAAGCAGTTGGATGGTTTGAAACATTGTGAGATCAGATGTTCCAAAATTATTTTCACTATTCGATTTCTTTCCAAAAATAGCATGCGAAATCTAGAAGGACGGTGAAATATACAGGCCAGGGAATAAAGAAATGTCCAGATCTGCGGCATTACCTGATTTGAACACCGAAGACCCGGACTTTAGTGAGGAGGCATTCTCCCGATACGTCCGTTTTCCGGGTTGGGAACACATGGATTAACTCATTGTTACACAGTCCTCTGTACGCTCACTGGTAATGTTCACTACGATCGTCATATGGAATATTTGCTGAATGGAACCACGAAAATTTGTGAAATCCGTGGAGTTAAAACTTCAAATTCAAGTTCATTGTCACCTGACTATACTTATGTACAACAAAACGAAACATCGTTCCTTCGGACCAAGGTTCACCCACACAATATATGGCAGACACAGCGCATAAAATAATTATACAATAACTACATTAATAAAATGCAATTCAAATGCATGTAGTAAAGCGCAACTCAGGTAAACTGTAAACGGTATGGCAAACAGCTCGCTATCTTAGTGATGATACCTCCGCGATTGAGAGCCAAAGTGACTGCTGCGTCCATGCGCGCCGTCATCTTGTGATATACACCTGGAGCAACAATGGCAGACCATTGATTCTGGTAATAGCTAATGATATTCTGAAATCTTTGCCTGGTCATTGTCAATTGCGTGCCAAAACCGGAATTAATTTTCAATAAGTACCGGATGAGCTACGTCAGCATATAGTGTGTTACAAACCAGCGGGAGACATTTCAGAAGCAGGCAACAGCCAAATCTTTCAACGAACTGAGCTTCTACTGTGTCCGTCGTGGCAGGCTCGGCCCGAAACATCGGCCTTTATTCCTCTTCATAGATGCTATCTGACCTGCTGAGAACCTCCAGCATCTTGTGTGTTTCCTAGTCTATTAAGTCCCTTCATGTAAATACAAGTTAGCTCCATTTCTTGGAATTGAATGCAGTTCAATGTTTCTAGAACTTTAAAGAGATTTCCTAAGAGTTATGTTAGAGTTTCCTTTTATGAGGCACTTCAGTGAATGTAATGTAAGCCGACTTGATGTATTGAATACACCATCAATAGCAAACTTGGATAAAACAGAGTTTAAAATTTCCCATTGATACAGTGTTTTCAACGACTGAGTGTCACATGACGTGTGTGTGTGTGTGTGTTTGTAAATCTGATGAATTATAATTCGTCCACCTCCCATTTACTCCATCCTGACGTAAACTGGATGTATGCCTGATATGGGCTGTTTCCCGCAACAGCTGCCGTGATTTTGTATGCATATTTGGTTACAACGGGACATTGATAGGATGCAAACCTGAGCTGAGAAGTAGCAGATGAGTTCAACACAGATAAGTGTGAGGTGGTTCATTTTGGTAGGTCAAATATAATGGAAGAATAGACCATTAATTGTAAGACTCTTGGCAGTGTGGAGGATCAGAGGGATGTTGGGTTCTGAGTCCATATGACACTCAGAGCTGCTACGCAGGATGACTATGTGGTTAAGAAGCAATACGGTGCCTCATCAATCGTAGGTTTGAGTTTAAGAGCCGAGAGGTAATGTTGCTGCTACATAGGACCCTGGTCAGACCCCACTTGGAGTACTGTGCTTAGTTCTGGTCACCTCACTCCAGGAAGTATGTGTACCATAGAAAGGGTGCAGAGTAGATTTAAAAGGATGTTGCCTGGATTGAGGAGCATGCCTTATGAGAATAGGTTGAGTGAACACAGCCTTTTGTCCTTGGAGGGACGGAGGATGAGAGATCAATTGATAGAGGTGTGCAAGATAATGGGAGCATTGATCGAGTGGATAGTCAGAGGCTTTTCCACAGGGCAGAATTGGCTAGCACGAGTGGGCATGGTTTTAAGGTGCTTGGAAGTAGGTACAGAGGAGATGCCAGGGGTAAGTTTTTCATGCAGAGAGTGATGAGTGCGAGGAACGGGCTGCCGACGGCGGTGGTGGAGGCGGAAACGATAGGGTCCTTTAAGAGAGTTCTTGATGGCTACTTGGAGATTAGAAAAATAGGGGGCTATAGGTAAAGACTAGGTAGTTCCCACATAGGAACATGTTCAGCACAGCTTGGTTGGCTGAAGGGTCTGTTTTGTGCTGTATGTCTTCTATATTTCTAAGCTTTTATATAGGCAATTGTTTAAATTTTAGAATTGCCCTCATTACATTTATTCTACATGCAGTAACGATTGTAAAGTGTTTTGTAATACACGCTTTATTTTAATTCTGGCAAATACTTGTCGAATGTGAAGGGCATTCTCACTCTGTTATCCTTTAGTGGAGACTAGAAAATGAAATGCGCTCCTTACTTATTAAACTTATTGCAGGTTTGCAAAAGGTCGAGATTCCATCAATTCCAGGATCTTCGTAGCAATAGTTACTGACTTCAGCAGGTATCATTTATGTTGTTTATTAGACTCAGAAATAAGTTCACATCAACCGACAGAACCTGGGATGGCTACTCAGACAAATATTGTCCGGTTTTATTCAAACAGTGGTCTAGAAGTTAATGGTAGTTTGTTGGCTCGACTCTCTATTTGGATGCCAATATTAACATAACTTAATTTTGTTAGCAATCATTGAGTTATATCATATTTTTATTCTCTTGTTCTTGAAATAGCAGTAAATACACTATTTACCTCATCACGATGTCCAAATGCAATTGCTTCAGCGCATTTCTTGATCATTGACTCTTGGAACTGCTGTAGTCAACTTTGCACTTGGACAGTGAATGTGAACGTAATGTGAAGATCACGAAATAATAATAATTTAGGTAGCAGGAAAGAAAATACATTTTTTTAAAAAAAGGTAAGTAATGGAAAAATAAACACGTGAGATTCTGCAGGAGCTGGGAAACCAGAGTAACAAACATAAAATGCTGGAGTAACTCAACAATCCAAACAGCATCGATAAGACAATCCCCCCAATCTACATCATTCTCCTCGATGTAGAGGAAGTAGCAGCTGGAGCACTGGAGGCAATAGATAACCCCGGCAAACGTGCAGTGAAAGTGAAGTGAGATACAGTGCAAGGGACTGAATGGAATGAGGAACAATCATCATTTGTCGGGGACATCGAATCAGACTGCAGATGATGAGTTTTCTCTTCTATCTGAGGATTAGTGATCTGCATAACTATCATTGTGTGGACTACCTTTATCCTCTCAGAGGCAATGAAACAGGAAAATGACTCATGTGAGCAGCCAAGAAATGAGAACCATGCGGAGCATTTATGAGATCTTTGATGAAGTGTCGCGGGCCAAAACATCGACACTTCATTCAGTTCCGTAGATGCCGACTGGACTGCTGAGTTCCACCAGCATATTGTGTGTGTTCCTTTTAATTGCGAGAGGTTCAGGTGAACAAGGAAGAATAGTCTGA
Organism: Hypanus sabinus; assembly: GCF_030144855.1. Classification (NCBI taxonomy): domain Eukaryota; kingdom Metazoa; phylum Chordata; class Chondrichthyes; order Myliobatiformes; family Dasyatidae; genus Hypanus; species Hypanus sabinus. The sequence continues at coordinate 156,080,692 of NC_082710.1, forward strand.
CCTTTATTGGCCTGGAAGATGTTGGATTAAGGAAGTGGTCCTAGGTAACATGGAGGCAGCTGCTAAAATAGGCTGTAGTCAGGATGGTTTCTTCAAGGAAAAATCTTGCCTGACAAACATGTTGGAATTCTTTGAAGAAATAACAAGCAGGACCGTGTACTTGGATTTTCAGAATGCATTAGACAAGTTGCCACACATGAGGGTGGTCATGAAGCTACGACGCCTTGGTATTGCAGGAATTATTCTAGAGTGGATAAAGCAGTGGCTGATTGGGAGGAGGCAAAGAGTGGGAATAAACTGAGCATTATATGATTGGCTGCCGGTGACTAATGGTGTTCCACAGGGGTCTGTGTTGGTACCAGTTCTTTTTATGCTGAGGGTCAATGATTTGGATCATGAAACTGATAGCTTTGTTGTAAAGTTTGCAAAGGATATGAAGATAGGTGCAGGGGTATGTAGTTTCGAAGAAATAGAGAGGCTACGGAAGACTTACATTAGGAGAAACAGCAACAAAAATGCAGTTAGAATACAGCGTCGGGAAGTGTATGGTCATGCACATTGTAAAACGAAATGAAAGGGCTGATTATTTTCAAAATGGAGGGAAAATTAAAAAAAAAAACCTGAGGCGCAGAGGAACTCAGGAGTCCTTGATCAGGGTTCCCCAAAGGGTTAATTTCCACATCGGGGCTATGTTGAGGAAGGGAATTGCAATGTTAGCATTCTTTTCAAGAGGACTAGAATATCCACGCTATAATCTTCTCTGTTTTGTTAAGTAGCCTCATGCGTGGCACCGAGTCGAATGCCTTTGAAAATCCAAATCCAAACCATCAACCGATTCTCCTTTGTCTATGCGGCTTGTTATTTCGTCAAAGCAAGATTTTGGTGAATGATGTTTGCCACTTGATTGTGCCTGTATTAGTAATCTGTTTGAATTAAATGCGGAAGTATCCTGTAATGTGTGAGATTGTTTCTGGTTTCTCACTGTATTTTCTCCATTTATCGTCTGGAATTTGTTGGTATTTGATTATGTATTGTTGACTTTTGTGTTAACCACTTGATATCGCATTGCAACAAGGAACCCTTCTGTTTCCAGGATAAGGTCTCCAACTCTGCGATAGGCGGTCGACACTTATTTGTCAATATCAAGATTGCTAAGATTGGTTAACTTTTTCTTCTATGGTTCTAATTTCTTCATTTTCTGGGTTGTGCTTCCATTTAAATTTTGTGGTGTGCGCTTGTTATCAGATTTGCATATGCTCACGAGGAGTGCGAAATCCCGTTTTTGTATATCCTTAGAAGTTTTGTTAAGTACCTTTTAGGTATGTTTTTCCTAACCCCCTTCTGGGTAGACTTAATTTATCGCCTTTGCTCGTACATCGTGTTTTCAAAAAATGTCATTTCCGTTCTTATTATTCTGTGCAAAATTTTCCAGATCGCTTTCAGGCCAATATATTATGTCAGGAGAGGGTGATGGTGAACTGCTGTCGGCCGCCTCTGCCCAGTAAGGATGCTGGATGCAGGTAAGAAATTAATTCGATATTTCCAACGCCATCACTGTATTGACGAACCGAATTGAAATTCTGTGACTTACTGTAAGAACCCACTAGTTCCTGCAAGACGATTTACACACGTTACCAGCTTCTTTAATTCTTATTCATATTCCCATCCATATCTCCTTCAGTTTACGTAGCTTCCCACACTTTTGTAATGAATGACGTGGAAACGAAACAACATCTCATTTTTATATTACAAATTGTGAACATACTAATTTCTCATAATGGTAAGTTTCATGTTGCATCAGAGCTAACAAGGACTGACAACTTGTAATAATAATCTTTATTTGGGGTTTCTACATATTCTAACTGATTGGCTAAGTATTCAAAGCTTTCTCTTTTGTCTGAAATTTGCTGTATTTGTTTGCATTTCACTGGGAAATATTGCGCAGGCCTCACGCCCGTCCCTTTCGCCAACCGGTGCTTACACTGGATACAGCGCCTGCAGCTGAAATTATATTCACAGCGATATCTCACCTGACATCAGGTCGAAGTATACCATTCTCAAATTCCATGCTACGGCAGAAATGCCCTTTATGTGCCACCCACTTCTCTGCCTTTACAACACTTCATAATGCATTTGATTTTTAACCAGTGTAAAGTAAGTTCAACGGCCATGAATATTAAATCCCATTGGTCAATGGAAATTGAGTAGAATGCTGAGACCTCCACCATAATGGATAATGAAGTAGGTTGTCAAAGCTTTCAGAGAGTTTTAGGCCAATTGGAAGAGTGGGCTGAAAGGTGGTAGATGGAGTTTAATGCTGGTAAATGTGAGGTGCTACATTTTGGTAGGAATAATCAAAATAGGACATACATGGTGAATGGTAGGGCATTGAAGAATGCAGTAGAACTGAGTGATCTACGAATAGTGGTGCATAGTTCCCTGAAGGTGGAATCTCATGTAGATAGGGTGGTGAAGAAAGATTTTGGTATGCTGGCCATTATCAATCAGAGCATTGAATATAGGAGTTGGGATGTAATGTTGTACAAGACATTGGTAAGGCCAAATTTGGAGTATTGTGTACAGTTCTGGTCACCGAATTATAGGAAAAAATGTCAACAAAATAGAGAGAGTACAGAGGAGATTTACCAGAATGTTACCTGAGTTTCAGCACATTAGTTACAGAGAAAAGTTGAACAAGTTACGTCTTTCTTCTTTGGAATGTAGAAGGTTGAGGGGGGACTTGACAGAGGTATTTAAAATTATGAGGGGGATAGATAGAGTTGACGTTGATAGGCTTTTTCCATTGAGAGTAGGGGAGATTCAAACAAGAGGACATGAGTTGAGAGTTAGGGGGCAAAAGTTTAGGTGTAACGAGCGGCGATTTCTTTACTCAGAGAGTGGTAGCTGTGTGGAACGATCTTGCAGTAGAAGTGGTAGAGGCAGATTCGCTATTGTCATTTAAAGTAAAATTGGAGAGGAAAGGAATGGAAGGTTATGGACAGAGTGCAGGTCGGTGGAACTAGGTAAGAGTAAGCGTTAGACTCGGACTAGAAGAGCCGAGATGTCTTCTTTCCGTGCTGTAATTGTTATATGGTTATATGTTTATAATTCCCTCCAGACTAGACAAGAAGCACAGAGACGTCGGGCATACTAATACCTGTACCTTGTGTAACTGGATTCTGGATTTCATGTCAATTCGCCGGCAAGTGGTAAGAGTGGGCTCCCTCACCTCTGCCCCTCTGACCCTCAACACCGGTGTCCCTCAGGGATATGTACTGAGCCCCGTCCGTTACTCTCTGTGTACCCATGGCAGTGTCGCCACCCACAGCTCCAATCTGCCATTTAAATTTACTGATGACACTACACTGATTGGCCTAATCTCAAATAATAATGAGGCAACCTACAGAGAGTAAGTCATCACCCTGACACAGTGCTGTCAAGAAAACAAACTATTCCTCAACGTCGCAAAAACAAAGGAGCTGGCTGTGGACTACATGAGGAATGGATCAATGGATCTGGGGTTGAGAGGGTGAACAGCTTTAAGTTTCTCAGCATAAGTTTCACCGAGGATCTCACGTGGTCTCTACATACTGACTGTGTGGTGGAAAAGGCACAACAGCGCCTTTTTCACCTCAGACAGTTGAAGAAGTCTGCAATTGAAATTCTAAAAAAAAACTTTCGGTAGGGGCACAATGAAGAGGATACTGACTGGCCGTCTCACTGCCTGGCATGGGAAATGTACTTCCCTCAGTAGCAGGACTCTGCAGAGTGGTGCCGAAAGCCCTGCCCATCTGTAGAAGTGAACTTCCCATTCTTCAGGACATTTACAGAGACTGGTGTGTAAAAAGGACCTGAAGGATCATTGGAAACCCGAATTACCGCAACCACAAATTGTTCCAGCTGTTATCATTTGGAAAGCGGTACTGCAGCATAAAAGCCAGGACCAACAAGCTCCGGGACAGCTACTTCCACCAGACCATCATGCTGCTTAATTCATTCTGACGCAGCTGTATTTCTATGTTATATTGACTATCCTTTTTTACGTACTCTTTAAAAAAATACTATAATTGCACATTTGAACGGAGACGTAACGTAAAGTGTTTTACTCCTCATGTATATGAAGGATGTAAGTAATAAAGTCAATTCAATTCAACGCAATTTTTTTTTAAATTATGGATTCAGCTTTCCCTTTTGTCACATGGGGAAATAACTCTCTCGAATTGAAAATGACATTGATTATAAATCGCCCTAGAACAGGTAGATGCCTTTGTATCATTTTTTAAAATTTTCCTGAAATTTGATATAATATTGCTTTCAGTATCCTGCAAAAGACAAATGCGCACTACTATTTCACACCTCTGAGGATCTAGTATGGGCCAACATATCGATGCAGTTATACAGAAGGGGGGCCAGCTGATGTTTTCCATTAAGAGTTTGAGGAGATTTGGTTTGTCACCTGAAACACACGAAAACGTCTTAGCCATACCATGTAGAGCATTCTGACAGGCTGTATCATCGTCTGGTATGGGGTTGGGGTGGGGGGTGTGCTCCTGCACAGGATCACCAGCCGCAGAAAGTTGTAAAATTATCCATCACGGGTAATAGACCCCCTAGTATCCAAGACGTCTTGAAGGAGTGGTGCCTCAGAAATGTGGCGTCCAATATTATGGAGTCCCATCACAATGGACGTGCCGTTTTCTCATTGATTTTCATTTTCTCATTGTGGAGGTATAGCAGCCTAAAGGCATGTAGTCAGAGATTCAGGAACAATCACCTCCCCTTGCTATCCAATTTCTAAATGGACGTTAAACCCATGAAAATTACCTCACTTATTTATTATTTCTGTTTTTGCATTATTTTCATTTACCTATTTAATATGCATATACTGTATGTAATCTTAGTGTAATTCATTTATTTTTCTATATTTATCATGTATTACATTGTACTTCCGTGCAAAGTTAACAAATTTCACTGGATATGCCAGTGAAATTAAATCTATTTCTGATTCTATTTCAGAAACAAATAACATAAAATAAATTATCTTTTTTTGCTGTTTTAATGAATTGGTGTCGCAGCATGCTCCCTTTATAGACTGATTTGTAAGCAATATCCTGGGCTGGGCTTCCAGAAGTCACAAGGTCTACCTACCAGACACTTCCTGAGTTGGTCACACAATGAAACACAGTGATCTCTAAAAATTCCCCTACCTTCTGTGTATTGAGACCACCATGAGGTTTTTAGTAATCAGATGGCAACCACATTACGATCCCATCGGCGCGATGAATGTGACACAGAGTTATTGCCAGGATCTGTCCACGACAAGGGAGACCTTTTTTCTCTAACAGGACCGAACGTCGAGCCATGGACAATGGAATGCAAAGGGCAGCTGCCTCAATATTTTTTAGAACACACCCCCCACAACTTCTCCAGCAGAAACAAGGTTTTTTTTTGTAACCTAGAAAGATGGGAGCCTGAGGCTTTAAATAGATCATAGGGACTTGAACAAAATAACAGTGAAAAATCACTATCCCTTCCTCCGGAATTAACACAGTACTTAAATGTTGCAAGGGACAACTATTTTTGCAAAAGAGGACCCGTGGAACGCTTATACTTCAATTCGTATTTGGGAACTGGACGACTAGAAAACAGTTTTTAATACCCCGATAGGTAAAAAAAATCACTTATTGAATTCTGGGCTGGTAATCGCTCGAGATGTCTTTCAGACATTTAGAAATGACTTTCAGAGGGAAATGCTTAACTCGTTCCTGTTTGTGTACATCGATAACATTTTGATTTTTTTTCGCACTCCTATGAGGAACAAGTAACACATGTACGGCAGTTTCTTCAGCGCGTATTAAAGAATTGACCGTTTGCAAGATTAGAGAGGAGTGCGTTTCTTTTTTGGGATTTCTTATCTCCCAATGAATTCTTCCTATGGACCCTGGAAACCCCATACAGGGTGAGACTGACCCCCATCTACTTCTATTAAATCAGTTTAGTAGTTCTCGGAGTTCGTAATTTTTTTCAGGTTTATTCGAAAGAATAGTTCAATAGCGGACCATCTGAAGAGATTGATGTAGTGCGCATCGGTTTTTTTTTTGTTGATACCCGGAGGCTAAGGCAGAGGGTGATTTTAAACGGCTTAAGAACGTTCTGTTGCTACCATAATTCTATGTCCCCCTGATCCCGAACTACCCTTCGATGTTGAGGTAGATGCCCCTGTATTGGAGTGGGTGCCGTTTTATCTCAGAAATGTGCAGCTGACCAGAATCTATATCCCTGTGCCTACTTTTCACGATGCTTGTCATCACGTGAGGTGAATTATGAAATCAGGAGCTTGATGGTGAATTTGGCATTGGAGGAGTGGGGGCATTGGGTTGAGGGGCCTAGACATCGGTTATAGGGACGGATAATTAAACTTGGCTTACATTTAGGAGGCACCAAGCCTGAATTCTTGGCAAGCTCGGCGGTTATTTTGTTTTATTTCATCGTTTCAATTTTATTATAACGTATCGTCCCAGGTCTAAAATTTAGAAACCCGATGCCTTATCAAAACAAGTCGAGCCACCAGGTCTGCTGGAGAGGTTGGAATCCATTATACCGGACGGAAATTAGTGGCCACCGTCTCGTGGGATGCAGGTTCCCAAATTAGACAAACTCTAGAAGCGAATAACCAAGTTTGGAAGATCGATTATTTGCCCCGCCTGAGTTGCAATCTGAGGTTCTGAAATGGCGGCCCACTTCGAGGTTATCGAGTCAACCCGGCATCTCATTGACTGTGGAGCTCATTACAAGAACATACTGATGGTTCAATATAATTGTGCAAGCTGGTGAACTCGGTACCCACAACGAAAATCCTAATTCCCCTCTTTAAGGTCCGTTTCAGACTACATTCCTTCGCGCCCCTGGCCTCCACTTTCTTTAGATTTAGATTTTAACATCAGTCTGACCCCATCACACTGGTTTACCACTATTTTAGTTATGGTCTACAGATTTTCAAAGCCTCGACGGTTTCCTCCTCCGATCAAGCTGACGTCAGCCCGAGAGACCTCAGGATTTCGAATGCACCAGGTATTCCGTATACATGTTATTCCCACTGATGTTACTTCGGACACCAGACCCCGATTCATCTCTTAAGTCTGGCAACCATTTTTCGCGTTGACTGAGGCTACCGCTAGTCTTTCCTCCGGGATTCATCCTCCTACTCTGGAGGACTGAGAAGACGAACCAGGACTTGGAGCGAACACTTCGCTGCCTTATTTCCCGCAAACCAGCCTTTTGAGCGGCCATTTCGTCTCGAAGGACTTCGCCAGAATACCCTTCAACATTCAAGATTTATATGATCTATTTCAAACATTAATTTTGGTTTCAGGAGGCAAACTTAGGATCCTCTGAGCTGAACAATTTGTTCAGAGGTGCAAACAAAGGTGGCTCAAGGCTAAATTGCCTCTGGAAGTGAGTTAAGTCCGGCTACAGACCAAGACTAGAGAAAAAAGCAGCTCAGTCTTCCTTTTTATATTGATTAACGAGTCGGGATTTTCCATTTAACCTGGAATCGCGGAAACTAACCATTTGTTTTATGGACCCACTTTAAACCATGAACCCCGTAATATACATGTTACAATTTCGCCGGGAATTCATCGCACGTTTCATAATTCCAAACTGAATCATTTCCTTTGTAGCTCCTTTGCCCCGATGCCTTCCCTCGTCCAACGATCACAAACGGCGAAACTGTCCACACAGTCCGTAGACAGCTTAGTTTACGGAAATTAAGAGGGCAACTATAATACTTGGCAGACTCGGAGGGATATGGTCTGGAGGAACGGTGTGGAATTCCTTACAGGAATATTTTGAATCCTGACCTTATTTCAGAATTCTGTCATTTACATCCAGAGAGCTCTGGGCAGTCTGGTGCCTGCCGTACGGGGAGAGGCTTTGTCAGGGCGATGTGTTTTCGGTAGAGGATTCTGAGGGCTCTGAGTTATTTTCTGTTGGTTTCTTTTTTTCTTTTCTCTGCGTTTTATTAAGTATAATTCTAAATATTTGCGCTTCGGGTGTTTCATGTGTTGCAGGTAAGCCGTGCCTAGTTTATATTTAAGTTGAAATTGTTCTCGAAGGCTTACATTTAATTCTCCTCGGGCTTTTGCAGGTGTTCGACTAAGGAAGGTTGGACATTGGCTGCAAATAGAATGGTTATTTGTAACCTTATTAAGACTCTGGGGTTCAATCTGCTGGGCAAAGATTCCTTCGTGCACTGAAGCGGATTTAATGGAACGGTGCTAACCCCTTCGGTGCTCGCTCTTCCTGATTCTTTCCGAGGTACGTTCTAGCCGAGTTGTTCCGAGTTATCTAATACGCTGTAAGTTCTATTGATTTTGAGTCTCTGTTGTTAATAGAATTTCTAAGTTTGGTTAGCCCATCTGAGGCTCTTTGTGATCCTGCGTTTGGGTCATAAGTCCATAAGACCATTCGGCCCATCCAGTCTGCTCCGCCATTCACTCATGGGCTGATCCAACTCTTCCAGTCATTCCCGCTCTCCTGCTTTCACCCCATGCCCTTTGATGCCCGGGTTAATCAAGAACCTATTTATCTCAGCAAATTCCACAGATTTACCACCCTCTGACTTCAGTAATTTCTCCGCATCTCAGTTCCAAAAGGACGTCCTTCATTCTTGAAGTCGTGCCCTCTTTTCCTAGAATGCCCTATTGTCCTAGAATGCCCTATCATGGGAAATAGCTTTGCCATATCTAATCTGTTTAGGCCTTTTAACATTCAGAATGTTTCTATAAGATCCCCTCATTCTCTTGAACTCCAGGGAATGTTCAAAGTGAGCCCACTTTTCACACTTCATCTGGCAGCTCATTCCACACTCCCACCCGTCTCTGAGTGAAGAAGCCCCCACTAATGTTTCCTTTAAACATTTCTCCCTTCACCCTTAACCCATGTCCTCTGGTTGTTCTCTCCCCTAGCCTTAGTGAAAAAAGCCTGCTTGCATTCACTCTGTTTACACCCATCATAATTTTATATACCTCTATCAAATCTCCCCTCATTCTTCTACGCTCCAGGGAATCAGGGAATAACGTCCTAACCATTCAACCTTACTCGGTAACTCAGTTTCTCAAATCCTGGCAACATGCTTGTAAACCTTCTCTGCACTCTTTCAACCTTATTAATATCCTTCCTGTAATTCGGTGACCAACGCTGCACACAATACTTCAAATTCGGCCTCATCAATGCCTTATACAACTTCAACATAACATTCCAACCCTTATACTCAATACTTTGATTTATAAAGGCCAATGTAACAAAAGCTCTCTTTACTACCATATCTACCTGTGGCGCTACTTTTAGGGAATTTTGAATCTGTATTCCTAGATCCCTCTATTCTACTGCACTCGTCGGAGCCCTACCATTTACCTTGTATGTTCTACCTTGTTTTTTCCTTCCAAAGTGAAATACATCACACTTGTTTGTATTAAACTCCATCTGCCATTTTTCAGCCCATTTTTCCAGCTGATCCAGATCCCTTTGCAAGCTTTGAAAACCTTCCTCACTGTTCACTATACCTCCAATCTTTATATCAACAGCAAATTTGCTGATCCAATTTACCACAGTATCATCCAGTTCATTGACATAGATGACAAATTAACAATTGACCCAGCACAGAACACTATGGCACACCACTAGTCACAGGCCTCCAGTTAGAAAAGCAATCCTCCAGTATCACTCTCTGACTTCTCCCATTGAGCCAATGTCTAATCCAATTTACTACCTCACCATGTATACCTTGCGACTGAGTCTTCCTGACTAACTTCCCATGCAGGACCTTGTCAAAGGCCTTACTAAAGTCCATGTAGACAACATGCATTGTCTTCCCTTCATTCACCTTCCTTGTAACCTCCTCAAAAAACTCTAATAGATTTGTTAAACATGACCTACCACGCACAACGCCTTGTTGACTCTCGCTAATAAGTCCCTGTCTATCTAAATGCTTGTACATCCTATCTCTTAGTACTCCTTCCAGTAATTTACCTACTACCAACATCGAACCTACTGGCCTATAATTTCCCGGATTACTTTTAGAGCTTTTTTTAAACAACGGAACAATATGAGCTATCCTCCAATCCTCCAGCACTGCAACAGTCGATACTGACACTTTAAATATATCTGCCAGGGTCCCTGCAATTTCAAAACTAGTCTCCCATAAGGTCCGAGGGAATACCCTGTCAGGTGCTGGGGATTTATCCACTCTGATTTTCCTCAAGATAGCAAGCACCTCCTCCTCCTTTTCAATATGTACAGGTTCCATGACCTCACTACTTGTTTGCCTTATTTCCATTGACTCCATGCCAGTTTCCTTAGTAAATACAGACGCAAAATATCTCCCCCATTTCTTTTGATTCCATACATAGCCGACTACTCTGCTCTTCAAGAGGACCAATTGTATCCCTTACTGTCCTTTTGCTCTTAATATAAATGTAGCTCTTAGGATTATCCTTCACCTTGACTGCCAAAACTAACTCATGTCTTCTTTTAGCCCTCTTGATTTAGCTCTTTTCTGCACTTTTTATATTCCTCAAGCACCTTATTTGCCCTCTATTTCCTATACATGTCATACATCTCTTTCTTCTTCTTTAGCAGAGTTCCAATATCCCTAGACAACCAAGGTTCCTTATCCTTATTCACTTTGCCTTTAATCCTGACAGCAACATACAAACTCTGCGATCTCAAAATTTCTCTTTTGAAGACCTCCCACTTACCAATGGCATCCTTGCCAGAGAACAACCTGTCCCAATCCACGCTTTTTAGATCCTTTCTCATTTCTTCAAATTTGGCCTTTATTCAGTTTAGAAACTCACCCCGAGGACCAGATCTATCTTTATCCATGATCGAAACTAATGGTGTTGTGATCACTGGAACCAAAGTGTTCTCCTACACACAGTTCCGTCACATTTCCTAACTCGTTTCCTAATATGAGATCTAATATTGCATCCTCTCTAGTCGGTATCTCTATATATTGATTTATAAAACTTTCCTGGACATATTTGACATCTCTAACCCGTCTAGGCCTTTAACAGTATGGGAATCCTAATCAATATGTGGAAAATTGAAAACAACTTTATGTTTCCTGCAGTTGTTTGCTACCTCTCTACCGATTTGCTCCTCCAATTCTCGCTGACTATTGGGTGGTCTGTAATACAACCCCATTAACGTGGTCATGCCTTTCCTGTTTCTCAGCTCCACCCATATGGCCTCGGTAGGCAAGCCCTCTAATCTGTCCTGCCTGAGAACAGCTGTAACATTTTCCCTGACTAGCAATGCCAACACCCCACCCTTCATCCCTCTGCCTCTTTCACGTCTGAAACATCGGAACCCTGGAACATTATGCTGCCAGTCCTGCTCCTCCTGTAGCCAAGTTTCACTAATGGCTGCAATGTCATAACTCCATGTGTTCAATCTATGCCCTCAGCTCGTCAGCCTTCCCCACAATACTCCTCGCATTGAAATAGTCACCCCTCAAAAGATTATTACCACCAAACACAACCCTTCTATTTGTGACTTCGCATGACACTTTAACAACATTTATTTTCACCCCCGCTCCACTACCTACTCTGGCACTCTGGTTCCCATACCCCTGCAAATCCAGTTTAACAGCCCCCCCCCCCAATAGCACTAACAAACCTCCCTGCAAGGATATTGGTCCCCCTGTTGTTCAGGTGTAACCTGTCTCTCTTGTACATGCCCCACCTGCCCCAGAAGAGGTCCCAATGATCTTGAAATCTGAAACCCTGCCCCCTACACCAGTTCCTCAGCCATGTGTTCATCCGGCAGAGCATCCAATTTATACCCTCACTGGCACGTGGCACAGGTAGCAATCCTGAGATTACCGCCCTCGATTTCCTGCTTTTTAACTTCCTACCAAGCTCTCTATACTCACTCTTCAGGACTTCCTCACTCTTTCTTACTACGCCATTGATACCGATATGTACCATGACATCGGGCTGCTCACCCTCCCATTTCTGAATGCTGTACACGCGATCAGAGACATCCCTGTCCCTGGCACCTGGGAGACAACAAACCATCCGGGAGTCTCTATTGCGACCATAGAATCTCCTATCTGTACCTCCAACTACTGAGTCACCTATCACTACCGCTCTCCGCTTCTTCCCTCCTCCCTTCTGCACTGCAGAACCAGAATCCGTACCAGAGATATGGCTTCCGCAGCTTGTCCCAGGTAAGTCATCCACCTCCCCCCCCCCATAACAGTATCAACTTGTTGTTGAGGGGATTGTCCACAGGGGAGACCAGCTCTACCTGCCTTTCCCCCTTCCCTCGCCTGACGGTAACCCAATTACCTGTGTGCTGCTCCTTTGGTGTGTTACGTATTCAGGCAAAAATAAATATATGAGTTCGGCAAGGGTTTCTTATAACAAACAACACGTTTATTAAACACAGAAAACAAACCCCCCAAAAGTAAACAAACACTACCGTAACCGGAAACAGCTGCTGAGCGGCAGCCCAAACAGTTCGTAAAGTGATATTCCAAAACAGTTCTTTAAAGTGGTATTGCCAAAAGTTCGATATGCTCACAGTCCATTTAAAAGGAGAGACTTTATAGGACGATTTAGGTTCTCTTTCACGTCGCTTGGCTTCGATCCCCTACATCGAACTTCCCACGAAGAATTCACGAAACAGAACGGCTTAAAGGCACTGACCTTTCCTTCCACACTACCTTCAATCCTTTCTAGGTAAACCTAGGGATTAACACGAAGATAGTCAACGAAATCCTTCCAAATAAGGATCAAACAAAGGTCGCCCCAGTTTCACCGTAGAAAGCGATTCTCCTCGATCTTTAACTTCCAACCTCGAATCTTCACTCTCCTCTAATTGCGAACTAACAGAATCATAAAGAACCTGCTGGCAATAACCTTTTAAACTTTAGGCATTAAATAAAAACTTCATCCTCCAACTAAACTGCGTCATCACTTCAAACACGCAGTGGCATGAAGTCAACCTGGCAAATCCAGCCACGAACTGCCCCTCCTCACAGGGTGGGGTCTACCTTTCATAACCTGTAAAAAAAAACCCGTCTCATGATCTCTACTGGCGGGAAAATGACGTCACCACCATCACAAGACAATCACCTCAAGTCCAGTACAGCTTCAACCCCAGTCACATGACAAGGGCTCCACTGTCATGTGTCACGAGTACGTAACAGGTGTAATTGCTTCCCTGTAGCTACTGTCTATAAACATCTCATTCTCCCTAATGACCCCGAGGACACCAGCTCTTGCTCCAGTTCCTTAACGCGGTTTGTGAGGAGCTGCAGCTGGATGCACTTCTTGCAGGTGTCATTGTCAGTGACACCGAGGTCTCCCTGACTTCGCACATCCTGCAAGAGGAGCATTCCAACATCTTGCCTGGCATTCTCTCTACTCTAAACAAAACAAAACAAAACATACCGGAATCTACCCTCGCCTCTGCCTGTTGAGCCAAAGCCGTCCCGCTCTGACTCAGTCCAGTCCGACGATGGCCGCTGGATATGGCGGTCTTTTTTTAAAACTTTGGCGCTACGTCACGCGCATGCGCAGTCTAGCCTCTTTTCCCCGATCAGTTATTAAAAAAAAAACGGCTTCTCTCCGAGATGCCTTTACTTCTTCACTCTCCGCCTCTTGCTTCGATTTGAAAAAGCTAGAATAATTCCTGGAATGATTCTCGTGAATCTTCTCTGAAACTTCTCTAATGTCAATATATCCTTTCTAAAAGAAAGAGACCAAAACTGCAAGCATTACTCCAAGTGAGGTCTCACAAGTGCCTTATAGAGCCTAAACATCACATCCCTGCTCTTATATTGTAACCTCTAGAAATAATGGCCTACATTGTATTTCACAATTTTCACAAACGATTCAATCTGGAGGTTAACCTTTAGTGTATCTTGCACAAGGACTCCTGAGTCTGTTTGCATCTTTGCATTTTGAATTCTCTCCCCATCTAGATAATAATCTGTTCGTTTATTTCTTCCACCAAAGTGCATGACACTTTCCTACATTATATTTCATTTGCCACTTCTTTGCCCATTCCCTTAAACTAGGTCTCTCTGCAGGCGCTCTGCTTCCTCAACACTACCCGGTCCTCCACCTATCTTTGTATCTTCGGCACATAGATGCAGCGTTACAAAATGTCAAGTTCACCTTACATCTACATACTGTGTACTAGTAAAAGGACAGACGAATCTCTGGGATTCTCTACCCCAGAGATTTGTGACGAGTATTTGTTTGAGCGATAAAAGATTGGTGACTATTGGGATTCTTAACTACTCTAGATCCCAAGAAACACGGTGACTTTAGGCGATGGTGCTAAATCGACGATATGGAAATGATCACCTTTTTCTACTTTAAAGAAAAATGTGAGTTCCAGAAACACACACCAAATGCTGGAGATTCTCAGCAAGTCAGGAAGCATCTAGGAAAGGAATAAAAACTCTTGGCCCGAACCGAATACTTTTTATTCCTTGTCACAGAATGTCGTCTGACCTGCTTAATTCCTCCATCTTTTTGTCTGTGTTACTTTAGATTTCTAACATCTGCAGATGTCTTTTGTTTAAAGTTTCCATATTGCTCGTTTAATCTCTGAAAGTGTTGCGTGTCAGGTTGCTTATAATTGATTGCAATATCGATTTGAAATTAATCTGACCACAATCAGTCCTCCACTGATCAACGGTAAAAGCGCAGGCCGTCACTCTGTCTCATTGCCCCTTGGCAATGTAATTGCCTTATGTCCTTGCCTCATTCTGCCGTCATGTCATGTGCATTGCAGTGGTTATAACACACTAACGATCTTCAATCACAATAATCTCCGCCATCTGGCAGTATGTGTTTGGTTAGTTACATTCATGTGAACGTTCGTTGGTCGGTCTTTCTGATATCAGGCTGAAAGCTCGTGAAATGTACGAATGGTTAAAACAGCTTACCAGTATCTCGCGTAGGTTGTACTGAAGCTATAGTGAGCGTTCCAGGAAGTAAGCATTACATAGTGTCAGGCCGCTGATCATAGGGTTAAACAACTCCCATTCATGAATATGAACCCTGATGTTGGTTTGTTGGGGCCCGAGAACACCAAAAGTGGCCTGACCGCCGTTCCAGAAATTCAATGTATCAACACATGAACACAACCTGCAGTAAAATGCAATTTATTGAGACTTCTGGAATGTGCAACGCTTTTCTTTTAATTTTTCTCTTTGTTGTTAACGGTAAGAATGTCCACGTCTGACATATAAAGTTATATATTTTAATACTTCCTGGGTATTTAGATGCGTTCGTTGGAGTTATATGTTATAATACGCGATCGACGTGCTGTGCAGGGTTGAACTGTCAATTGAACAAGCAGAACGTGTTTGCTAAGGTGAATTAATATAGAACTGCAGGGAAACAAGCGGGTGTGGTGGCTGGGGTAGAGAGGGTAGTGCTCCTAAGCAGAAAAGTGTTTCAAAGAACTGGTACCTGCTGGATGGACCGATTGAACACATTCTGTGTTCTTTTTTTCATTCCGAACTGAATCACAAATTACTTAGTCAAACTGTACAGAATAACTCTGGGGCCTGACTGCGCAGATTATTAGTTTAGACAATCTGAAAAAACCGTCGCTAGTTTCATGAGTTGATGCATACTATAAATAATTTGGTATACCTTTAGACGTTAGACGCCACATGTATCGGTCTTCCCACTGCTTTCAGTGTATGCTTAATAATAAATATTACCAGTGTCAGAGAACGTCTCAGAAAGCTCCACCGTTATACTAATTGGATGTTAGAAAATCACGTAGTGATGAAATATACGAAATGATTTTTGTAATATGTTATACCATGGAATTAAGTATTAATTAGTTATTTAGATATTGTTCATTTATACTAACATAATTACTATATATCCCCCAGTCGCTGTAACACTGAGAGAGCAGCCGAAACCTGTGAAAGGGACCGTTGGCCAGTCCGTGTTTTTCTCCGCCTCTCATATAGTTTCAGATTTTCAAGCATATCTGCGGATCAAAATGTCCAGAGATGGGATGAAAATCGCGGATTATCGTTGCACAGAGAAGAGAAATGATAGTTCCGCTGGATGTGAACAGGTCCCTTCCATTTCTGATCATTATAAACTTCGTACTGTGCTTATTTCGGAGAATGCATCCGTGCAGCTGAAAGATTTACAGATCAGCGACAGCGGGATTTATGAATTATCCATCAGGGACTCAAAGGGTTCGGAAAGGTTAAACTTCACATTGAGAGTCCAACCCCGGAATGGAACCAACATAGACGGCAGGTCCCAAACAGGGAATGGAACCGACACTGGAAATACTGAAGGTTGGTACCTTTACTAAGAGTGGGGTAGTTTCATTCAAAGACAGTTTCAGCCCTTTGAGACTGCTCCTGCATTGAATATGATAATGAGAGCTCATTTTACGCATCCCACTTTTCCAGCAAACCTTTGATTGACTTCGAACAAAAACCTTACGGATCAGTCTTCATTGTACTGGGCAACCAAGCCTCCGCAGGTGGAAGGTGCTGAAGCTTCGTCTCCCCATTAGAAAAACAATTTCCTCCTATATATCTTCGAGAAGGGACTAGATTAGACATCCCACCCAAGGGAAAGAAACGTTTCTGCATCCATTCTGTCCAGTCCCATAGAAGACTACTGAATATGTTTCGATGTGATGGTTTGGTGTTCTTCTAAATTCCAGCGTAGGCCTAGCCTGCTTAATCTCTCCTCATCTAATACATCCTAAATATCAGCTGATTAACATTGATGAAGTCTCTTCATCACAGGTAGTTATAGAGACAAAATCTCTATTCAATATTACAGGAGCAGTCTCAATAGAAATCAATTCCAAAAAGCATTGAATGGACAGGTGACAACATAATTGGTGGATATGTTTTTTTTCCAAAACCATACAGGATGACATCTCTTTGTCGAAAGTTCTGAATTTTTCCTATTTGTTCTCCAAATGCTGGGTTAACTTTTCAAACACAAGGTTTTTCAAACTTTCCTAACACATATCCTTTTACAAATCCATTGTGGTGTATAGAAAGCTATCTGCATGAAAGTAGAATAATTTACCTCTTAGGTATTTTGATCGGATTGAAATGGAATAAATAATGTTAATTTTACATCAGAAAGAGCTATTTGGCATATTGTTTCTGCGTGAACTCCTTGAGATTAAACTCTTTGTTATGGTCTTTTTCGAGAGCTCCTTTTAAAAGTATTTGAATATTCTTTAATTCTTTTTTTTCACCACCAGTCTTCTTCTACATATCTTTTTTCAACAAAAATCATTTTTCCATATTTACTTTGTGAAATCGTTTAAGATTCTGAGCATCTTTTTCCATTACGGAACAAAAATGAAGAAAACACAAACCTTAAAAGAATTGATGTCGTTCGTTTCAGGGATAATTTTCAAAGGCTCTTCAGTGTCTCGCAATGCTTTGACATTTTCCCTAGATTTTTGTTCTCAGACCAGATCAAATTCATATGTGCCTGGCCACTGTGCACAAATTTTGCTTGTTATTCTGCGCTGTAATTAAACCCAGAAGATTACAACTTCTCAAGTTCTCCTGGCTCTTCAGATACTTTTTCTAAATTACTTCTTTCATCTCTCTAATCTTGTACTCTTTTTAAAATGCTACCGTTCAAATTATACTAACCCTACTTGCTTTTAATATTTCTGTTACATGCTATCCAACGTTTTTTCTGGCCGTGTTGTTATTCTACGTCCTTGTGTATCTTAGAACTCCTACTTGTTTATCAGATTCCCATGTCTTCTGTCTTTTGTGGACTTTGCAACCACAACGTATTTTAGAAACGATATACTGACATTGATGAGGGTTCAGAGAAGATTCATGAGTATGATTCCAAGAATAAAAGGGTTACCGTATGAGGAACGTCTGGCAGCTCTTGGGGTATGTTCCAGAGAATGAAGCGGGGGGGGGGGATTCTCATAGTAACATTCCAAATGTTAAAAAAGCCTGAACAGATTAGGTATGACAAAGTAATTTCCCGTGGTAGGGGTCTCTAGGACAGGACGGAACAACTTCAGGATTGGAGGACATCCATTTAGAACTGAGATACGCAGAAATTACATTATTCAGATAATGGTAAACCTGTGGGATTTGTTGCCACGAATGGCTGTGGAGGCCGTCATTGGGCGTATTTAAATAGGAGATAGATAGGTTCTTGGTTAGCCAGTCCATCAAAGGGTAAAGCGTAAAGGCAGGCGAGTGGGGATGCCTGGAAGAATTGGATCAGCCCATGATTGAATGGCGGAGCAGACTGCATGGGCCGAACGGCCCACTTCTACCCCTGCATCTTATTGTCGTATTGTCTTATCTTATGGACTTTTCTGCTCAGCTAGGTTATTAACATACATCAAAGTCATTTTACACTGCACAGGAAAATGCTGGAATGTGCTGCTATGTTTCAATCCTACTGGGTGACAGAATAACCACATTTCAGCGATATTTACAAGATACTTAAACAGTTAAAATGAGGAAGGTAGAGACCTAATATGGCAAATGGTATATTTGTAGATGAACAAAAGCTTTTGCGTGGATATGGTGAGCTGAAGAACCAGTGTCTGTGATATATCACTCGAAGACTATTTTATTATCAGTCTACACATTTGAAGTATACAAGGAGATTACATAGATTCCACTACTCTTGATAGTGATTAGTTATCAATTAATGCCTGGAATGTTTGTGAATTAGGGTTTTGCAGAAATAAAGATGCTGTAATTAAGATAAGTGAACTTTGATGGAAGGATAAATCATAACTAACCCTTTTGAGATACTTATGTCTCTGTTAAAGAAGAGCAGAGGATTGCCTTAAGCACAAAAACTTTACATAATTAATTTTCTTTATAGATTCAGGCTTAAAAATTCACCAGAGAAAGATTTATAAGGAGAGTTATGCAGTTTTATGTGGTAGTATGAGATTTCTTTTTTCCGTTGCCGTTGTGTTTGTTCCATTCTTTTGATATGTCTAAGGCCTGATTCAATATTATACTCTCTATTATTGTGTGAAAATTTGCAAATTTAATTCTGCTTTAATATTTACATCTTTCTGCCAGAAGTTATTATAAACTTCATAATGGGTTTATGAGTTTCCTGTTTAAGATGGCGCTGGTGACTTCTGGCCGGTGGCTGACGAAACAAGGAAAACAACTAAATAGTTTTTTAATCACTCTTTTCCCTGGAAAAAATCATTGCCAGTAAAAGTCTGTAACTTCCCTTTGGCCTTGAAAAAAATTGATGTGGCAGACCCGAGGCGAGGCAATGATGTGGACTGGTCGCCAAGAGCGAAGGAGACGAAAGGTAGCACCGGATGGAAACGGACAGGGCGGGTACAGGCCGAACCAGGTCTCAGTGTATCGAAGCGACCGAATCCGATGTTTGAACGACGATGTAGGCGCTGGGCCAGTTTGAAAAGGTCGTGGTGTCATTGCCTGAGGCGAGGGTCAGACCGGTTCAGCTCGCTGCTCCGCTCCGCGCTGAATTAAGGGTCTGTGAATGGACTCTCCGTGGTCTTAAGTCCAGAACGCTATTTGCTTGCGTTTATTGTCTGCATGAGTTGAGTTTTACCACCTTCTTTGCACATTGTGTGTCGGACCGTTTTTTAAAATGTTCTTTCAGGGCTTCTTTGTTTTGTGGCTGCCGGCTTGGAGACGAATCACAAGTTTGTGTAATGTATACCTACTTTGATTGTAGATATACTCTGATTACTATGAAGTTTTCATATTTAATTAGCTATAAACCGTGCGTTTAACCATAAAACAGTGAATAAATACTAAAGCAGTTTAGAATTAAAGTAAATAAAGAAGAACATTTCCTACTGTATATGCTGCAGTATAAACTATTATATAACCATATAACCATATAACAATCACAGCACGGAAACAGGCCATCTCGGCCCTCCTGGTCCGTGCTGAACTCTTAATCTCACCTAGTCCCACCTACCCGCACTCAGCCCATAACCCTCCACTCCTTTCCTGTCCATATACCTATCCAATTTTACCTTAAATGACACAACTGAACTGGCCTCTACTACTTCTACAGGAAGCTCATTCCACACAGCTATCACTCTCTGAGTAAAGAAATATCCCCTCGTGTTTCCCTTAAACGTCTGCCCCCTAACTCTCAAATCATGTCCTCTCGTTTGAATCTCCCCTACTCTCAATGGAAACAGCCTATTCACGTCAACTCTATCTATCCCTCTCAAAATTTTAAATACCTCGATCAAATCCCCCCTCAACCTTCTACGCTCCAATCAATAGAGACCTAACTTGTTCAACCTTTCTCTGTAACTTAAGTGCTGAAACCCAGGTAACATCCTAGTAAATCGTCTCTGCACTCTCTCTAATTTATTGATATCTTTCCTATAATTCGGTGACCAGAACTGTACACAATATTCCAAATTTGGCCTTACCAATGCCTTGTACAATTTTAACATTACATCCCAACTTCTGTACTCAATGCTTTGATTTATAAAAGCCAGCCTTCCAAAAGCCTTCTTCACCACCCTATCTACATGAGACTCCACCTTCAGGGAACTATGCACTGTTATTCCTAGATCTCTCTGTTCCACCGCTTTCCTCAATGCCCTACCATTTACCCTGTATGTTCTATTTGGATGATTCCTGCCAAAATGTAGAACCTCACACTTCTCAGCATTAAACTCCATCTGCCAAAGTTCAGCCCATTCTTCGAACCGGCATAAATCTCCCTGCAAGCTTTGAAAACCCACCTCATTATCCACAATACTTCCTACCTTAGTATCATACTTACTAATCCAATTTACCACCCCATCATCCAGATCATTTATGTATATTACAAACAACATTGGGCCCAAAACAGATCCCTGAGGCAACCCGCTAGTCACCGGCCTCCATCCCGATAAACAATTATCCACCACTACTCTCTGGCATCTCCCATCTAGACACTGTTGAATCCATTTTATTACTCCAGCATTAATACCTAACGACTGAACCTTCTTAACTAACCTTCCATGTGGAACTTTGTCAAAGGCTTTGCTGAAGTCCATATAGACTACATCCATTGCCTTACCCTCGTCAACATTCCTCGTAACTTCTTCAAAAAATTCAATAATGTTTGTCAAACATGACCATCCACACACAAATCCATGCTGGCTACTCCTAATCAGATCCCGTCTATCCAGATAATTATTAATACTATCTCTAAGAATACTTTCCATTAATTTACCCACCACTGATGTCAAACTGACAGGTCTATAATTGCTAGGCTTACTTCTAGAACCCTTTTTAAACAATGGAACCACATGAGCAATACGCCAATCCTCCGGCACAATCCCCGTTTGTAATGACATCTTAAAGATCTCCGTCAGAGCT